>NC_133325.1:140335072-140677622 GCF_042186555.1 Aquarana catesbeiana | reverse complement strand
AACATGAGATTAGCAGAAGGAGCCCAAAAGGTGGCACACTTCGTATTGAACTGCCCTTTTATAAACTTGTCGTACGTGTTGTACGTCACCGCATTCTTGACGTTCGGAAATTCTGAGAACTTTGTGTGACCATGTGTATGCAAGACAAGTTTGAGCCAACATCCGTCGGAAAAAAACACGATGGATTTTGTTGTCGGAATGTTCGAACAATGTCCGACCATGTGTACAGGGCATAAGAGCCTTTCAGGACAACCGTTACTTCCCTCCCTTTTATCTTAGAAGTGGTTTTAAGCATCTGTCATGGTTGTTTGGTGGTTTTCTGTGCTTTGTTTTCCAGTATGTCGGAGACCACACAATAACTAAAGCCATGGTGAAAGAGGAGGGATTTAAAGGCTGCATGTGTTTCCTGGAAAATGGGCAGAGCTGCGCTCTCTCCATGGTTATCCTGAAAGGCTCTTAGAAATACCGTTATCGGTAAGTCTAACTAAGTCTTTCATTTTTATTGTTTCACTTTAAGCATTATTAAAATCACTTCTCCTGAAAGAACTATCCTTTTTAAAAACTTTTTTACACTGCATTGATACATGTCCCCTGGGGCAGTACCCGTGTCCCCATACACTTTTTAGGACAATAACTCACATATAATCCTTTAAAATGAGCACTTTTGATTTTTCATGTTCATGCCCCATAGACTTTAATAGGGTTTGCATGTTCGCTAGAACTTTTTGCCTGTTCGCGGTGTTCTGGTACGAACTGAACCGGGGGGTGTTCGGCCAATCCCTTATCAGTAAAATATACACCACATAAACATTTAACAAGCAGAGGGAGCACCAGATTTGTTGTCTATTTTTGGACAATTATTTTAGCAGATTCTACCATGGCTATTTATACCTGCTGGATAATATCTTAAAATGATGAGAAAATGCAATAAAAGTGTTACACTGACTAATAGCAAATTACCGGTTTTAAAAAAGCCTTGGAGAGGGGAGTGACTTCACTAATCGCATGGATTTTGTTGGTGACACACTGCTGAATCTTATCATACGTGGAGTATTTCTCTGCTCTGGCTGTGTGCTCACTACTATAATTATGAAAATCCTATATGCTGGATCACAGGCTGTCTCTGACTCATTCATTATTTTCTCTGGTGAATTACATTCTGAGAATAGGCTGAGACATGCTGGCACTCATACTATTCATTATACTGTAGGGCTGGTCCACAGAAGCTGCACATTAAAACATCTCATTTCAGCCTGCAGCAAGTGGTCGCCGTGTAGCAGTAATGACCAGTGGTGCCCAGTGTTGTGGTGTGAATGGGGCACATGAAAAACTATATTTTTTTTCTGCTTGCCCTTGTGGTAAGACAACTGGCAATGATCCAGTACGGAAAACATCCAGTCACCACAGTATGTGTGAAAGATTCTTTTTAGTCATATTTTTTTAAACCTAATAAATTTTGGTTTTGATTTACAATTTTTGAATTTCTCATTTATTGTGAACCCTTGTAAACTTAATTTTTTCATGAGCAACCTAATTCCTCCCTTACTCCCACAGGCCCTCTGTTTGTTTGTTTTTCAGTCCCGTTTTATTTACTTTTTATTCTGCAGCAACAATGGATGTTCTATCTTTCTGGAACATGTCATTACGAGAGTACCATGCAGTCCAAGAGTACTATGAGGGGGTAATTTTTTATTTTTAAAAATACTTATTTGTAATACTTATGAAAAAGCTGGAGTTGGGCTGTTTTTTTCCTAACATAAACATTCTAAAAGTACAAAATCAAGGGAAATAAATTGTCTTTGCACAATGCTAAACAGCCTCTTAGTGTCACATTTACTATCAATTAGGCAGACAGGCTAGTAGGCAATTTACTAATATAATTTACTAATATAAAAATAAACCTTCTAGTAGTTGTGCAGTGCAAAACCAGAAAGCGGCAGGTGCTCAAAGCTGTTTAAAATTAGTGAAGGAAAGGTCCTCACTAGCTAGGACAACATTTTTTTTAGGCTAGTTCAAATATCCCGATTTTAAAAGAGGTCTTGGCTGCACACACATTAAAATATATGTAAAGCCACAATGCTACATCATAGTGTGTGGTCCTACACTAATTCATCAATCAGCCAATCATTTGTACAGTGTATTATTATTATTATTATTATACAGGATTTATTTAGAGCTGACAATGTACGCAGCACTTTACAAAATAAGGGCAGTACAATTACAATACAGTTTAATACAGTAGGAATCAGAGAGTCCTGCTTGTTAGAGCTTACAATGCAAGAGGAAGGGTCAAGTGATACCAAAAGTAATAACTGTGGAGAATGGGCTGGTGGAGGAAATAAATGTACAGTTGTTAGGTGGGGACCGGGTAGGCCTCTCTGAAGAGATGAGTTTTCAGGGATTGTCTGAAAGTGGACAGAGTAGGAGATAGTTGGACAGATTGGGGTAGGGAGTTTCAGAGAATGGAAGAGGCCATGGAAAAGTCCTGGAGGTGAGAATGGGATTAGGTGACAAGGGAGCTAGAGAACAGGAGGTCTTGGAAGGAACAAAGAAAACGATTAGGTTGGTATTTTGAGAATAGGCTGGTGCTGTAGTCGGGGACCGAGTTGTGGATGGCTTTGTAAGTTGTTGTTAGCATCTTGAATTTAATTTGTTGGGTGAGCGGGAGTTAATAGAGGGATTGTCAGCGAGGGGTAGCAGACACTGAGTGGTTTGTAAGGTGGATGAGTCTAGCAGCAGAATTCATGACAGACTGAAAGCCTATGTAAAGGTAAGCCTATGAGGAGGGAGTTGCAGTAGTCAAGCAGATGACTAGGGAGTGAATTAGAAGCTTTGTGATGTCCTTGGTTAGAAAGGGGCGTGCCTTGGAGATGTTGCGGAGGTTGAGGCAACAAGCTTTGGACAGTGAATGGATGTGGGGCCAAAAGGATAGCTCAGAGTCCAGGATTACACCTATAACCATGGGGTGCCTGGACAGGTTGATAGTTAAGCCATTGATTTTGACAGAGAAATCAGAGGAAGAGGCACATGGGGGGAGAAATATTATGAGCTCGGTTTTGGATAGATTAATCCATCGTCAATCTCGCCACCTGCTGCACCTGAAAAATAAAATGTTCCCGCCGCCATGAAGCTGACCGCCTACTGCAAGCTAAGCTGTTTGACAGTTCTTATATAGATAAGGGGCAGGGTCACCTGGCTATGTCACCTGGTGGCACAGCCCTTTCTGATGTCACAGACTGTTGCATGCTGGCTCACTGACATCAGAAAGGGGTAGTGCCACATAGCCAGGTGCCTCCGCCCCTTACCTATATAAGAACTGTCAAACCGCTTAGCCTGCAGTAGGCAGCCAGCCTTCATGGCAGTGGCAGCGTTTATATTTTTTTTTTCAGGTGTGGCGGGCAGCGTGATTGATGATGGATTTACATTGGGGGACACTTTTTTTGTTTTTTAATAAAGGAATTGTCAAAAACTGTGTTTTTATTACTTTTTGACACTTTTTTTGAGAATGGGTACGGGTACTATGAACCCCATACTCATTTACATAGGGGGGTCAGGATCTGGGGGCCCCCTTGTTAAAGGGGGCTTCCAGATTCCAAAAAGCCCCCTGCCCGCAGAACCCCAAAACCATCTGCCACAGTTGTGGGGATGAGACCCTTGTCCCCATCAACATGGGGACAAGGTGCTTTGAAACAGAGGGGGCAGAGCCCCCCCTGCCCCAAAGCACCCATCATATTGAGGGTATGCGGCCTGGTATGGTTCAGGTGGGGGGGCACTTGCTCCGCCCCTTCCTGACCTGCCAGGCTGCTTGCTCGGATAAGGTCTGGTGTCGATTTTGGGGGAGACCCCATGATGTTTTTTTTTCGTTAGCCGGGTGCCAGCAATTGCAACCGTGAGTCAATTTAAATGTGATTTGACTTTTATGCCTTTAAAAATGTAATTTTTACTGTAGCATGTTCTATACAGGCTACAGATGTGCCACTTTACAGGCAGACTAAGGGGACCCCCCCCCCACCAGACACTATATTTAAAGAAATTGTTTTTGTTTTTTTTGTTGCACTTTAAGCATCATTGCTCCTAAAAAATATAACTTTTAAAAATAAATTTTTGCATTGATACATGTCCCCCAGGGCAGTACCCAGACCCCCATACCCCTTTTATGGCCAATGACTTATATACTGCTCATATAAGCCTTCAAAGTGGGCATTTTTGATTTTTCCTGTTCGGCTCCCATAGACTAAAATGGGTTTTGTGGTTCAGGTTAGAACTTTTCACCTATTTAGGAGTTTTGCTGCGAACCGAACAGGGGGGTGTTTGACCCATCTCTGTCTGTTATAAAATTAGTGATGCATGAGGAGACGGAGTGAACTTAGGGGTAGAGAGATAAATTTGGGTATCATCAGCATAGAAATGGTATTGAAAGCCATGGGAGGCAATCAACTGACCCAAGGAGGAGGTGTAGATTGAGAATAGGAGAGGTCCAAGAATAGAACTTTGGGAACCCCGACGGAGAAAGAAAGAGGGAGTAGAATTGGAAGTGACACTGATGGTGCTGTGGGATAGGTAGGATGAGATCCAGCGAAGAGTACAGTCACGGAGACCAAAAGAGGGGGGTTTTTTGAGAAGGAGGGGGTGGTCCACTGTGTCAAAGGCAGCAGAGAGGTCCAGGAGTACAGAATAGTGTCCATTGGTTTTAGCCGTTAGTACTGTATATCTTTTGTGAGTTTAAGGAGAACGTGGAGTATTGAGGGCGAAATTTGGTCTGAATGGGATCAATAAGTTTGTTCTTATCAGATGGTCGCTCAGTCAGTTGTAGACCAGACATTGAAGGAGTTTGGAGGAAAAGGGGAATAAGGAGATGCAGCATAGGTTGTTAAGATTGGTGGGGTCCAGTGAAGGCTTTTTAAGGATGGGGATGACTAGTGCATGTTTTCGACAGTTAGGTAAGATAATAGAAGAAAGGAGAAGATTGAAGACATGAGTTAGAGAGTGTAGAATAGAGCCAGAGGGTGACCTTAGCATTTGCGAGGGAACAGGGTCTAGGGTCCGGTCTAAGGTTCAGGAGGCAGGTGGTTAGGTGGGCGTTAAAAAAAAGTTTAGCAACCTTGTCAATGGTAGCAGGGTTGAATGAGGGTAGTAATGATTGTACCTGTGGACATGTGGTGTTAAGTGGGTAGTATCTGCGCATTGGAGATCTCCTCTTGAGTTGTATCAATATTATTTTTTAAGTTATGGGCGATCTTCTGGGCAGGGAGTGAGTTAGTGGGTGGAGGCAGTGGAGGATGAAGAAGAGAGTTGAAGGTAGAGAAGAGTTGATGGGGACTGGATAAGTGTTAATGAGAGTAGTAAGATAGGTCTGCCTGACAGTGAGAAGGAAGGAATAGTATTTTTGGAGGGCAGATTTATATTGGTTGAAGTCTTTCTGGAACTTAGTCTTATGCCACAGGCACTCAAGAGCGTGGCTACGTTTTTGTACAGTGTATACATAATAACCATATTACAGTCATGAATATCTACAACATTCTGCAATATGCTGTAGACGTGCACTTTCAAAAAGTTTGTTCGTTTTTGTTTCATTCGGATTTTTAAATTTCAAATTTTCGAATTCCGAATTTCCGAACTTTTAAATTCCAAATTTCCGGAATTCAACAATTTGGGAAATTCAAAAATTCTAAAATCTGAAAATTCGAAATTCAAACTTTTTGAAAAAAAGATAGAAAATCAGTAAAATTTGAAATAATAACTGACTAATAATAACTATCTATTAAATTATAGGTATTGGAACTTCATTTCAAATTTGGCTGTTTGTGACCGTAATGAATACAAATTTATCTAAAGTTACGAATTACCCGAAATCTGCCGCATCTAAACAAATGGAATGGAACAAATTAATAATAAATAATAATAATAAAAAGGTTTTATTATTATTTATTATTATTAGATTGTTACGTTCGTTTAGATACAGCATTTTTTATTTCAGATAATTCGTAACTTCAGATAAATTCATACTCGTTACATTCACTAACAGCCAAATTTGAAAGGAAATTACAATACCTATAATTTAATATTTATTATTAGTTAGTTATTATTTCAGATTTTAGGGTTTTCAAATTCTCTAATTTTCATTCTTTTGAATTTTCAGATTTTCATTCTTATTTTTGGATTTTCAAATTTCAAAATTTTCAAATTCATGAAATTCCAAATTCCCGAATTTCTAATTTCCAAATTCCAAATTTCCAAAATTCAGAAATTTTGAATTTTCGGAAATTCAAAAATTCAAAAATTTGGAAATTCTAAATTCGGAAGTTCGAAATTTTGGAAATTCGGAAATTTCGGAATTAACAAATTTGTCAAAATTTGTTAGAAAACAAATTCGGAACTAAGCGAATTGCACATGTCTAATATGTTGGTTCTGGTAAGTTCTTTCCTATAGTGGCTATTGTTTGTGTGCATGTCTTAAGACTACAGACAATACGTTAGACTATAAGCAGTATTACCAATTATCTGTGCAACCCCTTACACTTATGCTGTTGTGGATCAGCCTTTCATATTTTTCCATGAGCCCTTTGTACTAAAAATATCAGTAATAACTCCTAAGTTAGCACAATAGGCAGGTAATTACTATTACATAATATCTAAAGCATTCCGCTTGTATTTAACTAAAAAAGGTAAGATGCACCAACCAATCACACTGGAATGTAGCATTCTGCCTCCTCTCTTTAATTAGTAGGTTAGGAAGACTCTTGTCTAATACCAGTAAGGAAAAAGCAACAGAAATATTATTCTCCATGGAGACCAGTCATGTGTCAAGTTTATAGCAAAAAGCAACGGAAGACACAGCAATACATGTATGTAATAAATGTTATAATATAAAGACTACTTTATGAGGTTCTTTATAGTCTTATTTAAGTGGTACTCATATTTTTATAAATAGACAATTGCAAATATTACACATTCAGAAAATCTTCAAAAGAGGCCACTAGGTGCAGTCACAGACTGTCTTCTGTACAAAATTTAGGTAACTTTGGGTTTTTAATTGCTGGTGACATATAAATCCAAGCATGAAAAAACAAAAGCTGATTGGACATCTAGATTGCGAGTTTTAGCATCTGTGGAAGATATACTATACTTCTAGATGTTGTAAATTTATATATCATATTGCAGTCCAGTTTGCTGCACAAAATTACCGCAGTGTCAAGTGCATCAAAACACAACATCTTCAATTCCCCTATTGCTATAGCTGCTAATAAAAGACAATCCCCTGTTGTCATCATTCCCGGGAGGCTTAAAGGGAAAGGTAGAAGGTAGATTTTCTTCATGTGCAGCTAATAGGGGGTGAGCAGGTTGATCATCTGCCAGCCGAAGTAGTGGTTGGGCCACACCTTAAGAGGCAAGTATGCTTTTCTTTTCTAGCAGTGGGTGTACTGTACAGCCAGAAGACTCAGAGAAGGTGGCGGAGTGGATAACCAAGCCTTCATTCTCCTCCTCCTCCTTCTCTTAGGTGCAAACTAGCACAGTGTCTTCAACAGCTGCAAATGTGTCCTCTTCTTCCTCCTCTTCACCATCTAATCCTGCAGTAACCCTGCAAACTGGAATTGAGATGTCTGACAAATGATTTCAGCACAACATCAGTCACTTGCTGCAGAAATTGATTACATCAGATGTTAAAGAAGAAAGCACATGTATAGCATATAGGGAGGGCACAACAGACAGGGAGAATCAATTGCCAGTGATGTTCCACCAGCTTCAGCCTACTGCCAGGTGGGCTCCAGCAATGAGGAGTGTGGGGATGATGAAGGGGCAGACCTGTACCTGGGTGGTCGAGAATGTAGAGAAAGGAAGTGGTGGAGAGGTACAACATCAATGAGAAAGGATGTTGTCCAGTGGTAGCTTGCAGAGGAGTGAAGGAAGCAGTTTCCCTATTCCACCAGATTGCATTGCTCCATGGGTGCAGGTCACTGGAATCCCTAAGTGCATGCTCTAGCAGTTTGGGCTCTTTTTCATACATGTGCTGCAGACAGCACCATAGTGGTTTGCAGCCTCTGCCTGTAGCATATCAAGCGTGGTAAATTTACAGTCATTTTGGCACCACGCACTGGAAAACACATGACTGTTTTCCACAAACCTCGGTTGGAGCAGTACATGAATAATGCTGGTTGGCAGTCAAAGGCACACAGTCCTCTTCCTTTCTACCCCTCCAATTCCAGCTGTTGCACCACTCCACAAGAATTTTCATCTGCATCTGCTGCTACATCTGGAGCCTCATGAGATAGTGACTGAGGTCTAACAAGGGATTAGAGAGGCATAACAAACAGTGAAGAGGATCAGTATGGGGACACTTTTAGAAGGGCTAAGATAAGGCTTTAACCATGCTCAGACTCCACCTTGCAGTCTTGAGCTACATCACTGACTAGGCAAGTGTCACTTCACCAGGTGTTGGAGCAAGCAATAACCCCATGCCCAGTGTCTCAATTCTAGCATGGCAAAATGGCTGGCTTTACAGCTAATCCCATTACAGCTCGTGGAGTCTGCTTCTTTCCTGTGCATTTGCACCCTTCTTTCCACCATCATGTGGAAGGTAATGTCTCTATCACTGGAGCATGTAGTCAGCAGCAGGGTCCACGTAACCACAGACAAGTGATCCAGCAAGTATAGGAAAAGATGTTACATCTCCTTCAGGGCACAACGGGTTAATGCTCTGGCACACCATCTCTAGCACAAGATGAGGCAAACCTCTGGAGCTGAAGGTGCTGCACTGTACGCGCTATTTGGTAATAGTGACATCTAAGTCACCTCTACCCCCTCCTGTTCATTGGCCTCATCTGGTGAATCCTCAGAGCCACCAGCCCCACCCAAGCAACTAAGAGCCTATGCAACAGTCTATGCGAAATGCTACCAAGAGCTGATGTAGACACCCTGACAATGGATGACTCACTTGACTATTCGGTGTAGAGGTTAGACCAGTGTCCTGAGTTTGCCCAGCATGCAATCTAGCTGCTGGGATGCCCTGCACCCAGTGTTCTGGATGCAGGGCAGAATTAACACTGTGCACTCAATGCCCAACCCCAAAAACTGCTACTCAAACCACAATATACACAATAAAAATGCTATAAAAAACAGCACTTAATCACGATGTGCAACCAAATCCCCCTGCACACAAATTGCTTCCAACAGTACTGTAATTATACATTCAAAAACAAAGTGAAAGAAATATCTAAACATTTCTGAAGTGTGCAAAACATGGTATACAGATGGTGCAAGAGCTTGTGAAAATTAAAAAAAAAGGAAAATTGAATGCCAAATACTTATCTTCCTTTCCTAATGAGCTCCATGTCAGCCACCTCTGGGTATGCCCCACCCGCCTCCATGCTACCAGGACCTAACTCGTGGGATAAATGCATATCCCATGTTTTCGAAGCTGTGCTACCACTGCCAACAGTACCTTGGAAAAAACCCTAGGTGAGGTGGTCAACCCAAAGGAAGGCAGTCATACTGGTAGTGAAGAGGGCCCACTGCAAACCTTAAGAACTTCTGGAAATGTGAGGCGAGTGGAACATGGAAGTACGCATCCTACAAATCTTTCGAGAGGAGCCAGTCTCCAGGTTGAAACACCTTCAGGATAGTCTGTAACAATTCCATCTTGAAGTGTTCCTTCACCACATGGCTGTCAGCCACTTGAGCTTAATTGTTTACCTGATGGTAGATTATGTACACTTTTTTAAAAACGGATTGTAACAATTTTATAATCAGCCATATTGGTCATCATCCCACTTGTAATAAAAATGTACAAAGAGAGCATTTCATTAGAATCTGGTGCAATTGCACCACTCAGGTTGATTATTTGGTACAGGCCAATGTATTATGCAATTGTTTAGTTCAGAAAGGGTACTCCATTCATGTGATTGTTGAATATTATAGTGATTAGGGGAGTTGGATAGGAATGATCTGGTGAAGTATCAGGAGATGGATGCAGGGGGTTGGGTTTTGTTGAATATACATTCATTTTATATTTTGATGTACAGTACAAGACAATTCGGGGCATTTTTCAGAAATATTGGCCTATTTTATTAAAAGATAGATACTAAAGAATATTTTACCTGAATGTCCTAGATGCATTTATAGGCAGGGTAATGTTTTGGGTAAGTGACTGCCTCCAAATGCGTCCACTTTTTTGCCTGTGGGAGGTGTCAAGTATGTAAAACAATTGTAACCAGATTAAGGAGTGTATCATCCTCCTAGGATGCAATGGTAAATTTAGATTCTCCTCTGTAATCTTTGGAACAGCTGTTGATTTCTTTGGGCTATTCCAGAATTTACAGGCTGCAGGTTTGATTGATTTCCACTGCATTCTGGAGGCTTTCAGAGCATAAAGGGCTGGGAAAGTCAAAGAGGCATCCTGAATATTTATTGTGCTTTAGCCAATCCCTTGGTAGATGTGCCCAGTAGATGGTTGGAGTAAATAGTATAAATAGTATTTTTGCTGTGTGCTTTGGGTCATTATCATGTTGGAAGGTAAACCTTCATCCTATTCCCATTGACAACTTTCTGGCAGATGGCAGCAGATTTTCCTAAAAAATGTGAAGGTATTTTACACCATCCATTTTTCTTCTATCCTGACAAGTGCTCCAGTCCCTGCTGCAGAGAAACTCCCATAACCCCCATAACAGGATATTACCACCTCCATGCTTTACTGTAGGAATAGTGTTATTTAAATGGTGAGCTGTATAGAATTTTCACCTGACATGTTTGGTGTTGAGGCAAAATATTTCAATTTTAGTCTCATCTGACCATAACACCTTTTTTCATGTGGCCTCAGAATCTTCAGGGTGCGTTTAAGGTGGTCAGATGAGACTAAATTTGAATTATTTGGCCTCAACACCAAACAATATGGTGGAAATCCAATACAGCTCACCATCCAAATAATATAATTCCTACAGTAAAGCATGGAGTTGGTAACATCCTGTTATGGATGTTTTTCTCTGGAGAAGATATTGGAACACCTGTCAGGATAGAAGGAAAATGGATGGCGCAAAATACCATCAAATTCTTGAGGAAAATCTGCTGCCCTCTGCCAGAAAGTTGTCAATGGGAAGATGGTTTACCTTCCAACATGACAATTACCCAAAGCACACAGCAAAATGACCACACAGTGGTTGAAGAAGAAAAAAGTTAATGTCCTTGAATGGCTTACTCATAGCCCAGACTTAAATCACATTGAAAATCTGTTGAATGACTCGAAGACTGCAGTCCACAAACGGTCACCATCAAATCTAACTGAACTTGAGAAGTTCTGAAAAGAAGAGTAGGCAAATATTAGAAAGTCTAAATGTGCAAAGTTAGTAGAGACATATCCCAACAGACTAAAGACTGTAATTAAAGCAAAAAGGTGGTCCAACAAAATACTGACATAGGGGGGTGATCCTTTTACAAACTCATTGATACTGTTTTTGATTTTTTTTTTATTTTTTCTGACATGTTGGTGTTATATCTTTCACTTGGATGTTATATGTTGCACTAGTAAATACAGCTGGATAAAACAAAAACTGTGTCTTCATTTCAGGCTGCAAAGCAACAAAATGTGA
The DNA here is from genome assembly GCF_042186555.1 of Aquarana catesbeiana. NCBI lineage: Eukaryota > Metazoa > Chordata > Amphibia > Anura > Ranidae > Aquarana > Aquarana catesbeiana. The sequence continues at coordinate 140,666,043 of NC_133325.1, read as the reverse complement.
TTATTTTAAAGGGGGAGTGATTCTTTTCTATACCCACTGTATCTTTCACTTTTATTTTTGAATGTATAATTTTTTTTTTTTTTTTTATCCAACAAGATTTTATTGAGTTTGCAGGGAAAGCATTACAAACATTGTAAACAGGATTACACAGTACCTCTTATGCATCACATAATCCAATAGCCAAGTAACAATCTCAATATAACAGCTAAAAGCTTGTTCCAATCACAGTTAACCTCTATCCATGTCTCACCCGGCATTAATTCCTAACAACCTGTCATATACCAGTTCCATAGGTGCTAATCCCGGTACATCTAACCATGGACCCCATATTTTCTCAAATTTTGGCATGCTTCCTCTATATTTGAATGTATAATTACATAATTGTTGCATGCAACATGCTGTTTTTTTATAGTATATTTATTGTGTATATTGAAGTTTAAATAGCAGCTTTTGGGGTTGGGCATTAAATGTGCAGTGTTGATTCGGTTTTAGATTCATTTTTCTATCACAAAACCACCCACTGCACTGAAGAAATATTAATCTGCCTCTTCCCAGACACAATTGACTGGATCAGCTTTACAAGAATGGACCAGTCTTGAATCAACGTTGGGTACTAAACTCCTGCAGCTGTTAGATGGTAATGATTACATTTTTTTAAAATCTGCCCCCAAAACATTATATCATATAGTATTGCCATCACTGTTGGCCTCCCACAATTACCATCTTCTGCTACCATTACTATCTCTTGCCACCACTGCTGACTTATTGCCATTAACATCTCCTGCCACCATTACCATCTCATGCCACCACTGCAAGCCTGCCACCATTACCATCCTCTGCCACTGCTGATTGCCTGCCATACATTAACATCTAATGCTTCTATTACCATCTCCTGAAACTGCTTCAAGTCTGCCAGCATTGCCATCTCATGCTGCCTCTACAGTTCAAGTCCAATTGTTTGGTACTGTCAGCTAATGTTTCCACAGTTACTCCCAAGCTGCAAAATTTGGGATTTTTTTTGTGTAACTTATTTCCTTTGTTGAGGCTCAATGTTAGCGGGGTATTATGCTGCTCCAGCAATGTCAAGGTGCCACAACTAACGTTTCTGCAGTTGTTCCTCAGCTGCCAAATTTGGAAAAAAATGTATGCAGGGCTATTTCTGCCTCAATGTTTGTGGACAATTATGCTACTTTAGCAATGTCAAATTGTCATACTTAATGTTTACACAACTGCCCTTTTATGTGAATGTGTTGATTTAAAGGGTAAGTTTACCTTTTGGGGAAAAATAATAAATGCACATATTTTTTGCAAGAAAAAAAATTTGCATTTATTATTTTTTTTCCCTAAGGAGCCTGGAAAGCATTGCACCTGTAATCAGTGGATCAGAGGTGCAATGCCAGACTCCTGCAGACAAGCCCTGGAACTTTTAGCCTGTACCTTCAAATGGGCTGACTGTTTACAAGCTGCAGGGCTTGTAAATGAACTACGAGGGTCTTCAATGGTTATATAAGTATTTTTACCATGCTCTCTTATTGTTGGTATTTTTTTTGGTTGTTTTTTTTTTTGCATGACTTGAATAGATTATTAGGCATGGATACTTGTGTTTTCTACTCATTAATCTGTCCCTTAAAAGCATTCCATTGTTGGATTTTTTGTCCTCCTTTATTTTTTGTTAATGAGCTTTAACTTGAAAACATGCCCTGGAATGCTCTTAAAAATAACAGTTTGCATTGTCAGCGTGTTAAGTCACAGTAGAGTGGATATCCTTTGGAAGGCCAGCAATAGATGCAGAAGGATTATGAGGGTGTTACTCCCTATAAAATGATTATCTTTACTTAAATTGCCATGGGAAGGCTTTTAGCAGTTTCTGCTGCCCAGACATATGTAATTGTTGCGAAAACCTGCAATTAATTTGTAGCTCCAGAGAATTGGGACACTTTGTAGACTGTTTAATTAAAATCTATTTTAGGGCATTGACAGATAGTGTAACTTTTATAAGTAATTTTGGCACATAAAAATTAGATTCATTAAATGATTCTGCAAGGCTATTTGGATCAAAATAGACAAATGAAAAGTCAGGGTATAGAAAGGTTTTAGTAACTCTTTTAGTGTAAACTTGTCATATAAACAAAAAGAGAGGCCTGGAGTATTACCAGAGGTATAAATGGAGGGCCGGCATGACAGGGGTTAATGGGGCTTGGCACAGGGAGTAAGTGAAAGGGGGAAGGCTTAGGAGGCAGAGCTGTGCAAGTGGCTAGGTGGAGTGGGGTGGAGCTGTGGAAGGAAGTGAACCGAACAGGAAGGGGAGGGCTCAGACGCTACGAGGGAGAGAGAGGGTAAGCAACTTCCTGCCCGCCCTACAATTTGGTGGGTACTTTGTGTTTGTATGGTGGGGTATTGAGTGACTATAGGGGTTGGTTGTGGCATTTGGCGGGGTGCAAGGTCCTTTTAGGTCATATGGGCTCATCAAATGGCATGGTGTAGGGACCCGTCTGAGGTACGGCTCCCAGGTGGTATATGGGTACCTGCTAGTTGTCTCCGAGTCAGTGGTTTCGCGACTGGAGGTCTGAGAAGTGACTAGCAGGTATAGAGTTCTGGTTTTGATGCTTATTGGGACCTTGTGCTCCATTTTAGCGAATAACTGGATGTTATGTTTGAAAAGGTTATTATGTTAATTATTATGGTAATTATTTGATATTTATATTTGGTTAATAAAACGGCTGCGATGGCCAATTTACTCCATTTCAGTGTTGTGTGGTTATTAGAGGGGGGGATGGGGTTATTGGTGCAGCAGGTAACAAGCCATAGTTAATACCATAGTCATGTAACTGCATATACCCTCAGCTTTCTTCCTGAGCACACCAACATGTAAGAGGGACAACGACTGGGTGGATATTGGTGCCAAACTATGCAAGTTCCCGTCCTGCTTCTTCTTTGATAGGACAGTTACCCACCTGTAGTTGGATTACCTTCTGCAATATTGTGTCATGCTGCTGACTATAGGCTGAGTCACAACATCCCTGGATGTAGGTCTTAATATTTATGAATAAAGGAATGTCCACACATAAAATGCATTTTCCGCACTTTACTATAACTTCACGAAAATTGCTGTGCCATCTGACATCCCATTTGACATACTATCAGAATTCTTCCGTGCAAAATGTCACACACAGGAGTAGATACTCTGTAGCTGTCATTTCTGTGCCGAACGCAAGCACATAATCCATAAGCCATCTTCCCTTAGCACCTCCTCCCAGTGGAGGACCACAGAGTGCTCTGTGGAGGACCACAGAGTTGAGACCACTTCCACCATAAGTCCACAGCATTCAGCTTCCTTCACCAAGTAGGGTCAAAGTGCCCTCATTAGTATACCAGTCTCTTCCAATGTCCCTTCCATAGCACTGCCCAGCCAGGCATGCTCCCAGATGTTCCACTCTGCCCTGTTCTCCAAGGCTTTATGGACCCCGCTACAGGACCCGCAGAAGAAAATCAGGGTAGACAAGGTGAATACACCTAGGACTTCAGCCATGCAAAGGGCTCTTTAGGATAATAGCCGTCTACCTGACAGCTCTTTATCTGTCTGTGTGTTTCTCACTGTTGTTAAATACTTATCCCATTTAAGGACCAATAATAGGATGTGCCACATCTTGGACTTCAGTTTTCATAAATGATGTACTTATGCTTCAGCAATTTATGGTAGTGCCAATCCCTCTTCCCTTGCCTTCTACCATTGCCTATTGCCCATTAAGGCAGCCCATCATAGTAATAGACTAATATGAATGTTTGGGCATGGGAGACAGCAGGCAAGATCTTAAAACAACTCCATTGCCTGAAAACAATTAAACATGTACCCTGGTGGAGTTTGTCCATATGCGAGAAGCCCAGGACAATATCCTTAAGGCCCAGACCTCCAAAATACTATGGTTTCTCTCGGTGGGCACAACCTCCCCCACAAAATCTTAGCCCTCTACGCTGCACCATATGCCAGAGTCCATTTTAATGGTTCCCTATCAAGGAATGGCACCCTACAGGGTTGCTCTGTATCCCCCTATTATACATGCTGTTAATTGAACACCTTGACAATGCTTTACGGAATATCCACTTTATCTCCTGCATTTGGGTGGGTTGTCAACATATTATGGTCTCCTTATTTGCTGATAACCTCTTCATGTCTGCGGCAGACACCCATATATCTATGCCATCCATAGTCCAGAAATGTAAACAATTTGGCATATACAACAATTTCAAGGTTAATTATTCTAAGTTCTTAATCTTGATTACATCTCTTTGTCCTTCCCAGGTCACTCTCCTTCATCAAAAGTTTCCCTTCAAACCAGGGACTCACTAGGGATGCTGTGGCCACTTCACATTATTTTTTTTTTGTGTTGCATGCACCATTCTGTCCTGCAGCATTATGCAATACAAAAGAAAAATGTCAGAGAGCCACTACTTAATGGTAACTTTTTTCTCTGTTTTCTATCTGCCGACTCCCATTGTAACTACTTATTCATCTTTATTTGTTTCTTGAACCTGTGATTGCTTGTCTTATTGTGTTTTCTTAAAAAAGCTAATTAAATTATATTGAACTAAAACATGTATATAGAAAAAGTTCTCATCACAATTGTCATTGAAAAAAGTAGTTACTATTATGGAACATAAGGAACTTAACACACAAGAAATCTTATGAAAAACTAATTTTATTAAAAAATTTATTTAAAAAAAACCCTTTTTGATATATCAAAATTGAATAACAACACAACCTTCACCCTCCACCAAAATAAAAACATCACAACGTGGTCACGACACCTTTTAGGGTGTCTGGACCGCTCACAGCCAATCTACATGTTATATATTAGATCATAGCATCTCTAATACTGTTGTAGCAATAACTCACGGTGAGCTGCTGGTTTAAAGCGGGCTGTTACCGTCACCTTTGTTACCTCAATTTCACCAGTACTGGGTCTACGGTCTCCTTTTAGAGTTGAATCTTTGCCCGCCCGGATAGGTTTCTCTTACTAACCTAGCAACCGGCACGCAGCATGAACAAAAGTCTCTGCCACAGACTTGAATGGAATAGAAACCCGTACAATCCTCTGCCACAGGATTTAATGGTTTATGATGGATAGCAAACACAGCACTAGAACCTTTAAGCCGACCCGGCAGTACTATGCGGTAGGTTAACTTTAGGATGCGTCCTCCAACTGAGTCACCAGGCCCCTCTTCAGACCAGCACTCTGCATGATCCTTCCATGATGGGTCCTCCCCTGTCCAGCTTCTTCCCGTAGGACAGACAGCACAGGACCATTCCCTCGCTGCTGTGGTAGGCCCCAGACCTGTGCAAGCCTCTTCAGTCTTCATTTTCGCTCAAATCTTTCAAAAATTAATGATGAATATCTGTGGTGATCATATAATTTCCTCTTCACTGAGGTGGGTATACAGCACACAGATGTATGATGAATATAGCAAAATTTCGAGCTTGTTGACCACTTACTTCAATCTCTAAAGTGACTGTTCAATTCACCTAGTCTATCATATATGCAGCAGGCAAGCATGGCTAAGCAGAAGAGCACAAAGAGGAAAGTGCTGGCAGTAAACTCAGAGATGGTACAATGAAAACTTTTTAGCTGCCTTCTTCCATTACTCTCAAATGTGTGTACACTGAGTGACTTCTGTGCCTTAACTGTCCAAAAACAAGAGTTACTTAAAATAATCTTTATATATGCTGCTATATGATATGTAGTAAAACATGTACCCTGCAAATACAAATAAAAGCATATTTAAACCCCTAAACAAAAATTGAATGTGTTGCAGCTTATTAGTCCTTAGAATTGGTGGTTGCATTCTTTTTTATTTATTTCACTTTATTATTCAGCAAGGAACAACTTTCCTGTCCTAGGATGACAGCACTCACTTTCCTTACTGTGTAAAGACTACAGAAACAATCTTTTAACTGATGTGACTACTGTGAGCTGGAATCTGATTGGTTGCTATACACTTTGCACATCATCATCATTACTTCTGAAAAAGCCAGATAAAGCAACAAAATCAAAATTTCACAATGGTGTTAAGTAGGGATGAGCCGAACACCCCCCAGTTCGGTTTGCACCAAAACATGTGAACAGGCAAAAAATTCAGAAGAACACACGAACACCGTTAAAGTCTATGGGATGCCAACATGAAAAATAAAAAGTGCTCATTTTGAAGGCTTATATGCAAGTTGTTGTCATAAAAAGTGTTTGGGGACCTAGGTCCTGCCCCAGGGGACATGTATCAATGCAAAAATTTTTTTTTAAAACGTCAGTTTTTTCGGGAGCAGTGATTTTAATACTTAAAGTGAAACAATAAAAATGAAATATTCCTTTAAATATTGGGCCTGGGGGGTGTCTATAGTATGCCTGTAAAGTGGTGCATTTTTTCCCGTGTTTAGAACAGTACCACAGCAAAATTACATTTCTAAAGGGAAAATTGTCATTTAAAACTAATCGCAGCTGTAATGAATTGTCGGGTCTTGGCAATATAGATAAAACTCATTGAAAAAAAGAGCATGGGTCCCCCCCCAGTTTATTACCAGGCCCTGGGTCTGGTATGAATATTAAGGGGAACCTCGAACCAAAATTTAAAAAAAATGGCGTAGGGGTCCCCCCAAAATCCATACCAGACCCTTATCCGAGCACGCAAGAGGGGGAATGAGAGAGTGCCCCTCCTCCTGAACCATACCAGGCCACATACCCTCAACATGGGGAGGGTGCTTTGGGTCTGACTCCAAAGCACCTTGTCCCCATGTTGATGGGGACAAAGGCCTTATCCCTACAACTCTTACCCGGCGGTTGTGGGAGTATGCGGGCGGGGGCTTATCGGCATCTGGAAGCCCCCTTTAACAAGGGAACCCCCAGATCCCGGCCACCCCCCTATGTGAATTGGTAATAGGGTACATTGTACCCCTACCATTTCACGAAAAAAGTGTCAAAAATGGTAAAAAAAGACAAGAGACAGCTTGGGACAAGTCCTTTATGCAAAAAATAAAAATGTTCCGCAATGTAAATTTACACCACTTGACGGACCAAAAAAGGAAAAAAAAAAGCCGCAACCGTTCCGCCTCCATGGGAGGCTCCCATCGACTGACGCTTCTTCTCTGTGACAGTTCTTATATAGCTGAGGGCGGGGCCACCCGGTGACATAAACGGGTGACCCCCGCCCCCTCTGACGCCACGGGGAAGCCCCTGTGGCATGGGGGGCGGGGTCACCCGTTTACGTCACCGGGTCAGACCCCAAAGCACCCTTCCCATGTTAAGGGCATGTGGCCTGGTACGGTCCAGGAGGGGGGCGCTCTATCGCCCCCCTTCTTTTCCTGTGGCCTGCCAGGTTGTGTGCTCGGATAAGGGTCTGGTATGGATTTTGGGGGGACCCCTACGCTATTTTTTTAAAATTTGGCGCAGGGTTCCCCTTAATTTCCATATCAGACCTGAAGGGCCTGGTATGGATTTTAGGGGGACCCCCACGCAATTTTTTTTTAAAATATTGGTTCGGGGTTCCCCTTAATGTTCATACCAGACCCAAAGGGCCTGATAATGGACTTGGGAGGGGGGAAAACTATGCTCTTTTTTTCAATTAATTTTACCTATATTGCCGAGACCCGACAATTCATTACAGCTGCAATCAGTTTTAAATGAAAATTTTTCCTTTAGAAATGTCATTTTGCTGTGGTACTGTTCTAAACACGGGAAAAATGCGCCACTTTACAGGCATACTATAGACACTCCCCCAGGAACGATATTTAAAGGAATATTTCATTTTTATTGTTTCACTGTAAGCATTAAAAAAATCATTGCTCCCGAAAAAATGGCCATTTAAAAAAAATGTTTTGCATTGATAGGACCCAGGTCCCCAAACACTTTTTATGACAATAATTGGCATATATGCCTTTAAAACGAGCACTTTTGATTTTTCATGTTAGTGTCCCATAGACTTTAACGGTGTTCCGGCGGCTTTCGAATTTGCCGCCACCAACGCATATTGTTCGCTGTTTGGCGAACACCCGATGTTCGAGTGGAACTTATGTTCCACTCGAACATCGGCCTCATCCCTAGTGTTAAACCATGAAAACAGTAGGTGCGAATAAACTACACTAAAATAATAGCAATTTAGTATAGGGAAATGAGATCTCTATAAACTTCACACCTTTTTATTTTATATTGCATTTAATTTCGTTTGAAATTTTGTTGCATAACTAAAGTCATTTGCGATGATTAATCACAATTAACTAAAACAAAGATTATATAGACAAAGTAGTAGCTATGCAGATGTACTTTATTGTAGGTGAGGTGCATATTTGCAAAGAGATGAGATACCATATAAATTTGTTGGGTGAAATGAAGATTACAATGCCATAACAACAAAACATTTTTTGTCTTAGGTGCCAGCTTTATTATAATACAAGCTGGTAAGTGAAGCATATAGGACATTTCCTGTACTGTAATGCAATATGCTGCTTCCAAGATGTATTTATTATTTATTCAAATGTCTTTAATTTTGTCCTCCTGTATTAGATGGACTTGGTTCAAAGATATTTCATTAATTTCACACACAGAAATTAAAGGTGTGCATTAAAATAAGTCATTATGATCTTAATTAATGACCTTGGTTAAACAGTGTTAAATTGCTTTCCTTTTCAGTGCTGATCTCCAGGCTTCATTCACACATCTTACAAGGTTCAGACATGAAACTCTTGGAGTTGGAATCACATTTGGTTGCGGATAGCTGTGTGACTGGGAAACCTGTACAAACCAAAGATTGTCTGACAGGTACTGGCTATCCACCAGTGTTCTCATGTAGCTTGTCTGTCAGCCCCCTATGGATATGTACAGGCTTCCGGACCACAGCTGGACAGGCAGGAAGTTCCTTTCTGGACCTTATAGGACATGTGAATGAAGCCTTAATATAAGCCACAGTTTTAAGTGTCCATGGCACTCTACAGGGTTTCTCAAAAGTTGCCATACATAGGGAAAATGGAAAATTGTAGCTAAGTGTACTGTAGCGGGGTGCCTGTGAAACAAATTAAAATGACAGGAAAATTTTTTGATGGGATATATGTTCTTCCACGGATTCTTAGATTTGCAATCTAAGATAATACCAGCAAAAACTTCAGGGTGAAGCAGGATAGTTCTTTACCCTGTATTGGTAAAGACCATTTCGGGGCCGGTTTTAATGAGAGTATGATAGAGCCAGGGGCGGACTGACCATTGAGTGACTCGGAGACTGCCCGAGGGCCCTGGGCCACTAGGGGGCCCAATCAGGGTTACCAGCCTCAGTAAAACCAGGGACAGTATGTATAAATCTGTGTTTTTTTTACATCTGTCTGTGTATACTGTGTGTACATGTATGTGTATACTGTGTGATTGTATACTGTGTGTGTGTATACTGTGTGGCCCCATAATCTCTGATTGCCTGGGGGCCCCATAATCTCCTATTGCCCGGGGGCCCCATGAGTTATCAGTCCGCCCCTGGATAGAGCTCTGGGTGGGACAGACTCCCAAGTCTGTGGACCGCAGTTTAATATTTTCTTTCTAGGTCTTGATTAAGGCAGCTGGTCCTAGCTCTTAGTGAGAGTGTGTGTGTCTCCATGTAAGGAGGCAACTAGGAGCATGGCTGCTTCTCCCTGATCGTGGTTACAATTATTTGTGTTTCTAAAGGACACTTACCTTAAACAAAAGAGTGCTCAGACTACGGACACAGTAAGGCTCAGTAGAGCAGAAGTTTACTTTCATTTGATTGATGGCAATTAGCCTATTTTATCTGTTTGTAAAATATCCTGTGGATTAACCACTTCAATACAGGGCACTTAGACACCTTCCTGCCCAGACCAATTTTCAGCTTTCAGCGCTGTCGCAGTTTGAATGACAATTGCGCGGTCATACAACACTGTACCCAAACTAAATTTTTATCATTTTGTTCCCACAAATAGAGCTTTCTTTTGGTAGTATTTGATCACCTCTGCGGTTTTTATTTTTTGCTAAACAAATAAAAAAAGACCAAAAATTTTGAAAAAAATAAAAGTTTTGCTTTTGTTTAAAAAAATTGTAAATAAGTAAGTTTTCTCTTTCACTGATGGGCACTGATAAGGCGGCACTGACAGGCACTGATACGGCGGCACCGATGAGGTGGCACTAATGAGCGGGCACTGACGGGTACTGACGATGGGCACTGATATGCGGCACTGATGGGCACTGGTAGGCGGCACTGATGGGTGGCACTCATATGCAGCACTGATGGGCATTGATAGGTGGCACTGATGGGCACTGATGGGTGGCACTGGGTTGCACTGGTTGGCACTGATGGGCACTGATAGGCAACACTGATGGGCAATGAAAGGCGGCACTGCTGGGCACTGATAGGGTGGCGCTGATAGGCGGCACTGATTGGTGGCACTGCTGGGCACTGCTGGGCACTAATAGGTGGCACTGCTGGGCACTGATGGGCACTGATACGTGGCACTGATGGGCACTGATACGCGGCACTAATATGAGGCACTGATGGGCATCCCTGGTGGCACTGGCAGTGGTAGGCATTGAAGTGGGCACTGATTGGCAGCTGCCTAGGCATAGATTGGCAGCTGCCTGGGCACACAGTGGCATTTCCCTGGGGGTCTAGGGGCATACCTGGTGGTCAAGTGTGGATCGCTTGCCTGGTGGTCCTGGGCAGCTTCCCTGGTGGTCCTGGGTAGGATCCGAGGGGGGGCTGTGCTGATAAACAATCAGCACAGACCCCCCCTGTCAGACGCGAGTGAGGAAAAGCCGATCACCGGCTCTTTCTATTTACATCGTGATCAGCCGTGATTGGACACGATGGAGACTCTTTACCTAGATCGGTGTTGCAGGGTGTCAGACTGACACCCCACAACAACGACCGCCGCGATGCGTGCCCCCGGGGGCACGCAGCGGCTCGATATTCCTGATCACGTCATATGACGTCCGGTCAGGAATATCAAACCACTTTGCTGCTGTCATTTGGTAATAGGGCGGGTGGAAAGTGGTTAAACATGATGTTTTCCTAAAGAAACTGAGTTTGTCCCTGCATTGAGGCTTATCCCCTACAGTACCTTTACAAAATATTTATAAAATATACTCTACATGTTGGCCACCTCTTTCTACACACACACACAAAGTATATATAAAATATAATATGAGTTTGCTCATTTTTCCTATGTATGGAGACTTAAGGGACACCTGTATTTAACTTATGTATGAGGTGGTATCAAACAGTTTTGAGATTAGCTCTGTTTACAAGAAAGTACTTTATTTATCTGAGTTTACACACTATCACCTTCAAAATAGTCCTCTTCCACAGCAATACAGTGCTCCCAGCATTCCTGCCACTTCTGGAACGTGTCCTGGAAGTCTTCTTTTCAAACCATGCCAAGCACCTTCTGTGATTCACTCTGGATTTCTGCAGTGGTGTCAACATTTGATCTGAATCTTCATCTTTGGAACAAGGAAGAAGTCGGCAGAAGCCAAATCTGGTGCGTAGGATGGATACGGAAGTGAGAGCATGTTGTTTCCAGCAAGAAACTCAGGTTTGTTCTAACTTGCTGTCCATGATGAAATAGCAGACGTGGTAACACATGTGGTCAGAATAACACCCGTTACACAGCTCCCAATGTACACAGGGTGATGTCTTTTGGCACACTGACTTTTGAATGTTGGTGTTCCCTGTGACTGTGTGTGCAGCCTTGAGCTTCCATTTGTTGGCGTGTTACAAAACTAGTCTTGAAACATTTTGATACCACCTCATAATTGGAAACAGTATAGACTAATGTTATGTTACAGTTACAGTTTAGAGCAAGGCTAATTTCTTATGTCTAAGGCTGGGCATAGATGATTCATTTTGTTCAGCAGGCTGGTTGATCAAAAGAAAAACAAACAGATTCCTCCATCCACACATTAGATGGATGGATGAATCCTCCCCACTGTGCTATTGTATTCTGACAGCAGGGACTCCTTCACTCTCAGAATACACTGTTCATTGCTGCAGTCGGCTGGCTGCAGTGCTGAATGAACAGAAACTTTCCAACATTCCCGTTTGAGAGGACTTGATCAGTCGACTCTTCTTGAACAGGAACGGCCATAAATGGATCAAAATTTAGCTAGTCTCTGCTGATCCAGCCGAAATTCAATCCATCTATGGGCAGCTTAAAGTATAACCAAAGGCAAAACTTTTCTTTTAAGTTTTGAATAGAGTGGAGATGGATTAAAACCTCTATCAGTTTGTATGGCTGTCTGTGCCCTCATTAAGGAGATTCATTGTCTCTATTTGTCCTGTTTACCATTATCATTGAAAGTGAAAGTAAAAGAAAATCCCAAATTCTGAGTTGTTCCCAGAAAAGTGATAGAGGGAAATCTTCCAATGGAGACACTAGTCCTGGTGACCTGGGGGGCTATAGTTCTACTTTAACCACTTGTCGCCCGCCCTATTGTGGATTGACGTCCACAAGGTAGCTCAGTTTTCCTGACTGGGCATCATATGATGTCCAGCAGGAAAAGCCACCCATGCATGCCCACGGGGGCGTGCAGCGCGGCGATCGGTGGTGCTGTATGTCACTTCGACACACCGCACCTGCGATCGTGGTAAAGGGCCTATGACGTAGTCTCTTAAACTACGTGATCAGCTGTGACCAATCACAGCTGATCACAGCGATAACTAGGAAGATAGGAAGATAACTATGAACTCGTCTTTCCTCGGTTCGTGCTGACAGGGAGAGCTGATCTACGGCTTACCTGACAGGGGGGAGGTCTGCGCTGATAATCAGCACGCATCTGTGCCCACCACAGATTCTAATCAGTGCCCATCAGATGCCAATTACTGCCCTTTAAAATCCAAATCAGTGCCCATCAGTAATGCCTGTCAGTGCCCTTCACAGATGCCAATCAGTGCCCATCAGTAATGACGGTCAGTGCCACCCATCAGTGCCGCCTATCAGTGCCCATCAGTGTCACCTATCAGTGCCTATCAAGGTCTATATTTGCATCTGTGAGCTTTTTTACCCCTCACATTAGGTGCAGATCATCCATAGGGGATCATTAGTGAAACCAAGCCAATGATAAAGCCACAGGATATCCACGGAGGCCGATCCAACCATTGATCATACGAGAATAGGAAAACTCATTGCGCAGCGTCCAAGTTTAAATAGGCAATTTATTAAAAAAAAATACTTACAACATATCAGTAATCACAGGCATAGGGAATAAAAATTGTCCTAACACTCTCACGAGCATGATGACGTCACCGCTATTTCTGCCCTGCCGACGTACGTTTCATCCGAATAGACATTTTCTGTGAGGCATCAGTCTCTAGTTCTGGAACAACACTACATGACATCACCCCAGTCTCAATGCTCTAGCGACCGCGATCTCGGTAAAGAGCCGATTGACATGGCTCTTTACCCATGTGATCAGCTGTGTCCAATCACAGCCGATCACATGTAAACATGGAAGTGCCGGTAATCGGCTCTCCTCGCCTCACACTGACAGAGTGTGAGGCGAGGAGAGCCGATCAGTGATATTTCCTCACAGGGTTGACCTGTACAGGTAATCAGGGCACTGATCATCAGTGCAGCCCCAGCAGTGATGTCAGTCAGTATCAATTTGTGCCCATCAGTGGTGCCTGCCAGTGCTGCCTTTCAGTGCTGTCAGTGCCTGTTAATCAGTGGCGCCCATCAGTGCGGCCTATCTGTGCCAACTATCATTGCCCATGAGAGCCACCTATCAGTGCAGCATATTAGTGCCTCCTCATCAGTGCCACCTCATCAATGCCCTTTAGTGCTGTCTCATTAGTGTAGCCTATCAGTGCCCATCAGTGCTGCCTCATCAGCGCACATTAATGAAGGAGAAAAATTACTCATTTACTAAATTTTCTGACAGAAACTAAGAATAACTTTTTTTTAAAAAATTTCATTTTTTTTTTTTTTTTTTTTTTTAGTCAAAAAATAAAAAAACCCAGCAGCGATTAAATATCACCAAAATAAATCTCTATTTGTGTGAAAAAAATGATAAAAATTTGTCATTCAAAGTGTGACAGCGCTGAAAGCTGAAAATTGCCCTGGGCAGGAAGTGGTTAAAGTAAGATTTTTTTTTACATATGTCTTTTATGTCTTCATTGCAGTAGAAACTTGGATAGGGTGAGGGAAAGCATCAGATACTGCGGTGAGCAATGAATAACAAGAGGGCGCTTCTCCTTCTTTAACACAGTCTTTGATCACAAAGACAAGAAAGGTAACAGAGGTTATCTTCCCATAAAAGCCACTCTTGACTGAACAATAAGATGGGGCCTTTTGAAGAAAGAGGTAAACTACACAGTCACTAGGACTCTGAGTTCAGGTTGGTACTCACAATGCCACAGGAACACAGGCTGCCTCCTTCTGATATCCACCAGGCACTCTTCAGTGAGGGAGAAACAAGGATCACAATGCCACAGGACAGCTGAACACCTCCTTCTAGTATCTACCAGGCACCCTCCAGTGAGCTCTTTAAACCAGGACTCTTTACAAAACCCTTCCAATAGGCCTCCAGCTGGGCCTCAGCTTGGATCTCATTGAACATACAGCAGTATTTTAGTGCACTGCCCTAAGGAGCAGAGCCCCCTCAGACAAGATACTCCTCCTGCAGGACTGGACCCAGGACCAACTCAACTTCTGCTCTAAGCTTCAGACTATTTATGGGCGCTCCAACCACCAACTGGGTACACCCCGCAGGGATTGGCTGGATCCCAATAAATATTCAGTTTACCCATGTGCCTTTCTCTCCCACTGTGATTCCATAACCCTCTAGAATAATCATACCAGCAGCCTGTAAAACACTGAGCAGGCTGGAACAATCAACAACTGCTCCACTGATTACATGGGAGCCAAATTAAATTTACCTAGCACTCTATACTAGCTAGGAGGGTGCTACAAATCATATATCTCCTCATAGTATTGCAGTTGATGATATTTTGTATCATTCATAGACCATGCTAGGAAGTCCTTACATTACAAGGTAAATCCATTATAAAGATCATCTAGCACTACAGTATGATTGTGGCTAAAGGCACCCATCCCAAGTTTAGTGTAGACCCTTTCAGAAAGGGTAGAAAGGGGAGTTTTTTTTAGTCCTAATAAAGGTGTGTTTTTTATTTTATTTTTGTTTACTTTTTTATAAACTTTTTTTAATAATTACTTTTTTCAGAAATTTACCCTTGGTTTGTTTAGATGTCTTGCACAATGACAGTAGTGTTGTACAACCTAGCTGCCTAGTTGCAAAATGTGCAGCTGTAGGGAAGTTCCAAGTAGTAGCTCTGAAATACATGAATGTTCCAACAATAAAGGGGCAAGAAGCTGCAGTCCTCACAGTAAGATCTATTTCTTAATATGTTGGTAACACCAACTTTGTAACTGTATTCAAAAATATTAACATTTATATATTAAAATTTCCACAGTGCTTAACCTCCTGTTCTTTCATCCTACATAGTGCCATAACTATAGTCAAAATGTACAATGCTGCAAGTTCACACAATTCAGACCCCAATTTACTTTACCATCAAATACCCATCCTGTGAATAGGAAAATGCATTATTATAGTGTACAAAGTACTGAATCTGTGCTTATTTCTGTGGGGTATGCCGCAAAGGTTTGAGGGTGAACAAGAAAGCATACGTATGCAAACTGGTTAATGATTAAGCCCTAGTGGGGAGCAAAATGTGCCAGAAGGAGGACATGCGTGTCTATGTAAAAGTTTTGTAAGCAAGGAATCAGTGTTAGAATTTAGTTTAAGTTGCAAGTAGCTATGAAACTTAAACATAATATTTGGGTAGATCGGGCCATTACATGGCATCCAAACATTATATTTTTTATTGTGGATAGAAATGCATAGGCTTTGTGAGCTCTATATTATGGATACTCTAACAGCCACACTTCCTTGTCATAAATTCCAAATCCTGTGTTACAGCACCTTGTGATCTATTCTCCCAAAAAAATAAAATAAGAGAGGGTAGGAACCCCTCTCAGCAGGTGTGCAAACCCAAAATGTCTCAACAATAGAGTTTCCTAGAAATATAAAAAAATGTCAGGTGCTCACCAGCATCTACAAAAAAAGTAAAACATCAGTATTGCATGGACTGGCCCTTTAGGCTATAACTTTTATTCACATTTTACAGCATGCTTTTGGAAATTATCCATGTTTTGTTTAGTCGCCATATAGTTTATTTTTTTTCCCAATAAATTTGACAGTAAAAACTAACAATTATAGTCTTCAGCTTATAAAACAAAGTTTTACTGCTATATTTTATTTAATGACTATTTAAGCAACTACAGTACTCTATAGTAAACAATAGCATTTACAAGTAGACTTGTCTCACAAGTTGTGTGTTTAAGTGCTCTTAAAAAATTATACTGTGCCCTTAGGTTGTCAGTGGTGATGGCTGCACATTACATTTCCCCCCCTTCCCCCCAACCAGCTTCACAAGATGGAATGCTGGCAGGTTTGTCTGTTGTTTACAGAATGCAGATACACCTCTATGCTTGAATTTGGAGTAAATCTCCTATTTCCTTCTGCTAAAGCCCACTCACACCCAACATTAGGCTTCAAAACTCACACTTCACAAGCTGAGCGAGCACTCTTCATTGCTTTCTTTCTCTCTTTACCCCACTCCAGTTTTACCTCACTTGCTTCTTTATATCCTCCCTTAGCCACTTCCCCTTCCCTTGGTGACCCAGAGCCCCTCTCTTCTCTCTACACCCTAACCACTCCACCCAAGTCAACTGTAAACCTTCAATCACAATTCCATCCCCTTTCCCCCCTCTTAATAATAATAATAATAATAATAATAATAATAATAATAAAAAACTTTATTTTATACAGCACCTGTAAAGGTAACTTCTCAAAGAACTTTACAAGGAAAACACAAGAAATACACAGGGTGACATAAAAGTTAAAAGGGACAATTAAATGTAAGCTTGTCTAAAGAAAAAAGTTTTTATATTTGATTTGAATGAGTTTAGAGAAGATGACTCTCTGATGTTCTTAGGAAGTGAATTCTAGAGTTTTGGAGCATAGTAGGAGAAGGCTCTGTCTCCCATCGAGTTTAGGTTAGTAAGGAGGAAGCACAGCAAATCAGAATTTGAGGAGTGGAGGTTCCGAGGTAAGTTGACAAAAGTTCAGAGAGATAATGGGGCGCCAAGCCATGAAGAGCCTTAAAGGTGAGCAAGAGGATTTTAAAGTCTATGCGAAACCTGACAGGTAGCCAGTGCAAGGACTCCAGAATAGGGGTAATATGATCACTTGCACCGGACCTAGTCAGGATTCTGGCTGCAGAATTTTGTACATATTGAAGTTAATTAATAGTGATTTAGGTACACCAGCGAGTAGAGCATTGCAGTAGTCAAGTCAGGAGAACACAAATGTTTGGATCAGCTTTTCAGCTACAGTGTATGATATCATAGGACGCAGCTGAAGAAATGTTTCTCAAGTGGAGAAAAGATGTTCTGACAACGTTTTGTACCCTTCCCATCTGCTCTCTGCAGGACTATCCATGACCATCATGCAACAAAGGATCCTAAAACATTCACTTCTCTGAATATTAAGGGAAACAACATTGCTGAGAATCACTCTAGCCTCCCTATTGGATCTGAAACACATGCAAGCACATGGGGAGGTTGATTTACTAAAGGTAAATATACTGTACACTTCAAGTGCATTTGCTCTAGATCTGAGGGAAAGTTCTGAATAGAGGGGAAGCTCTACTTATTTTCTATCATCCAGTCATGTACAAGAAAAAATGCTTTTTTTTATATCCCTTGCATGTGATTGAGTATTCTTTGCAAAGTGAAGCTTTACCTCATTTACTAAGCTCTGGAGCAAGTGCACTTGCAGTGCACAGTATACAGTATTTGCCTTTAGTAAATAAACCTCATAGTCTACTTTCAAGAAATTTCAAGCATTTCCCAGTGGCCTATCACTGCTCATCTACCCTATCTTAATCCAAAGGCATGAACCTTCTTATTCCAGAATTGGTCCTGTAAACCTTTATTGACCAGAAGCAGAATGAACAGGGATGCTATCTATTCATAAAAGGAAGAATTGATTTGATACCAGTAACAGTCAATGACTATTTCCTCAACAACTCATTACAAAGACTACGCCTTTTTATTCTCTTGTCCTTAAACAGATTCTCATTTGTGCAACACAAGTACCTCCCCACCATCCTGTCAGCAACACCTTAATCTCTGATTATGCCCCAATCAGTGGCGGCTGGTGCTCAAAATTTGGGGGGGGGCGCAAACAAACCGAAAAATTCTGAAAATAAAACCTAACAACTGCAGCCTCACTGTGCCCATCAATTGCCACCATTGTGCCCATCAAACGCAGCCACTGTGCCCATCAAATGCCGCCACTGTGCCCATCAAATGTCACCACTGTGCCCATCAAATGCCGCCACTGTGCCCATCAAACGCCGCCACTGTGCCCATCAAACGCTGCCACTGTGCCATCAAATGCCACCACTGTGCCTATCAAATGCTGCCACTGTGCCATAAAATGCCGCCACTGTGCCCATCAAACACAGCCACTGTGCCCATCAAACACAGCCACTGTGCCCATCAAATGCAGCCACTGTGCCCATCAAACACAGCCACTGTGCCCATCAAACGCAGCCACTGTGCACATCAAATGCAGCCACTGTGCCATCAAGCACTGCCACTGTGCCATCAAATGCTCCCACTGTGCCCATTGAATGCAGCCATTGTGCCAGCAAATGCTCCCACTGTGCCCATCGAATGCAGCCACTGTGCCCATCGAATGCTGCCACTGTGCCCCCCCGCCCGCCGTCTGCCCGGCACTTACCATGTCTCGGTGGGGCAGTGGGTGATGGCGACAGGCTGTGTCCTCCATGCTCCTCCATGTACTTGATGTCTTCTCCCGTCCTCCCCTATGATTGGATACCTGATAGGCATCCAATCACAGCGCCTGTCGTTTCAGACCAGATCAGGTGATGGGTAACAGACCTGAGCACCTGATTGGCAATGAGGCGGTTCAGTGTTAGGAAAGCAAATATTCATTCGCTTTTCTAACACACCTGGGTGAACTGCGAGCGCCAAGCATGGCGCTCGCAGGTCACCTTTTTTGACACCTATTGGAGCCTATGGCTCTAATCAGGTGCTTCAAAAACACCCCCCGCCGCTGTAATTCAGGCACCCGGCGCCCGAAAAGAGGCCGGGTGCCTGAATAGGGGATGGCAGTGGCGGCCGTGGATAGATTCATGCAATGCATGATTCTATCTATTGGTGATAGAGGGGGTGGCTGGAGAGAGGGGGCAGCGCCCGTGAGCCCTTATGGACGCACCGCCACTGGCCCCAATCATCTTTGTGGGGTCCTAATCAAACATGGGGCTCAGGCGAAAACTGGACAGTGGATGTAAGTATGACATGTTTGTTATTTTAAAAAAATAAAAAATGATCCTTTACAATCACTTTAACAGACCCAAATGCCCTTGTATGTATTGGGGAGATGGGGGTTGGGTTAAAATCGTGCAGCTGCAATGTAGATTTGTAAGTTTTCTCTAAAGCCATACATCTTTGAAGCAGCATTTTGGATACATGCTACAGATGCACCACTTTACAGGCAAAGTTAGCCCCCCCCAAGTTACTAGCTTTTATGCAATTTTGCATGTTTAATGGCACATCTCCTCGTTTTGTTTTTGGGGCTGTCCAAATTGGTGACATTGATATATGTCCCTCAGGGTGGGACCTGCGCCCCCATACCCATTTTAAGGCCAATAACTAGAATAAAAGCCAGCCAAGTGGGGACTCGCAAAATTAACAAATCATTTCCCATAGACTGCAATGGTATTTGTTGTATAACTTTTGCCCATGTTTGGCTCATTGTTTGCCCCCCTTTGGTTTTTTGCTGTGGCTTTTGGTGTGTGAAATGCATTTGTGTTGGTCTAGGCATGCGCAGGGACTTTGTTTTTTTTTTTTGGTGCTTTTTGTGTGTGAACACAGTGTGTGTGTGTCAGGAAATAACATTTGGATGTCCTTATACAGTTTGTAACACATGTATTTTCTCTTTGTATTTTGTTTGTTATGTATTTTTTTACTTTTGTTTGTTTTGGGGGGGAAATTTTTGATGTTGTCAATGTTTGTTGTTTGTAGGTTGTTAGTTTCCCTTTGATTTAATTGTCTGTGCTGCATTATTTTGCAATATCTTCCTCAAGCTGTTGTGACTACTAAATGTTTAAATCCTTAAGAGACTGTCCGTTTGTGGGCACAGTCCTTTTAACTCATGTTCATTTCCTCTGCAAATGGTCAGACCTCAAAACCATATTCTGTTATGCCCTGTACACACGATCGGACCTTGATCGGACATTCTGACAACAAAATCCATCGAATTTTTCCGACGGATGTTTGTTCAAACTTGTCTTGCATACACACGGTCACACAAAGTTGTCGGGATTTCTGAACTTCAAGAACGCAGTGACGTACAACACGTACGACGGGACTATAAAAGGGCAGTTCAATACCAAGCACGCCGCCCTTTGGGCTCCTTTTGCTAATCTCGTGTTAGTAAAAGTTTGGTGAGAGACGATTCGCGCTTTTTCAGACTCGTGGTTTTCAGATCGTTTTTCTGCTGTTCAGTTTGTGCTTGTGAGTTTGTATCTGGTCTTCAGTGCGTGCAGTGAGTTCCCATTGGTTTATTCAGTGTGTTCTTGTCTGCTCGTTACTGATTTTCAGGTCGCTCTTCAAGGCCTTGCTGTTCTTCAGTGCGTTCTGTTACTTTGTTCTGACCAGCCGACCATTTTGAAGCCATGTTGCAAGTACGTACTCATCGTAGAGTTTGTGCTGTGCGAGGGCTTGGTGTTGGGGTTCTTACTTTGACACAAGCCCAGTCCATGAACAGGGTGGGGAGGAGTTCATGGACTTTGCTCCGTGAGATCCGTGAGAATAATCCTGATGATTTCAGAAACTTTCTCAGGATGACGGACCCCATTTTTCACCATTTGTTGGCTTTGATGACCCCTTATATCAGCAGGCAGGATACCTGCATGCGGCAAGCCATCACTCCGGAGCAGAGGCTAGTCACCACTTTGCGGTACTTGGCGACTGGGAGAAGGCTGCAGGACCTCAAGTTCTCGACAGGCATCTCCCCCCAGGCTCTGGGGATCATTATCCCAGAGTCCTGTTCTGCCATCATCCAGGTCCTGCAGAAGGACTATACTAAGGTAAGATTTATCCTTTAACATCACATTATATATATTTAATGATTGCTAATATATTGTATTTCTTTCATAATTCCCTAATTACCATGATTGTAATATGCTGTGAATGTCCCCTTTGTCCTCATGCATGCTGGAATGTTTTAACGTTTTTTTTGTCCTTCATGCATATTTGCCTTCACTTACCTCCCCAGCATGCTCTCCTGGGCCCAGGTCCACCTCACCTAGTCACTTAACAATGTATTTTGTCAGCTCCATTGTAGTGATTTACCCTAAAGACCCCCTAAAATGTGTAAAAATGTTATTTGTGTCCTTAAATTCTTGCAGAGTACCAGAGGCTTTTTTTTGGCTCCCAAACTCATTTGGAACCCTCCCTCCAACCACTAAGTCAACCCATACCAATCCTCTATCTGCTGACTTTGCCAAACCCATACACACTATACCTACCTCTTTTGTGGTCAGATTTCTGTATGAATTCCCCAAAGCATGCAGTGGAAGGGGCTGCCTGAATACTTTCAAATGGTACTGTTTAATGTTTTTGTATCTTAATATTATCTTGATAGGTAATTGCAGAATGTTAAAATTGTGCTCCAATTTGGACAGTGTGTATTTATATTTTTGTATTATGACACTTCTACCTGTCCAGTGGGCTGTCAATAGTGTAAGTAAGGAGGGGCTGGCCAAAGTAACATTTATTTGCTAAATGACTAATTTATTTTTTCTGGTTTGATTCCACAGTTTCCTTCCACGCCACAGGAATGGCAGACTGTGGCCACCCACTTTGCCCAGCAGTGGGACTTTCCCAACTGCGGAGGGACAACACGTCCACATAGTCCCACCCCCCAACTCGTTGTCATACTATTACAACTACAAGGGGTTCAATAGTATTGTGATGTTGGCGGTGGTGTCGGCTACTTAGGAGTTCCTGTATGTGGACGTGGGGAAGAATGGCCGGATGTCGGATGGTGGAGTCATCGCCCAGACGGAGTTCTACAGGCATCTCCAGAATGGCAGTTTGGGCTTGCCACCTCCAGAAGACAATGCGGAAGGACTCCCATTCGTCTTCATTGCGGATGAAGCGTTTGCGCTGGGGGACCATCCTATGCGGCCTTTCCCTATGAGGACCCTCACCCCGGACCAGAGGGTTTTTAATTACCGGCTGGCCAGAGCCAGAAGAGTGGTGGATAATATGTTTGGAATAATGGCCAGGCGGTTCCACCTATTTCTTACACCAATACACATGGTGGAATATAAACTCAATCACATCATCCTGTCTTGCTGTGTTCTCCACAACTTTTTAAGGAGAAATTCTTTCAACTATGCTGCCTAAGTTGGGCCTGAGGCCAGAAATCAGAATGAACCAACCCTGATGGTGCTTGAAAGTGGCCGTCCTGGCTTGCCCCCCCAGAGTGCCCGCGAGGTCCGTAATAAGATACATGGAATAATTTGCAGGTAGGGGGGCCATTGATATGCTAGACAATGTCTGAGACATTTTTTAAATAAAAATATATTTGAAACTGAACAAATATTTGCTTTGATTTACTGCTTGGATTTCTTTTAGCTGTCTCCTCAGTTATCTTTTATTAATGTTATATTTTTTTGGCCTTTTTCTTCAACAGTGCAAAAGAAATTTCCTTGACACATGAGGTGACAATCTCTTCTTCGGCTAACTATTATTATTATGTTGTGGGTCTGCTACACACACACCTTGCTTTTGTTGTTAATGTATGTAATGCATTACTGACAAAAATATTAATATTTTTCAGCACCATGACCGAAATTTAGGGAGTCATGAAAATGGCGTGATTGTGTAAAATTAGAAAGCATTGTTGGGTGTTATTTACTAAAGGAAAATCCACTTTGCACTACAAGTGCACTTGAGACTGCACTGAAACTGCACTTGTAATGTAGTAAATAACCCCCATTGCCACTGAAAACACCAACTTTACTCCAAAAAAATGCTTTTGAGCATTGAAAGAAGAAGCCACACATTGTTGATTATCAATCTTTTTAAGCAAAGCACAATCACATGTGCGTTTATAAAAGGGTTTTTGAACAAACCAACATGTTTGTTGTATAACATTCTTTAGGTCACATTAAGAAATCGCCTTTTAAGGTAAAACAGGCATGTTTAAAACCATAACAAAATACACAACTCTGGAACTTACAAAGTTCAGCTTTTATAAAGTGAAGGCAATATCAGACATGAGTATGTACAAACTGCGTTTGATATTGCGTTCAGCAGATGGGGTGAAGTCACCCCTGTAAAAGCCAAATTTAGAAGATGCACACAAATTGGCTAATGTCAACATGTGCTAGCTGCCATCATGGGGGATCAATGGACGTGTTTTGTGGGTGCAACCCCTTCCTCTCAGCTACTTTATTATCGAGGAAGGGGTTGCACCCACAATACATTGATCTCCCGTGATGGCAGATAGCACATGTTGACACACTGTGTGCATCTTCTAAATTTGGCTTTTAACATACGTAAAAAATTTTAGTCCAAAAAAAAAAAAACTGAAAAAATGTAGGAATTTCTGGGTGTTTTAGATTCTCCCTAAAACATCAATGATGTTCTTCATTTTGTTTTGAACATCATTGATGTTTTGTTTTATGTTTTCTAAATCTCGATTACACCCCATTATCTCCCTGATGAGGATCTGGGCACTTTCACTGGTGAAATGACATTCCTCTTCCACAACATCCCGATCACCTACAAAAAAAACCCAAAAAAACACACCATGTATTATAAATATGCAGGCATCCATCTCTTAGCTGAAGCTGTGATCGCAGACACTCACCTGTTGTGGTGACAATTTCTACAACGTCTCCCTCCTCCTCCTCTGGTTGGGTTTGGGGGATTTCCCCTTCTTCCTGAGGTGGGGGGTCCCTGGTCTCCTCTGATGAGTGGTGTCCTTTGAAAGTTTTCTCCCCTATGTGAACAAAAATAGGTATACTTAGCACACAGATATTTGATGTCAGAAATAGGAATATGAAGCATTGCTTGGAAGTGTGGTCCCCCTAATAAAAAGGGTATTCTGGTGTCCCACACTAGTGCTCCAGCGTCCAGATGTGTAAACAGCTGCTGAGTGTCCTCTCTTTACACAGAATCTAGTTTGCATTTCATTCTTGTTATAAACCCATCTAGTCAACAAACTTTGTTTAATAGAAGTAGGCCAGAAAAACGGTATTGAACTGCATCTGGCCAAAACATCGTAAATTAGTGGCCGAACGAACAATGTTTCCTACGAACGGTTAATGAACATGAAAGTTGCCATTTTAAACTGTACAACAGTAAAGAAAAGCACATGGAGCAGCACAAACGTAATAAAAAGAAAGAATAGGAACACAGGACAGCTACTTACTTTTTTGCAGCACTCTCCTGATCCTTCTATACTGATCGTGCTCCCTTAATTTGAGGTCCGACCACCGTTTCCTCAGTTGATCCTTGGATCGTCGTACCCCAAAATTTCTCTGCAGACTCTTCACAACTTTAGCCATGATCTTGGTCTTTCTGACATTTGGGTTTGGGTAAGGTCCATGCTTCCTGTCATAGTCGGCCCTCTTCAATATGTCCACCATCTCCACCATCTCAACAAAGGCCATATTTGATGCCTTAAATCTTCTCCTCCGGGATTGTGACATTTCTGGCTCCAGGCTTTCCTCCTCCTCCTTGTTGCTGGAATTATCACACACCTGTTGTCTCTCTGCCATGTGCTCTCCCCCACTGCACCGAAAGAGAAGGGGTGGGGAATAGACTAGAAAGAACGTCAGGGGTGGGCGGAGTTTCACGCATGCGCAGTGTATATAAAGCGTAACACGCGTGCGATGTACGTTACGAACTGTGAGCGGAGGAAGGAGTATCGGAAGCGCCGATCGTGATAACGAAGGTACCATTTTAACTTGGGCCTATACTGCTTATAGATTGAGGCCTATATTGGGACAAGATTAGGAGAGTTTAGCCTGACATTTGGGTTTGTCTTGTGTTGTGTCTTGCAGAGAAAATGGATCTAGTCAATGATCATGACTTTATGCCAATAATCATAGATACGTTCAGGGACTTGCCCTGTCTGTGGCAGGTAAACCACCCCGATTATAAGAATCAAACAAAGAGGAAGGCAGCGCTGGATCAATTGGTGGAATTTGTGAAGCCGGTAATCCCCACGGCAGACATCCCCTATTTGAAGGCCCTAATTGGTGGCATGAGGAGCACTTATCTTAGGGAGTACAAGAAGGTCCAGGATTCCTAGAGATCAGTAGCTACAGCAGATGACATTTATCTCCCCAGGCTGTGGTACTATGACAGACTGCATTTTCTGGCAGGCCAGACTGAACCCAGGCCAGCCCTCTCCAGTTTTCCTTCCACACTTCCTCCCCCCCCAGCTGAAGCTTCAGACGCCCAACCTGGGCCTTCCAGGTAGCAAAATGTGGAGGAGCTCAGCTTGAGCCAGGTATAGCATTCTTCTAAATATTTCTGGTTGTCAAATTAATGATGTAAAATATATGTTAGTTTTGATAACTAATTTCTGATTTCACAAAGTGTTTTACATATCAATAGACAGTAGTGGCCACAAATGATTGTGACAAGAATGAAAAATGCTGGGGTCAGAATGATAGTTTTTTCTATTTATTGACATTCAATTTGCAGTCATGAGCTGAAAATTGTGTGTGATTGATGACCCAAAAACTAAAACGATGTCCCTTTTTCATACACAGGAAAGTCTCAGCCAGGAGGTGGTGGGGGTAAGTGGCAGCCAGGAGATGGCGGGGGTAAGTGGCAGCCAGGAGGTGGCCGGGCCCAGTAGCCTACCCGATATCCAGGTCCCTCCCCTCCACCTTCCACAAAAAAGTGGCAGGAAGAGGAGTAACCTGGAGGAGGCAGCAATTGGCCTATTTTGGAAGGCTTCTGTGGCCCTCAGAACCCCCCACCGTCTACAAGAGGACTTTGCCTATATTACAGCCTGCAAAATGCTGGAAATGGAGGAAGGCCAACGCCTAATATGTGAGTATCTCATCTTACAAGCCCTAAATAAGGGGTCGAGGGCCAACTCACAAGCCAAAGCCATGTTTGTGAGTTCAACCATGGTCCTTCTCCTTCAGGTCCTCCTCCTCCACCTCCTGCCACACCTCCAACACATCTGGTCTGACAAAAGATGCAGGCCGTTTTTATGACCACAGCCTGGGGACATAGATGTCATTTGCTACTGTTCCTGATCTCTTGTAGTCCTGGACCGGATTGTGCTCACTATTATAAGAACTCCTCAGGCCACCAATTTTGACTGTAAAATTATTGATGTGTGCCCTGGGGTACAAAGGCTTCGCTAAGTTCACCAGTTTATCCAGCGTTGCCTTCCTCCTTATTTTGTTATGACTCAGAATAAATGGCTATTTATTTTTCACAAATACTTGCCTATGTGTTTTACTTCAAAAAGGACAGTTTGTTTGTGAGTAGGCAGGTACATTTCAAACATACAATGTCAAATTAACAAGGGACACCAACACCAACCAATCTCCTTGAGATTCTAAAATCCAATATAATAATGGTGTTGTGGTAACTTGACACACAAAACCCACAAAAATAATTATGGAGCTCACCAAAAAAAACAAAAAAAAAAAACAAAACAAAAACAGGAGATCTTGATTAAAAAAAACCAACAAATTATCAAAAATATAAAAACATTAACCCCCCCCAAAAATCGGTATATCTGACAAATACAAATATTATATTCATGAAATCACAAGAAATAATAAAGAAAGAACTTTGTGAACTCTGTGTGAATATGAGCAGCAAAACAACTTCATTCTTCTAGCATTATAAACAAGAAGAGGGTGCGCTGCATTCAACAATTTAAAACATTACAGCGTGACGAAAGTGCTATACCCATTATGAACGCTAATTTTACCAGACCAAGCAGTTCCGTCGCAGAATTTATTCTGAGCATGCGTGGCACTTTGTGCGTCGGAATTGTCCACACACGGTCGGAATTTACGTGAACGGATTTTTTTGTCGGAAAATTTTATAGCCAGCTCTCAAACTTTGTGTGTCGGAAACTCCGATGGAAAAAGTCGAATGGAGCCCACACACGGTCGGAATTTCCGACAACAAGCTCCCCCCTAAGCAATTTTCATGCAACAGATTTCCCAGCTGCTACTTAACCACTTCCCGCCCACCGTATACAGAATGACGGCCGGGAAGTGGTTCTGTTATCCTGACTGGGCATCATATGACGTCCAGCAGGATAACATGCCGGGGCGCACCCGTGAGAGCACGATACCCGGCGGTCGCGGGTGCAGGGTGTCAGTCTGCCACCCCGCATCTCTGATCATGATAAGAAGCCTCTGTCAGAGGCTTCTTACCACGTGATTAGCTGTGACCAATCACAGCTGACCATTGCGTGAACCAGGAAGTGCCGGTAAACGGCATTCCTCAGTTCGCGCTGACAGGGAGAGCCGATCGGCGGCTCTCCCTGTCAGAGGGGGGGTCTGTGCTGATAATCAGCACATTGATTATCAGCACAGCCCCCTCAAATGTACAAATAACCTGCCAACCAGTGCCCAGCAATGTAAAAACAATAAATTCTGCCAGTGCCCACTACAGTGCTAATCAGTGCCCCCCACAGTGCCAATCACTGCCCAATACAGTGCCAATCACTGCCCAGCAGTAACACCTGTCAGTACTTATCAGTACCTCATCATCAGTGCTGCCCATCAGTGTCAGCTGTCAGTGCCCATCACAGCCACCTGTCAGTGCCCATCACAGCCGCCTGTCAGTGCCCATCAGTGCCACCTGTCAGTGCCCATCAGTGCTGAATATCAGTGCCGCCTATTGGTGCCCATCAGTGCTGCATATCAGTGCCACCTATCAGTGCCCATCAATTCTACCTATCAGTGCCTCCTCATCAGTGCTCATCAGTGCCACTTTATCTGTGCCATCTCATTAGTGCCATCAGTGCCGCCTCATCAGTGCCCATCAGTGCCAAAATTTTATGACAGAAACTAAAAAAAAAAAAATTTTTTCCAAAAATTTTGGTCTTTTTTAGTTTGTTTAGCAAAAAATAAAAACCACAGAGGTGATCAAATACCATCAAAAGAAAGCTCTATTTGTGGGAAGAAAGTTATAAAAATTTACTTTGAGTACAGTGTTGCATGACCACGCAATTGTCATTCAAAGTGTGACAGCACTGAAAGCTGGAAATTGCCCTGGTCAGGAAGGGGCGTAAGTCCCTGGAATTTAAGTGGTTAACTAGGCTGATTGGCATGGCAAAACAAAAAAAGGTGTGATTTGTCTAAGAGCGACTTTCCTTCGTATGCTGCCATGGATAGGCACCAGGAAAGGAAAATTACAGAGAGATAAGTATTCAATTTTCCATTTTAGCGCAGTGGTTCTCAGCCTCAGTCCTCAAGTGCCCCTGACAGGACATGTTTTGGGAATTTATCTTAGCTAAAATAGCTGCCCAAAATACCAAGCCATTGACTCTGATTTAAAGCACCTATACAAGATAAAGGGAAACCTGCAAACATGGCCTGTTGGGGGTACTTAAGGACAGGGTTGAGAACCACTGATTTAGAGCACTGAGCTAAAATCTAGCTCAAGATACTCCTATTCTAATTGTGGGCATTTGAGGGAAACCAAGTGAGTGTTGGAACCCCTGCTTGTCTTTTTTAGGTTGGGCTTTCTGTCCCTTTTCTGAAAATTAGCTTCCTGTCAATTAGCCAAACAGGAAGTGAGGGTAAAACCCTACCAATGTCCTTCCTTGGGGACACACAGGTCAATCTAACTAGCGTCCCCGTTAGGCAAATTGCACTCTAGCACTTTGTTGTGTACACCCCAAATTATTAGGTATTTTGGGGTTTATTAAAGGCAAATCCACTCTGCAATACAAGTGTACTCGCTGTAAATCTGGGGGGAAGCACTGGTGATTTTATCATCCAATCATGTAGAAGCAAAGATGCTGTTTTTTTATTCTCCTTGCATGTCCCCCTCAGATCTCCAGCAAGTGCACTTGTAGTGCAAAGTATATTTGTCTTTAGTAGGGATGAGCTTCGTGTTCGAGTCGAACCCATGTTCAACTCGAACATCGTCTGCTCGCCCGTTTGCCGAATTGCGAACGATATGGGCCGTTCGCGCCAAATTCGTGTGGCGCGTCACGGCCCATAATTCACTGCAGAATTGCAGTGCATTGCTGGCTGATGATTGGCCAAGCATGCACTATGACCCGCATGCTTGGCCAATCACAGCGCCGTCTGAACAGAGAGCCGTAATTGGCCAAAGCCAAGGAGGCTTTGGCCAATTATGGTTCAGGGGATTTAGCACACACCCCACACTATATAAGGCCGCCTACACGGCGGCCCTGTGTAGTGTGTTCCGGCGTTCATAGATAGAGAGAGCGAGAGACAGACAGTGTCATTTGATTTGAGTTAGATAGATTAGGCAGAACAGTCAGTCAGTTAGCTGCACTTACAGTGTATTGTGTATATATATGCATCCCAGGTGTTGCATATATATATATATATATATATATATATATATATATATATATATATATACACTGTATTCAGTTTAGCTAGATCCGTTCCTGTTATCTTCTTACTGACAGGCAGGCTTGTCTTGTTACAGTATTTACAGCTACCTGAAGAAAATTGCTGGTGTTCTTTTGATACTATTAGTACCACAGTCAGGCAGCTAGACTATTTACAGTTAGTGCAGTGCGTCCTGCTCACAGTGTTCAGCTAAAACTACAAGTTAGTGGGGTGTGTCCTGCTCACAGTGTTCAGCTAAACCTACAAGTTAGTGCGGTGCATCCCGCTCACAGTGTTCAGCTAAAACTACAAGTTAGTGCTGTGCGTCCTGCTCACAGTGTTCAGCTAAACCTACAAGTTAGTGTAGTTAGACCTCTGCACAGTGTTCATCTAAACCTACAAGTTAGCGTAGTGAGACCTCTGCACAGTGTTCATCTAAAGCTACAAGTTAGTGCAGTGCGTCCTGCTCACAGTGTTCAGCTAGATCCGTTCCTGTTATCTTCTTACTGACAGGCAGGCTTGTCTTGTTACAGTAAATACAGCTACCTGAAGAAAATTGCTGGTGTTCTTTTGATCCTATTAGTACCACAGTCAGGCAGCTAGACTATTTACAGTTAGTGCAGTTCGTCCTGCTCACAGTGTTCAGCTAAAACTACAAGTTAGTGTGGTGTGTCCACCTCACAGTGTTCAGCTAAACCTACAAGTTAGTGCGGTGCGTCCTGCTCACAGTGTTCAGGTAGATCCGTTCCTGTTATCTTCTTACTGACAAGCAGGCTTGTCTTGTTACAGTATTTACAGCTACCTGAAGAAAATTGCTGGTGTTCTTTTGATCCTATTAGTACCACAGTCAGGCAGCTAGACTATTTACAATTAGTGCAGTGCGTCCTGCTCACAGTGTTCAGCTAAAACTTCAAGTTAGTGGGGTGCGTCCTGCTCACAGTGTTCAGCTAAAACTTCAAGTTAGTGGGGTGCGTCCACCTCACAGTGTTCAGCTAAACCTACAAGTTAGTGTGGTGCGTCCTGCTCACAGTGTACAGCTAAAACTACAAGTTAGTGCTGTGCGTCCTGCTCACAGTGTTCAGCTAAAACTACAAGTTAGTGTGGTGTGTCCACCTCACAGTGTTCAGCTAAAACTACAAGTTAGTGCGGTGCGTCCACCTCACAGTGTTCAGCTAAACCTACAAGTTAGTGCAGTGCGTCCTGCTCACAGTGTACAGCTAAAACTACAAGTTAGTGCTGTGCATCCTGCTCACAGTGTTCAGCTAAAACTACAAGTTAGTGTGGTGCGTCCACCTCACAGTGTTCAGCTAAAACTACAAGTTAGTGCGGGGCATCCTGCTCACAGTGTTCAGCTAAAACTACAAGTTAGTGTGGTGCGTCCTCCTCACAGTGTCCAGCTAAACCTACAAGTTATTTTTTTGCGAGCTCTGCACAGTGTTCAGCTAAAGCTACCTGTAGAAGGTTGGTGGTGTTCTCATACTACAGGCAGGCAGTTGATTTTGCTAGCTGCAGTATCAGTACATATATATATATATATATATAGATAGATATATATATATATATAGATAGATATATATATATATATATCTATCTATATATATATATATATCTATCTATATATATATATATATATATATATATATATCTATCTATATATATATATATCCCAGCTTAGTGCAGCTACAGGCCATTAGTATGTCTGGAAGGCCAAGAAGGAGAGGCAGACAGTCACAAGCCAATAAGAGAGGGCAAGCAGGCTCTGTGTCTAGTGCTGGTCGTGCATCCTCATCAGCACGTGGCCGTGGGACATGCTTGGCCTTTTTTTCGGCAGCTGGCCGTGTTGAGCCACAACATGCGGAAGACTTGGTCGAGTGGATGACCAAGCCATCCTCATCCTCCTCATCCTCTCTCACCCATGCCCAGGGTACTTTGTCTGGCAAAGCAGTGGCCTCTTCCCTTGGCTCAATGTCATCAGTGACTCCTTCCCTAGCCCCACCATGTCCTCCTGAGGAGTCCCTCGAACTGTTTGACCACAGTGTTGGGTACATGCTCCAGGAGGATGCCCAGCGTTTGGAAGGCTCTGATGATGATACTGAGCTCGATGAAGGCAGTAACATGAGCACGGACAGAGGGGGTGCCCAAGAAGGACAGCAATCTGGCAGTCATGCTCCTCCTGCTGCAGCATACTGCCAGGTTTGCTCCAGTGATGAGGAGGGAGGGGATGAGGAGGTCACTGACTCAACGTGGGTGCCTGATAGGAGAGAGGAGGAGGAGGAGGCGGCACATCACCAACGAGGCAGGATGCCCTCCAGGGGCCAGCCTAAGGGCAGCACCTTGACTGCATCACACCCCAAAGCTCCACATGTGCAGGGCGCTGCAGTCTCTGCACGTTATTCAAAAAGTTCTTTGGTGTGGGCCTTTTTTGAGACGAGTTCATCAGATCGCACCCCTGCTATTTGCAACATATGTCTCAAGCATATCTCGCGTGGCCAAAACATCTCCTGCTTGGGTACCACATGCTTGACCAGACATATGTTGACCTGCCATGCAGTTCGTTGGCAAGCGTATCTAAAAGACCCACACCAAAGAACAAAGAGGACCTCTCTTTGCTCCTCATCAGCTGAGATCTCCAACCCCACTATACCTTTAGTCCTCTCTGAGACCTGCACTGAGAGGAATGAAGGTGTAGAATTAGGTGTGTCACAGCCAAGTACTTGTGGGCAATCTGCTTTTGGTATACCGACGTCAGATTGTACCAGGCAAATTTCCCTGCCCCAGCTGCTGCACCGCCGAAAGAAGTTTGCTCCCAGCCATCCACATGCCCAGCGGTTGAATGCTAGCTTGGCAAAATTGCTAGCACTTCAACTGCTGCCTTTTCAGTTGGTAGACTCTGCCCCCTTTCGTGAGTTTGTGGAGTGTGCGGTTCCTCAGTGGCAGGTACCCAAACGCCACTTTTTCTCACGGAAGGCGATTCCGGCTCTCTACCGGCATGTGGAAGGCAATGTCCATGCCTCGCTGGACAGGGCGGTCAGCGGTAAGGTGCATATTACCGCTGACTCATGGTCCAGCAGGCATGGACAGGGACGTTACCTAAGTTTCACGGCGCATTGGGTGACTCTGCTGGCAGCTGGGAAGGATGCAGGACAAGGTGCAGTAGTGTTGGAGGTTGTTCCGCCACCACGCCTCCAAAATGCTAATGATTGTGACACACCTCTCTCCTCCACCCCCTCCTCTTCTTCTTCCTCCATGGCCTCTTCCTGTGCTTTGTCCTCGGAACCAGCGGTGCTCCGTAGCCGTTCAAGGGGCTACACAAGTACGCAGGCCAAAAGATGCCATGCGGTGCTTGAGCTGGTGTGCTTGGGGGACAGGAGCCACACTGGGGCAGAGGTTCTGTCAGCTCTGCAGGGGCAGGTTCAGAGGTGGTTAACGCCACGCCAACTTAAGGCAGGAATGGTGGTTTGTGACAATGGCACCAACCTCCTCTCTGCCCTCCGACAGGGACAAATGACCCATGTGCCCTGTTTGGCTCACGTCCTTAACTTGGTGGTGCAGCGGTTCTTGGGCAGGTACCCGGGCTTACAGGAGGTCCTGAGGCAGGCCAGGAAAGTCTGTGTGCATTTCCGCTGGTCATATAATGCCAGTGCTCGGCTGACGGACCTCCAAAAGGAGTTTAACCTGCCCAAGAACCGCCTAATCTGTGACATGCCCACCAGGTGGAGCTCAACGTTGGCCATGCTGCAGCGGCTGCACATGCAGCAGAGGGCCATCAATGAGTACCTGTGCGACTATGGCACCAGGACAGGGTCAGGGGAGCTTGTTTTTTTTTCCCCACACCAGTGGGCCATGATCAGGGATGCATGCACTGTCCTGTCACCATTTGAGGAGGCCACGAGGATGGTGAGCAGTGACAGTGCATGCATCAGTGACACTGTCCCCCTTGTCCACCTGTTGGAGCACACGCTGCGTGAAATAATGGACAGGGCACTTGAGGCAGAACAGAGGCAGGAAGAGGAGGACTTCCTTAGCTCTCAAGGCCCCCTTTATCCAGACAGTGTTCCTGCGTGCCCGCCGATCACACAGGAAGAGGAGGAGGAGGAGGAAGAAGATTGTGTCAGTATGGAGGTGGAGCCTGGCACTCAGCATCAGCAGCAGTCTTTAAGGGATCTGTTCCAAGAAACACATGGACTTGTACGTGGCTGGAAGGAGGTGGCTGCGGACCATGACGTCCTTAGTGACCCAGAGGACTCCGGACCGAATGCCTCAGCAAATCTATGCTGCATGGCCTCCCTGATCCTGCAAAGCCTGCGTAAGGATCCTCGTATTCGTGGTATCAAGGAGAAGGACCAATACTGGCTGGCAACCCTCCTTGATCCACGTTACAAGGGTAAGGTTGCGGACCTTATCTTGCCATCGCAGAGGGAGCAGAGGATGAAACATCTTCGGGAGGCCTTGCAGAAAGGTCTGTGCAACGCGTTCCCAGAGACTGGGAGGTTACAAACTCCTGTTTCTGGACAACGTGTTGCTGAGGGTCGGTTAGTCAAAGAAGGAGCGGTGGAGAAGGTGGCCGTCTGACCGATGCGTTCAGACAATTTTTTGGTCCGCAGCCCCAAGGTATGATCGCTTCCAGCAACCATCGCCAGCGTCTGTTTTACATGGTGCAGGAATACCTAGGGGCAAGATCTGACTTGGACACCTTTCCCACCGAAAATCCTCTGGGTTACTGGGTCTTGAGGATGGATCACTGGCCAGAGCTTGCACAGTATGCAATTGAGCTACTGGCCTGTCCTGCATCCATGCGTTCTTTCGGAACGCACATTCAGTGCTGCTGAAGGCTTTGTAACCGATCACAGGGTGCGTCTGTCCACCGACTCGGTCGATCGACTGACCTTCATAAAAATGAATCAGTCTTGGATCACCACCAGCTACCAAGCACCTGATGCTGATGTAACCGAATAATTTTTTTTGAAATCTCAGATCCCTTCAAAGACTGCCTATGCTGATGCTGAGTGACTATCCCTGAGTAATTATCCTCTTCCTCCTCAATCATCATGCTGATAGCTTGTAAGAACATTTTTGGTTCTGGGCGCCACCACCAGTGCCTAAGGCCCAATTTTTCAGTCCCTGTTTAACAGGGGCGTGTAATTACAATTTTTGATGCAATACTTTGCAGCAGGGCTCGTTTCTGCGTTACAACTAGAGTATCTGTGAGGGGTTGCAGTGTTGTGGCACCAGCACCAGTGCCTAAGGCCCAATTTTTCAGCCCCTGTTTAACAGGGGCATGTAATTACAATTTTTGATGCAATACTTTGCAGCAGGGCTCATTTCTGCATTCCAACTAGAATATAGGTGAGAGGTTGCAGTGTTGTGGCACCAGCACCAGTGCCTAAGGCCCAATTTTTCAGCCCCTGTTTAACAGGGGCCTGTAATTACAATTTTTGATGCAATACTTTGCAGCAGGGCTCATTTCTGCGTTCCAACTAGAGTATCTGTGAGGGGTTGCAGTGTTGTGGCACCAGCACCAGTGCCTAAGGCCCAATTTTTCAGCCCCTGTTTAACAGGGGCGTGTTATTACAATTTTTGATGTAATACTTTGCAGCAGGGCTCATTTCTGCGTTCCAA
This sequence comes from Aquarana catesbeiana, assembly GCF_042186555.1. Classification (NCBI taxonomy): domain Eukaryota; kingdom Metazoa; phylum Chordata; class Amphibia; order Anura; family Ranidae; genus Aquarana; species Aquarana catesbeiana. Next base: position 140,630,670 of record NC_133325.1, on the reverse strand, counting down.
CTAGAGTATCTGTGAGGGGTTGCAGTGTTGTGGCACCAGCACCAGTGCCTAAGGCCTAATTTTCCAGCCCCTGTTCAACAGGGGCATGTAATTACAATTCTTGATCTAATATTTCACAGCAGGGCCCATTTCTGCACCCATCAAGAGCGAGTGAGGACTTACAGTGTTGTGGCACCAGCACCACCACCACAAACGCCCAATTTTTCTGCCCTTGTTCAACAAGGGCATGTAATTACAATTCTTGATCTAATATTTCACAGCAGGGCCCTGTGAGGGCTTACAGTGTTGTGGCCACAACAACACCTAAGGCCCAAATTTCTGCTGAGTATATAGGGCAGGCCCCTACTTTCAAACATCTAACTTACAAACGACTCCTACTTGCAAACGGAAGGAGACAACAAGAAGTGAGATGAAATCTACCCCTAGGAAGGGAAATTCTCTTCTGTAAGAGTTAATATGGGAAAAACATTTCTCCTTTCCACTGATGCTTTCCAATCCTTGTTCCACAAAAAACCCAAATTTTCAAAAAACATTTGTCATTGGGACAAAAAGTGAGGTGAAATCTTCTGAAGAGGAGGAAAGACAGCAAAACAAATGTCACAGGGGTGATAACCCTTCCCTATGTTTTCCAAAAAGCTTAAAAAAGTTTTTTTGGCTGGAGCTAAACACGTTAAAAATGTACCCGTTAAAAATTACAAACAGATTCTACTTAACAACAAACCTACAGTCCCTGTCTTGTTTGCACCGCCTGTATACTGCTGTTCAGAGTATATAGGGCCTGGTGGCCCCACACCTTTCCTTATTTTAATTTGGGGGCGGGGTTCCCCTTAATATCCATACAAGACCCAAAGGGCCTGGTAATGGTCTGGGGGGTAACCATGCCGTTTGTCTCACTGATTTTCATCCATATTGCCAGAACCCGACATTACATTAAACCCGCAAGCAGTTTTAAATGAGATTTTTTCCTTTGAAAATGACATTTTGTGCAGGGACTGTTCTAAACACGGGAAACACGCGTCACTTTACAGGCATACTATAGACACACTCCAGGTACGATATTTAAAGGAATATTTCACTTTTTTTTTTTTTTACTTTAAACATTAAAATCACTGCTCCCGAAAAAACGGCCGTTTTTTAAAAGTTTTTTTGCATCGATACAAGTCCCCTGGGGTGGGACCTGAGTCCCCAAACCCTTTTTAGGACAATACCATGCAAATTAGCCTTTAAAATGAGCACTTTTGATTTCGAACGTTTGAGTCCCATAGACGTCAATGGGGTTCTAACGTTCGTGCGAATTTTCGGTCCGTTCGCAGGTTCTGGTGCGAACCGAACTGGGGGGGTGTTCGGCTCATCCCTAGTCTTTAGTAAATAAACCCCAAAGTTCAAGATACCTAATCATTTGGGGTGTACAGAGCAAAATGCTAGAGTGCAATTTACCTAATGAGGAAACTACTTAGATTGACCTGTGTGTCCCCAAGGAAAGACATGGGTAGGGTTTTACACCTTTTACACTTCCTCTTTGGCTATGTGACAGGAACTGAATAAATTTGAAGGAGAAACTGGCAAAATTTGGGAGGTGTCTTCACCCTATCAGGGGTGTAGACATCCCCAAATACTGACAAGACTTCTAATCCCTCTGCACTCTATCGCCAAGCAAAAATAAGAAAGGATTTCATTTAGCTTAACTTTGCAAAGACACATTCCTAAGTTCAACTGTGATGCATGTCAATGGTCCATTTAGACCTTGTTTAATAGAAAACACCAGTTTCCTTTCACTGTAAACACTTGTTAATCCAGTCTTGGAAATCTGCATCTGCTTTACTATTAATTTCCATAAAAATTGGGTTCCTGCAGCTAGATGCGCCAAATGCATCTAGATGCGCGACCGCTGTGTATGTGAGATGCTCAACTGCTGTGTGCATGGAGGTATGTCCCTGTGGCGCATATCTGGTTCCCGGAAGCAGTGGCCAGCACACAGGAATGACATCACGCCCCTCCAGGAAGTTGCTTGTACTTCTGCTAATTTCTTCCCACCACCATGCCCCGCTCACTGTTCTATGAGGAAGAGATGATCCTTATTTGCAAATTAAGATAATTTTATATTTATTTTTACATAGGGTGGTGTTTGTGTGGGTCATGTGTGTATGTCTAAATGATTTGGCCTCAAAACACACACCTACTTCCTGTGTACAGATTTACTTCCGGGCCAATGTATATTGCTTCCTGCTTCAGTGTGTATATATATATTTATATATAGATGCGGGTTCTTTTGTCCACCAGCAGAGAGAAGTTGGGTAGATGCCACACTCCCAATTCTGGAGGCATAATAATGGTCTAGCACAGGGGTCTTCAAACTACGGCCCTCCAGTTGTTCAGAAACTACAATTCTCATCATGCCTAGTCATGTCTGTGAATGTCAGAGTTTTACAATGCCTTGTGGGATGTGTAGTTCCTCAACAGCTGCAGAGCCATAGTTTGATGATTCCTGATCACTCTAGCATGTTGTGAAAAAAGGTGGTTTCTCATGTGCCTTGTATAATGCCCAAGAACTATTGTTTGGAAAATACAAGTGGGTCATGGCACATCTACATTCCAAATTTGGCACTTAGGATGGTCATGAACTATGCAATCTGATTGGCCAATCTCTGTACAACTCGATATTTAGGCAAAATAGGTAATAGGAAGACACACTTGAACAATTAATTCACATTATAGGAAATCAAACAGGCTCTTGCACTAAATCTAATTTATTTAAGATCTAACTGATTGCAGTGTATGGTCACCTTTTAAAGATCAAGATATAAAAAAATTAATTTATTAGGTTTAGAAACTATTCTCTGTTCTTTGTAATGTATTGAAAGATTTGGGTAAAAAAAGAAAAAAACACATTTCAAAGATATATTAGAAGTGATAGGAATGAGATTAGCATCAAAAGGGTTAATTAACTGAGAACATCTACTAATTGCCTAACCAGACACATCCAATGAGATGAAATTACTCAATTGTATTGGGCATGCGCTATTATCAATGAGAAAACCGCAGGTACCCTAGCGACAGTTGCAGTTTACATATGCGAGTATTTATTATCACTATTTGCGCTTCAATGTGCACCGATTTGCACGTTCAATTAATGACTTTTCCTGCGCACCAATTAATATATGAACTGGTGCAGTGCCTTCTTCTTAGTAAATCACCCCCCATGGTCTAAGTACTTTACTATCTTCAGTTGGGCCAGACAAGGGATCCATTTTACCCCTGCATATTTATATTCATCCCAAATCACTTTTTGTGTTTGATTAGAGCACATTAGGGATTAGATTTAATTAGAGAACATTGCTGGCCTTGTCAAATCATCTGGGGAACAAAAAAATTCCTGCGTATGCAGATTACCTGATCTTTTTCATTTTATGCCCAATAATTTCCCTACCTAACTTACTAAAAGGGCTAGACACTTAAGCTGCTTTATCAACCTTCAAAATCTACCTCACCAAATCAGGTGCCCTTTACATATTGTATTTGTTTGCACTAAAATTAATTTAGGGTATTTTTGCCCAAAAATATGTGTTTGATAAAACAAATCCACAAATTTTGTGTGGCTTAAAAAAATTGCAACTACCACCATTTTATTCTCCAGGGTCTCTGCTTTCAGAAAATATACTGTATACTTTTCTGGAGGGGTTACAATAATTTAAAGGGTACTGTGTTGCTTTCTATCACCTTAAGATTACAAATACTCTTCCTTTAGACAATGAGTGTTCTTTTCAGTAACCTCAAGGACCCAAACATTGTCAGATTCTGAACTTTATCTCGCTGGCCAGTGGTTAGGTAGGGCATCTCTGCAGTAGGTAGACTGAATCATTGATGCCAAAATTATTTGTACTGCTGTACGATGGGGACAATTGTTGTTCTTGCATTACGTGCCAGTGTTGTTCTCTCGTGACAGCTTAGCTCGCGTTTTCACCTCTTTGCTTTGCAAGAGACCGGAAGATTGTCACTGGTTAAATATTGAAAAATCTGTAAACCAATAGGAATGGGAATGACAGGTGGAAGGTAAGTGCTGACTCCTTATGGTTCTCTGTGTAAAGAGAATCTGGTTTTCTAGACAGAGAAAACACAGTAGGTTATGTTGTGCGGTCATGGTGTTCTTGTTTTTTTGTTTTTGTTTTTTTTTTTTATTTACTGGCTTTTGTTCTGCTGAAACCATCAGTACACTTTTCCTCTGATAAATTGCTTATCTCAGCAGAAACTTGCCTTCAAATATTCTCATCTAAGCATTTTAGCTTCTGGTTCTCAGAAGATTTAATCAAGTTTCATATTACCTCCCATAGAATAATAAATGCTAATAAGATGCAGCTAGGGAACATAATTATTAATTAGTCAGGGACATGTGTACTCTGAGATATTGGCAGCTAGAAGTAAACATACAGGTCTTCCTGCAATAAGAAAGGTGTGTGTAGTAGTGCTACATACTGTACACACACACTAATACGATCTCCATGGTTTCCGTGACCTGGGTATATCAGCCAGGACCCTAAATCAGGACTCTAATCTGCATGTCCAATCTTCACAAACTGGTTAAGCACTAGACATGTGCATTTTGTTTTGTTTCGTTTTGTGATTAAATATTCATTTTCTGAGATTTGGATGTATAGTATACTATGTATAGTAGTTCGGGCTCATTTAATTAATTGAGTTTTTAAATTTGTTGAGTAATTTGGATTTGGATAATGAATGGATCGAAGTTCGTTCCATTTGTTATTTCGGATGTACATGACGCCAGTCAAATCAGTCCATGCCATTTCTCTTGGTGGGTTGAACTAGCTTCAGAAAATATAGAATCCTTCTGCTTCAAATCCGTCCGATTCGATAATATATTGAATATAGCAATCTTACAGAAAAACTGCAAAATGTTTCCATTCCATCCAGACAAATATTCCAAAAACGAATCGGGTCAAAATAACGAATATGACAAAACGAAATCCTTCGATGAACGGATGCATCTGAAACAAAACAAAAAGAACATTTCTAAAATGCACATGTCTATTAAACACTGATAATGTTGGTTGTGTCTGTCTAATCATGTGTCTGTGTTGAGCTTATCTTTTGTTTATCCAAAGACACATGGATACAAATCTGATCAGCATTTCCCTAGGCCCGTGGTCTTGTTTTAGATTGTGGATGATTATCAGTGTACTAACTAGTCGATCGTTGATCTTTTGCATCTTAATCTTTAAATAGGGACCATAACTTTGCATTACTTTTTATTTGGTGGATAGAATATGTGAACTTCCCATACAAAATATTCCAGGTTCAGGGCCCCACACAATATATGAAATGTATAACGCAATATTAACGCTTTAACAGCAATCTTTGATTTCTCTATTCCCAGAATGGACAAAATTACCAAAGTGATAATAATCCCAGTGAAGTTTTGATAATGGTGCCTTCATGCTTACATAAAAAAAGAACAGTTAATGAATGCTTAAAGTGGAACTGTATGTGCTGCTGGCCTTTAGAGTTCTTGCCCTTTTTTGCACATTATGGCATACATACCTCTAGTAAACTAGGGTGAACAGATTTTCAAAATTAAATCCGGGGATACCCTCCTGACCATGCCCACCTTTTATTGAGGATAGGGCATGGGAGCAACAGGGGGCGTGGATAATAGTGGCATGCCAAGCACACTACCCCAAATGTTGGGTGTAGTCAAATTGTGGTACCAGTGTGTGTGTGTGTGTGTGTGTGTGTGTGTGTGTGTGTGTGTCTGTGTGTGTGTGTGTGTGGACTTAAAGGGATACAGTTAAAAAATACCTACACCTATTTTTCTCTGGATCAAGAGTGCTTAACACACTGTGGAAGCCAAAAGTAAGTAAAGCACAGAATGCCTCCCAAACAATAATTCCTCCCTCTCAATACAATCCCCCACCTTCCCATGATAAAAAAAAAATCCTCCAGCACAAATTCTCCCCTCCCTAAAATGTACTCATCGAATCTTGGTATGGCACTGTATCCACAGTCTACCATTTGCTGGAGAGTCTGTGGTAGCACCTGTACAGCTGCAGAAGGCACCATATGCTTGCACAAATTCTCCCCTTCCTAAAATGTACTCATCGAATCTTGGTATGGCACTGTATCCACAGTCTACCATTTGCTGGAGAGTCTGTGGTAGCACCTGTACAGCTGCAGAAGGCACCATATGCTTGCAGGACGGGGAGGAGTCTGTGGGATCAAGTGGAGCATGTCACCTCTCCAGCCCCCCCATGCCTCTCTCTGTTCAGGTAATTACCAATACACTCATGTCACAGGTCATGCCCCCAGCTGCATTTAGAACCGGGGCTCTCTAGTCACAATCCATTTCCATAAAATAATGTCACAAAGTGCCATTGGTGTCTACTGTTACTGATTTACTGACCCCATCCTCCATATTAAAACACTGTACATTGGGAAGCTGCTCCGCCTGGAAGCTCGCCCAACCCCTTGTGTTGGCCCTGTACCCTAGTGTTGTGTTGAATTACCATCTCTAGGCCCAGATGTGCCTTACATGACACCATCACAAAGAACAGTAAGGCAGCAAATAATCCATATCCTTACCTCCCACAAAAAAAAGTCTTCACAAGCCAGGAGGGGAGGGAACAGGTATACCACGTGATATCATAATGTGACATCATCAACAACCCCGGACACAGCTGGGAACAGAAACATTCCTCCCCTCTCTCCTCCTGCATCAAGCCAATCACAGAAAAGCTGCACAGAAATCAGGGACACATTCTTTTAACCATAGACAAAAGTGGGGACACATATTTTCTGGGGACAGCCCCCTAAAATCAAGGACTCTCCCCTAAAACTGGGGACATCTGGTCACCCTATAGTAAACTGCGATGCGAGGTCCATAGTCCCCATCAGTTTGTCACTGCAGCTGTTAGCTTCTACTTATCTTCTTCTGTCTTCAGTGGACAGCCACTGGTGACGTAACACCAGTGTATATGCACAGGAGTTACAATGCCCTTACTCTCTCGGCATTGTACAGATGATTATATAGGCCAGAACAAGACAGAAAGGGAGAGAAACAGGTGTCGTCACTGAAAGATCTCTCTTCTATTTTTGTTACTATGATAATAGTTACATTTACTTTCTCTCCCAGTGACAATGATCACCAAGACAGATAGAAAGAGCACCGACAGCAATGAAAACCTGACGGAGGTTCTAACTGTTTTTCCAAAATGAAAAAAAAAAAGGTTTTGGCTTTCAACATCAAACTTTCAAAATCAGTTTTGTTATGCTTTGATGGTAACAGTAATGGAGGTTACTGGACAACAATTCCTGAAAGGATAAAATAGAGTTCATTCGGGTAGCCGGTCATTGCTTCCTGACTGGTGACTCAAATGAGCACTATATTATCTTTTCACATCAACACATTTTTATTGGTAAGCTCCTTAATACAGAGCCACGTTTATTTTAAATAATGATATACTTTACATTGTGTTTCAATGATACACACAGTAGTGGCAATAACTGTTTTCTGGAAGAATTTAAATGTTGTTTTGTTCATTTTATTGTCACAGTGGTGTTAACCCATTTAAACGATGTTCTGGTCCTCAAGTTGTCAAAAAAGGCCTATTTTATATTTTCACTATGATATTATTAGTTGCAATGACACCACAAATCATTTAAAGAGACTTTTTCACCTTGAAAATTAAGGAAAAAGTGGTAAAGTCTCTTATCAGCCCATCCCACTAATTGACTTATGTCCTCATTTGCAGTGATCCCCCGCCACTCTTTTTCTCTGTTGGAGACTGTGCAAACAACCAGTGCCTCCAGGTATGGGGATGGGGGGGGGGGGGGAAAGTGGCCTCCTCCCATGATGTAGTGCTCAGGTCTGAACTGCCATTTGCCAGGCCCAGACATCCTTATGGGAATAATGATGAAATCAACCCTGTGATGGGACCGATGTCACCCAACAGGATTGTTTACAGGATTCGACTCCCGGGTCCAACAAGGGAATGGAATGGCAGTGGAGTGCAGGAAAGGTTATCATAAATGGGTGGGAGGATGTAGGCTTTTAAGATACTCTGCATGGGCTAAGTGAAAGTGTGTTGTTAAATTAATTTCCAAAGCAGAATATTCATTTACATCACCAATATTTGTAAAGTATGTAAAACTAATAGAACTGATTTTGTCAAGGGCGTGACCACGCAACCCTACAGCTTCACAAACCTAGCGTCATCCCGGGACTCATCGAGGTGGGCGGTACGTCAGCACTCCGACCAGCGGTGAGCAGACGTAATGGATGTGACAGGCTCATTTTAACTGTGATTATTGTAAGCATATTTCTTGATGGGGGGGACACTTGTTTGCTAATAAACAATATTGCACTATGGAGAGTCTCCCCTATTGTTTTTCATGATGCCTTGGTGCTAAGTGAATGACCTGGAGTATAACGGAGTACGATCAGCAGCGGTTCCAGAGCGACCCATTAGAACTAAGGAGATCATAGGCTTTAATAAATCCAGATTTCTGGTAAGCATTTATACTAAAGGGACTGATCACGAGGTGATACGGTGGAGGTATATCATCCTAAAGGACAGTACATTGGATTCAATATAGAAGCCTTTTCATACTATCATCATCTCACTCATGCATGGGACAAATCACTTTTTGATGTGCATACTATATGCTGCACATTTTCTGGGCACCTGGAATTGCTTATTTTTCATTTGAATTTCATTTGGCTTTGAACTTTCAACTGTTATACTCTTACAGCTTTATTTATTTATTTATTGTATTTTTATTTTATTGTTTATCCTTTATTATTGCCAAAAATCCGTTCAAGAATTAAGGTTTCCCATTGTCTTATACTACAGTCCCCAGGAGGATAGGTTGACTGCATTAGTATAATATTTTAAATCAACAAGGGAAAGTTATAGCACTTAAGGATTAATTATCAGCATGAATGAACATTCATCGCAAGCGCTGTTAATACTATTCTATTTTTAGAAAGTATACAATCATTAATTTTGTCAAGTATTGTGTACTGATAACATCATTCAATTCTAATTCAATTCAATTCTTAAACAAAATAAATTAATTTTAAATAGGCAAAATTTTTTTATGCCTATTATTGCATAAATACACTACAACAATCAGGTTTATCAACTAAAAATCACAAGCCCATATGTATACTTAATGCAAACATATATTAACTAATATTTCTCCTGTATTTTAAGATTACACATCAAAAATGAATACAGTATAATATTTGTAAGAAATCCCCAAAGGTTTATCGTTTTAATAAAGTACAGTGGAAAAATAAAGGACACAATTTAATTTATACACTGTAACTCTTGATCTATTAACATCTCAAGCAGGTACACTGATGTAGATTAAATAAACTGAGGATTGCAAACGAAACAATATTTCCCATAGGTGTGATCAGTTTAGCAGATTGATGGGTGGCTGCCAGCTTTGCCAAACCCACTATTGCATTAAGCTGGCCTCCAGACACCTATGCAACCAAGCCCAACTTTTTCAAACAGATAAAAAGGGATGCTTTGGTCTCTCAGTGCAAAGGGGCCCAGTCTCCTTCGTCTTATCTGTTTCTTTTGTTTCCTTCAAACTTGATCTTTTTAAACGCCATTATGAACAACTTTAGGCAAAAGCAAAGTGGTGGTGGTAGTAGAGGCAGCAAGGGCTTTAGTGTCTGTTCACTTGGTGGAGGAAGATCAGGTGGCTCTTATTCTGCAGGTGCATCATCACAAAGTCTCCATAACCTTGGTGGAAGAAGGAAAACTGCAGTCGCTTCATCTGTTCGTGTTGTGTCAAGCTATGGTGGAGGAGCATTTGGTGGTGCAGGAGGATATGGCGGTGGTGCAGGAGGATATGGCGGTGGTGCAGGAGGATATGGCGGTGGTGCAGGAGGATATGGCGGTGGTGCAGGAGGACATAGCGGTGGTGGAGGAGGATATGGCGGTGGTGCTGGAGGATATGGCGGTGGTGCAGGAGGATTTGGTGGTGGTGGCGGAGGAGGTGGCGCAGGAGGCTTTGGTGGAGGTTCAGGGATGTTTGGTGGAGGTGCAGGCGGACATGGAGGACATGGAGGAGGTCCCGGCTTCCCTGTGTGTCCTCCTGGTGGCATCCAGGAAGTGAGCATAAATCAAAGCCTTTTGAAACCACTTAATGTTGAAATAGATCCAAACATTCAAAAAATGAAAACTGAGGAAAGGGAACAGATCAAAACTTTGAACAACAAATTTGCAAGTTTCATTGACAAGGTAAGTGTTGTAAATAATTTATTATTTCCTGCTTTGAATTGATCTTTTGTTAATCTTAGTGGGCTTGGGCAAAGGAAACTAACAGTACTGTCCTTTATGATTACAGGTTAGGTTCCTGGAACAGCAAAACACAGTACTAGAGACAAAATGGGAACTTTTACAAGAGCAAGGGCACAAAGGTGGCTCAAAAAAGCCTAACTTAGAACCAATTTTTGAGGCTTTCATAAGCCTGCTTTCTAGGCAGCTTGAAAGTCTATTAAGTGATAAAGGCCGTATGGAGAATGAACTAAAGAATATGCAAGATATGGTAGAAGACTACAAGAAAAGGTATGTATGCCTTGTCATTTGTCGGTCCATATTTCTAGATTTAATGCTTAAAAATGTATATTATAATAAGGAAGATAGAGTGTTTTTTTAGACTGTCAACGTATTTTGTCTATGCAGATATGAAGACGAAATTAATAAGCGTACAGCAGCAGAAAATGAATTTGTGGTGCTTAAAAAGGTAAAACATATTTGCTAACATCCTATTGATCACACAGTAATATTATCCAAGATAAAAAAGGAAAAAAACTATAAATATACCCCACTAAAATCAGTATTCTTGGTGAGCTGAGTTCAGACCAGTTCTAGAAGTTCCCCAGTTTGATTTAGATACATTCTAGCTATGTTTACGCTCCAGATATAGATCAGGAAAATCTATGCTCTACATGAACCCAGCATGTCTTTGTGGTGTGAATCTGCCATGCAAAGCGAGACGTTTTTGTGTTCTTTTTCAGGATGTGGATGCTGCATTCATGAGCAAAACGGATTTGGAAGTCAAGGTTGACTTGAGCACAGAGGAGTTGAACTTCTTGAGGATGCTATATGAGGCAGTAAGAATGCTTACTTTATATTTAAACATGCTTAAAGCAAATGTATAGCCAAATATGTTTTATTTGCTTTCTATTGAGCGGAAAAATGTAAAGTCCCCGCTAGTTTATTTTTGCTTTCTATGTACCATTGGGGAAATTCCACTTTGCTGTCTGTCTCAGAGATGCAACAGAAAGAGGAAATTATTATTATTATTATTATTATTATACAGTATTTATATAGCGCCAACTGTTTACGTAGCGCTTTACAACTTCAGGGTAGACAGTACAAATACAATACACTTTGATACAGTAGGAATCAGAGGGCCCTGCTCCTTAGGAAATCTCCCAAAGTAAGGAGGATAAAGAGTTGTCTCTGGATTTATCTAATTTGATCCATGATTTGTAATTGTAATTTACAGGAGCTTCAAAGTGCACAAGGAGGAACAAGTGACACCTCTGTCATTCTATCTATGAACAATAACCGGGACCTGTCTCTTGATGGAATACTGAGAGACGTAAAGAAACAATATGAAGCTGTTGCAGAGAGAAGCAAAGCTGAAACACAAGGCTTACTTGCCCTTAAAGTAAGTTAATTTTATCTACTTCTGCACTTACACTGAACCTCACAACAAGTAATTAGACCACACCCCGTAGCCTGAGCCTGTGTGGATAACTTGCCGATGCAAGTTCAGACTTAGGAAACTAGTTATTAAATATTAATTAAGAAAGATTGTTATGTATAAAATGTAAATTGATGATCATATACACCTTTACTATATCGTTATTAGAAGCTGTTGCCTGGAACTATATATATATATATATATATATATATATATATATATATATATAAAAAACATTTGAATTTCCAAATGATAGGCTAACATGTAGACAGATAGGTATGTAGATGTAGGTATGCATGTAATAAAGGATGGCAAATGTAGGGAACCAGGAATTTGCATCTACAACCCCTTAGCTCATACTTCATTATTCTTTTCATTTAAAACTTTACTGTTACATTTGTTAAATTTTTAACACTAGTAATCTTGGAGCTGCTTTTCTTCATTATAGTATCAGCAACTACAGGCTACAGCTGGAAAACAGGGAGACAACCTGAAGAGCACCAAGAGTGAGATTGCAGAAATTAACCGTATGATCCAGAGGCTGAGATCCGAGATTGAGAGTGTCAAAAAACAGGTATCTTGTTAAATTGTATTATTTTCTTTGCAAGGCTTAAGTCTCATTATACAACAATGTTTTATAAACCGTGTTGCAAAAAGAGCCAAAAATTGTATTCAAATTAAGCAAAATAAAGATCATTCAGTCTAAATTCAGACACTAAAATGACAGTAATATTCTGCAGATTTTAGCTCTTCAGACCTCCATTTCTGAGGCAGAGCAACGTGGAGAACTCGCACTGAAGGATGCCCAAAAGAAGTTGGCTGACCTTGAGGCTGCTATGCAGAAAGCCAAAGAAGACTTAGCCCGTCAAGTACGTGATTACCAAGAGCTACTAAGTGTCAAGATTGCCCTTGATGTGGAAATTTGCACATACAGACTCCTGCTGGAAGGAGAAGAGGACAGGTGAGTTCAAGATGATCCACCTAAAATGTAAACAGCAGGTACAGGTTTCCCATAGGACTATCAAATGCTGTGAGCAACAGGATAGATAAGTCTTTAACTCATATGTGCTTCGTGCAGCTAGCAGGAGACTCACAGGTGTTGTAAGCAGACAGTTTCTTAGGGTTAGACCCAATGTTTTGAGCCTTACAGAAAACAGTGTGAGAAAGGTTATGGCCATTAAAAAGTAGTATCTCATGTCTTCACAGTCAAAAATAACTGACATTGTATGAAATAGTAATTGCTCTGAAAAAGCCATAGGATAAAAAAAAAAATCAAAAATATATTTGCTTTATTGCCTCTAGGGTGGTTGAAAGTCTACATTAAATGTATTTTTTATTAGTCCACTAAGGTTTATGTACAGCTTATGTCTGTTTCCTTTAAACTCTACCATCCCTGCCACTGATGATGTTATATAATGATCTAATCCATGCCCCCAAGCTATTGCATTGTAAGGGTTAGCAAATCTTAGCAGAATAGATATCAGAAATTTGTAATTAAATAAAGAGTATCCTATTTATAACAACAGAAGCAGTACAATTTCACCCCATGGTGAAAACTTGACTAGACAATGACTAGAATGAGGAAGTGTCTTACTTTTGCAAAACTGTTATTAATTGTAGATGGTAATCAAAGACATATTAGATTAGATGCATAAAGAGATAGGTCACCTAAAACTAATTATTCAGATTTGGTGCATGCTAAGGTGTTAAACCATTTAACACATTCTTATCGCTCTCAGTGACCCTGGAGGTCTTTGTTCACAAGCCAACAAACTACTAAGGCCTTTATTAGGGGTGTGTCACTCTCCCAGTTGGAACAGAAACAGAAATAACAACAAAAAGATTATATTTCAACATTCCAAAAGGGACTAATAAGACTAGTTGGTAACAAACCCAAAAAAGCAATTATTTGCCTCAAAAAGGGAAAGGTTAATGGAGAACAAGTGTCAGTGAGAATTACATTGACAATGCATTTTACAATGGATAAGATACCCATTTCAGCCTAATAATTTGCAATATAACATTGGTTTGCCTTTGCAGAATGTCTGGACATGTACAGAGCAATGTGAGCGTTTGTAAGTATAGATTGGTTCTCTGACTACGGTTATTCTTGCTCTGTATTCTAAAGCAAGAGAAAACAAAACTCTTATTTTTCTTTCCAGCTGTGGTTGGTGGAGGTTCCTCAAGTATGTCTGGTGGAGGAGCTGGATATGGTTCAAGCGGAGGAGCTGGATATGGTTCAGGCGGAGGACCTGGATATGGTGCTGGTGGAGCAGGCAGTGGATATGGTGTTGGAGGAGGCAGTGGATATGGTGTTGGAGGAGGCAGTGGATATGGTGTTGGAGGAGGCAGTGGATATGGTGTTGGAGGAGGCAGTGGATATGGTGTTGGAGGAGGAAGTGGATACAGTGTTGGAGGAGGATACAGCAGTGGTGGCGGCCAAGCAAGCAGCGGTTACAGCCAATCATCTGCTTCAAGATCCTCAGTGGCTGTGTCAAAAACAACATCAGGCTCAGTCAGGAAATATTAATATTATTATTAAGATGCCCCACTGTCATAGCACTAGTTTCTACCCTTCCAAGCCAAACTTTACTATACCTTTGTCAGTCTGCTCAAATGAGAGGACCTTCCATAGTCATCTTCGGTTGTATTAGTCTTGTCCTGTCCTCTTATGTTTTTCAGGATATGGCTGATTGTTTAAATTACAATCTATGCTTCCCCATCACAGCAACCCGTAAACTGGTTATATGCAGAACGATTTTGATTGGCTAATTGCACTAAGGTTATTAACAAACTTAGCAGAAGGACCATTCTTAAACATCCCATTTGGTAAAATCTAGTATGATGGCCCTCATATTGCATAGATCCTAGTAAAAAAAAATGGTTATATAATGGCTCAAAATGTTACTTTGTATGTCCAGTTGCATAGTTCTCATTGATGGGTTAATTAAAAAAGTAATAAAGAACAGGTTTCTAGCATGAAAGGAAAACTGCACTACAGCACACACCAAGCAGAATATTGAACCAGATATCATGTGTCAAGGGTATCATGTAAGAATGTAACTGCACTTGAATGTTTCCCTGTAAGTAAGTAAAACTTCTACACTAGGTGTTGGCTGTAGCCAGTCCTATATATACCTGCTTTTCTTTGTTTTGTGAAGTAATGGATGGTATCACTTCTGGGTGTTTGTTGTATATAAAATCCTTTATAATGCATTACTGGATTATCCAATACCAGGCTTGCATTTCTTGTCTTTTCTTTATATCTTCAATAAACTGCATGTGGATTTCAAATCTGATGTGTTTCAACTTTTTTAAGAAGCCCTAATAATGTATAGTATAGTAGTATTGGTGAATTACACTGTCATTTGATACGCCTAAGATCAGTGTACAACAAAAGCCCTTTTGTAATCAAACTCAAATTTAATTTGTTTTCAATGCATTAATGAGTATCTAAGCCCAAGAATAACACATGTAATATATTGGAGTGTACCAGTCTTTAGATATTTGTAGCTGCATTTGTTTTTTATTTTCAGGCTTTTTTCTTTATTTTCACCTGGTGATCCTGCCAGTAACACACTTCCTACCATAGGGTGACAACATTCACTCAACATAACACTAGCTGAAAAATGGCAGTGCAGACAGAGTGCACAAAAAGTAATCCACTGACAAAATTTCTAGCATGGTCAACACAACTTTTTTGCAGATATAACAAAACACTTTTGATAAAATAAAAAAAGTTAATTGTTTGGATTTACATACACTTTAATGCACTTTGACCACGCTCACTACTTTTTGTACTGTTATATTAAGTCCAAAGGTATAAGGGTATAAAAGAAATAATTTATATATCATCACTTCAAAAAATAATAGTAATAGTTCATGGAGAATATAGGAGGAGAGAAAATGAAATATTCCTTTGTGCTCATGTGACCAACTATGGATACAAGACTATTGGTTTAAAGGCAACAATTCAGCCTAAAACATTTATTCAGTAATCACAATTGTGATGTCTCCCAACAACATGGTCTTTTAGCTACCTTTAGCCACAGCCCATACTGTATGTGCTTTGACAGGTGCTTTACCCCTTAAAGACAAGTGGCAAGTGGTTTATACTAAAACAAGGGTGTTGCTTAGATTGTGAAATATATGGAACACCCACTGGCACATAACTGACAGGAATTCTGTCATACATAAATGGTGGGTGTGGCTAGATTATGCTGCACAGTGGTAGTGACTTACTCCTAAAATAGTGCCTTACTATGCCAAAAATGACAGTTTTCCAGACATGCATAAACCTCAAACATGATAATTTTTAGGAAATAAAACTCTTAAATTACATATGCTTTTCTGCACACAAAATATATTCATAAATCTATAATTTTGGCCTACCTTAAAGAAAAATGCCATTAAAGCAACCACTAACTGTTGAGGAAATTAACGCTTTTTAGGAGCAATGGTGGACACTCCATTAGGGGCACAGGGGCGCCACACCCTTAATCCATGCACCAGACCCCTAATCCACATGCAGGGTACCGGACTCATGGAGTTCAATGTTTTTGTTTTTTTTTAAGCACGTGAATAGAGCCTGTGGCTCTAATTGGCTTAAAAAAAAGGATGGTCTTGGGGCGCAGAGTACTGCGCCCTGAGCCCACCCACTTGTGTGACATTAGCAAATTATATTCACTAATGTCTTCCTCTTCCTGTGGACTCTCGGGCCAATCGGGTCTCAGGACCCACTTCCTGTTCAGCTTAGGGAGGAGAAGCAGCGCTTGTTCGTCCGGGAGCCTGAAGTGAGGAGCAGCCTCCTGAGGTTAAGGCCAGACTGATCGTCACCTTCCCGTCCGATCGCCACCTTCCCGTCCATCTCCCGCAGGGGGTGAGGGTGGCGGTTGTGTGAGTGAGGGGGGCAGGTTTATTTACCGCCACCCAAAATATTGAGCACCAGCCACCACTGGTCAGAGTATGTAATGTATCACACCCTAAGCTTTAATGACTCTCAAGATACTACCCCTAATAATGTTTCAAAAATGTAACCCTTTGAGCACCATTCAGGGTAGGGTATAAATGAGATGGGAACTATCGGTAAATAACATGACACAATAACTGAGAATAAAAAGCCTGATTTAGCTCAACCTTCTTATATGTAGAAATGTGTTTATAAATTGATTCAACTCACTGTATCCACTAGAAAAATATTTAAAAATATATTATATTCAATATAAATTGAAAAAACTGGATATAAAACTGGTACCAAATCACACAATAAACACTCATGCTAATAAAAGGCCAAATGTCCACCTCATAGGCATGTGCATGACCGCAAACAATGAGTAAATTGGTTAAACCCTGCCTTCTGGCTAGTGCTGCCAATGGAAGGGAATATGTGCAGGGTTCAGTTGTACTGGACTGATGGTCCTACAAAGGAGCAATCCTGTATGATCAGGGCTGGACTTGTACAAAAATTTGGCCCTGGACTTCATCCAGACCAGCCCACCTTAATTTTGAGTGTCCCCATCAGCACCCCCCTTACATCAGAGTGTCCCCAACAGCATCCCCCTTACATTAGAGTGTCCCCGACAGCGCCCTCCTTACATCAGAGTGTCCCAACAGTGCCATCCTTATATCAGAGTGTCCCCTACAATGTCCCCCTTACATCAGAGTGTCCCCAACTGCCCCCCTTACATCAGAGTGTCTCCATCAGCAGCCCCCTTACATCAGAGTATCCCCATCAGAAGCCCCTTACATCAGTGTGGTCCTATCAGCAGCCCCCTTACATCAGAGTGGTCCCATCAGCACCCCCTTACATCAGAGTGTCCCCATCAGCACACCCTTACATCAGAGTGGTCCTATCAGCAGCCCCCTTACATCAGAGTGGTCCTATCGGCACCCCCTTACATCAGAGTGTCCCCACCAGCACACTCTTACATCAGAGTGGTCCCATCAGTGCCCCCTTACATCAGAGTGTCCCCATGAGCACCCCCTTTCATCAGAGTGGTCCCATCAGCAGCCCCTTCACATCAGAGTGTCCCCATCATCACCCCCTTTACATCAGAGTGTCCCCCCTCTCCTCCCCCTCCCAAGTGTACTCACAGTTCTGAAGGCAGCTTCTCGTTCCTCTCTTCAGTCATGTGATAAGTGACAAGTAATAAGGGGAGAGAGGAAGGAAAGTCTGCTGGCTGTCTATCTCCCCCTGCAGGCTGGAGGGAGCAGAAAGCCTAATCCTCTCTCCAGCAAGTGTCGACAGCTGCTCCTTGGTGACAGCAGTAAAATCACGAAACGCTCAGTGTCAGAGCGGAGTGGCTCCAGGACTGCGCCTGACCGGACCACTGAGCCATAGGCCCACCGGGAAACTCCCGGTAGTCCCGATGGCCAGTACATGCCTGCATATTAACAGGATGTCTAATTGTCAAAGCAACAATTCTTGCATATGATCAATATGAAAGGATCACACAGTTCATACTGAATAAGAAGAATGCGGATGAATGATGGTAATATATAATGTATCCAAACAACATTGGCTTTACATGGCCGCTAAAGCATGCTCCCCGTGGTGTCACGTGTGGGCCAGTCGCGACCACGCATGTGCCGCTACGCCACCACACACACAATGCATCGGTGTCACTGCGCACACGCCGCGGTGATGCAAATAGCGGCAGTAAAGGTGACTACACACTGCGTGAGTGTTTATTGTGTGATGTGGTACCAGTTTTATATTCAGTTTTTTCATTGCTTGACTTAATAAAATATTTTTCTAGTGGATACAGTGAGTTGAATCAATTTATAAACACATTTCTACATATGAGAAGGTTGAGCTAAATCAGGCTTTTTATTCTCAGTTATTGAGTATGTAATGTGCAGCTGTTAGGATTATTTCATGTACAGCACAGGAGAGTGTTCTGGGTATGCACAGTACAGACAGGGTGGGGTCTTCAGTGGAAGACTTCCCATCATCTCCTGTTCCAGAGATCATACTACCTGACCCTTAACTTCACACTTAATGTAACTGATAAGGCGGGGTGAAGTCAGGGGTCAAGTAGCATGGTCAACTTGTGTGTTAAAGGTAATGGAATGTTGGGCGCTCTGGATAACAGGACTGGCCAGAGATGGAAATCCGCAAAGTAGGATAAGGTGCAGATCAGGCAAACAGGTGTCCTAGACAGCACCCAAGCAGCACTCCAAGAGGGAATTCTCTGGTAATGATAAAACAAACAGAAGGCACTTCTAAGTGCAGTAAACACAAGACTTCACATAGCACTTACTAGAGATAAAAAGGAGATAATATAAAAATACTGCGCTATACACATAAATAAACAAGTACTAGCACTACAATCTTAACAAAAATTGTGTGAATAAATAAAGTGAAACCAGTGCAGCGCTAAGAATCAAATGTTGAGTAATGACATATCAACATACCGTGATATAGAAAATAAATTTTGATTAGCATATACAAAAAACTCTAACACCATCATCTGATAGTGTCTCTAAATAAAGTGCACTGTGCAAATTGTAAATCAACATTGGTAGTATAGTCCCATTGGTGATTAAAACATTAATCCATTAGTATATATTGATGGGAAGGAATCCAGGAGTGTAGAACTAATGGAGTCACTGCTGTGTGTGCACCCACCACTCAATGGGGGAGAAGATTAAATACACTTACCAGAAGGTAACATCAATCAGGCATGTAAGATCAAAGCTCTGGATAGTGAGTGGTGCAATTCCTCCTCCTCAGCTGAGCCACCTCAGGCAACCTCGACCGGGCATGTGAGAATATGGATCAGAATGGCAATGTCCCAGATGGTAAAAAACCTCCTTCCACCACAAAACCGTTTGGTAGGTTTATGGTTAACAGCATCCATAAAAAAAACAACAGAAAGCCTCCACATAGTGAAAAACTGTATGGTTACGGGTTTATTTAGAATAAAAAGGCTTTACATAGATTCCAAGATGTATTGCATCAAGTAAAAAATCTCCTCTGTGATCACAAAAGCATAAAATTCAAAAAGGCGCAATGACATGGAATGGACTCATCAAAACCAACGGGTTTCGTCTACAAAGACTTCAACTGGGGTATGTCAGTTTATAAAATACCACCGACACTTTCTCCCCCCATATACTCAATGGGCCAGTGGATGTTTTGCTGCAGCTTTGCACATGAACAGAGACCAACAGAATAACAAAAGGTAGGAAACTGCACCAAAGTTTGTTAAAGAGTAACTCCACTTTTGTTGAGAAAAAAAAAACATCCCCCCGGGTGATCTATGTACATTGCAAAGATTTTAACAAACTTTGTTGCAGATTCCTACCTTTTGTTATTTGTTAAGAAATCCCTGTGTGTTCCTCTGTCGTCATGTGGTAAGTGAATCTAATGGGAGTGCTTTCATAGTTCTCAATCAGCTGCTGCATTTGCAAGGCTCTAAAGAGGAAAATTCCAGAGTTTGCATCCCTTTACAGGTGATTTCCTATTGGGAGTATCTCACCAAAAATGTCATCTGTCTTGTATCTTGGTGTAGACTTCTGGGAAAATCAGTGATCCAATCACACTAGCAGCAAATTATGTTTCTAGGGGGCGTTTTGTACACATTCTGTGTATAGAAAACCTCCAGGTCCAGGTAGCCATATTGCATTGCATTTTACATAAAATTACAGTGCTGCAGACTGAACAGGAAAGGTAGTTTTTAATAACATTTCATTATGACTCGAGTCGCAATTGTATATGCTATATTATTTATTTTTTTATTTTTATTTGCTATTTTTTTTCCCCACGAAAGTGGAGTTACCCTTTAACCACTTCCAGACCACCCACCATCGATGTACATTGGCCCTTTGATGTTAAATACCGTTGCTATGGCAGCAGATAGCTGCCATAACCCTGGTATTTTCTTCAATGGCGGGTGGTCCACTTTAAGATAAATGTGGTCTCCGCGGCGGATTCGCAGCAAAATATCTCTTTTATCGGCAGCGGGAGAGGTGCCCACCCCCTCTCGCTGATCCTTTCCCCTGCGTGGCACTAAGTCGAGTGAGGGAATGATGGTCCCCACTCAACTCTATTCCATATTGCAATTTTGAAGCATGACATGTTGGGTATCAATTTACTCCGCGTAACATCATCTTTCACAACATAGAAAAAAATTGTGAAAAAAGAAAACTAAAGCTCTGATGTGGATTCTCTATAAAATAGCAAAACACCAAAAAGAAATGTGTAAGCTGCAACCAACCAATTAGTGCTGTGACACCTGTTGCTATAAATCAATATAAAATATGTTGGTGCGCTTATCAAACTATCCCCATCTGTTGGAGTGGTGTTTATATAAAAAATCCTGAATCATAAAAACACCCTGATATAATCAGTAAGGCGAATAAGTGCAAATAAATAATCAATCAATAAAGTGAATAAATGCAAAAAAATGCATAAAAAAACATATACCCTGATATCACAATCAGTAAAGTGAATAGGTGCAAATAAATATATCAATCAATAAAGTGAATAAATGCAAATAGATGCATCAAAAGCATATAAGGGAACACACATCCCTAGATACAGTATATGAAGATGAAAAAAAAAGCAATAAATAGTGTCTGTTTGTGTTAATCCAGCTGAGGTCTGAATGTCCAATCAATTGCCTTTGATGAACTTGCTTGTATTTCAATTCTCACAGATCACAGTTGCATGATGAATTACATTTGAAAGGTGATGATTCACATAAAGATAAAAGAAAACCATCATTGCGCAGTGTTTTAAATGCTACAAGACTGGGCAAACAATGTAATCCACTCACACATTTGCAGTAGCTGAATCGCTTTTGTTATAATGGTCAGACAGCTTCACCGCTCATACAGCTATCGCTGTGTTTGCCGAACACTATGCGAAGACGTCACTGACTCCTTCTCCCCACGTGTATCATCACATGTCACGTGACTTTCTCAAGGGACCCTGTGAGAAACACAGCGATAGCTGTATGAGCGGTGAAGCTGTCTAATTGGGCTAACTTTACTGTGTTCTTATTTTTTATTCAAAAAAGTGTATTTTTTTCCAAAAAATTGTGTCTGTAAGACTGTTGATCAAATACAGTGTGGCAGAAAGTATTGTAACAACCGCCATTTTATTCTCTAGGGCAGGGGTAGGCAACCTCGACCCCCCAGTTGTTTTGGGGTGTCTGAAAAAAATGTTTGGGGGTTCTAAGTAATTTGTTAGCAAAAAAATCTGGTGTCAAAAATAGGCCTGGTCCTAAGTGGTTAAAATCCCTGCAATGCACTTGGATTACCCAGAGGAATGCTTGTTTCTCAACAAAAGTGGAGTTACTCTTTAAGATTCAGAGCTAGGTTGAAGGTTAGCCTCCTTGGCGGTTTTCCCGAGTGTGGCTCGGGGTTAAAATTCAGTACCATTAGCGGTAACCCCGAGCCACACTCGGGATCGCATTGCAGGATCCTGGGGCAGCGTTACTTACCTTGTCCCCGGGATCCTGCGATGTCCCCCGCAATGTCCGAGGGCTCAGTCCTCCTCCGAAGCCTCTCCGTGCCAGGCTCCGTTCCCTGCGAGCGGCGCGACGCACGGGGGCGGAGCCTGGCGGCAAATTTTAAAAAAAGTAAAAATCATAACACATACAGTACTGTAATCTTACAGATTACAGTACTGTATGAAATGATTTCACATCCCTTTTGTCCCCAGTGCTTTGGCCCATGCCCTGCATGCAGTTTTATATGATATATACTGTTCTTTCTGCCTGGAAACTGGAGATTGTCCATAGCAACCAAAAAGTGTCCCTTTACGTCAAAAGTGGCTTTAGACCAGCTAGAAAACAGCGATAGTAAATTAGAACACTTGCAGAATTGAGCGATAGTGAATTGTGGGGAAATTTATTTTATTACTTTTTTTTTTTTTTTTTTTTTAATTATTTATTTTTATTTATTATATTATAATTTATGTTTTTGTGTTTCAAACTTTATCATACCCGGGATATCTACTAGACTCTGGTTTGGACAGATTTAAGTGTGTTATTGTTAAGATTTACAGACCTACAATATAAAACGCCAAATTTCCATGCAAAATAATGGTACCGCTTTCAGCACCTAAAATCCGAAATAATCATACCGCCAGGGAGGTTAAAGGAAACCAGTCATGGGAAGCACATGGAGGCTAGCATTGTTCACCTCACCTATTGAACAAATGTGTTGTATGTCTCTCATGCTGATTCTTTAGTACTTTAGTACTATGAATTGCTGACCTGAGACAAATATGCAGAGAGGGACTTCTGACCTTTCTCTGACTATCTCAGTCTGAATACTTGATCCAAGGCAGTTACAAAAAATTTACTGAAAACACAGGGTCAATATAAGGCCCCTTTCAAACACGGTGGACTCTGTCCAGTAGATCCACCTTCTTACCGGGGGATCTCTCTGCTGATCCCCGCTGAGCAGGCGGATGACAGGTCCGTATCCGCTCCGCTAGGCAAGGCGGGCACAGAAAGACAAAACCAGAGAAAATTCCAAGCTCAACTCACCAACCAGTCTGCTTACCAACCGAATTAACCTGTCCAATAGTATGCGTTAAAAACAGGGGTTTAGTTAGCACACATTTGCAAACGCATGCGTAAACTGCAAGGCCTCTTCACGGCTCCCTGTATTACTTCCAGTCCTAACCTTCTACATTTATGAGGGTCTCCACATTGGAAGCACATGCATTCTAATGGATAGATAAGGGGTAGGAGGGCCTGGAGGTAGCCCAATCCTCCTAAAAAGGCACAGGGGCACATTGGACACCCAGCACATAGCACAATGGCAGCAAAGGTGCTCAGCATGTCCCCTGACCAAATTTACACCAGTAACAAAGAGATGGCCACTGCCCCGCCTATAACTGGCCTTCAAAGCAAGGAGCACATGGAAGGGCAAATGCATGAAAGACAAAACTTGAGAAAATTCCAAGCTCAACTCACCAACCTGTCTGCTTACCAACCAAATTAACCCGTCCAACAGTATGCGTTAAAAACAGGGGTTTAGTTAGCACACATTTGCAAATGGTCGGATGAAAACAAACTGCCTGTCTGCTTCCATCCAACTGTCATCCAATCCAATCGATGAACAGGGAACGGATTCCCACCTGTCTGTTTTTGGTGGCCCAGATCTGATGCCGTTGGGTGCCAGCAGACACATGTCTACTGACATCCGCCGCTCCAAAGAGAGCTATGGATAGTCTGATTGGGTCGGCCTGAAAAACAGACAGGTGGACTCGATCAGATTATTTGTGTGAAAGGGGTCTAACAGTCAGTCAATCAGCATTTACCCGCTTAAGCTCCGGACCATTTGGCTGGCCAAAGACCAGACCACTTTTTGCGATTCGGCACTGCGTCGTTTTAACTGACAATTGCGCGGTCATGCGACATGGCTCCCAAACAAAATTGACGTCCTTTTTTTGCCACAAATAGAGCTTTCTTTTGGTGGTATTTGATCACCTCTGCGGTTTTTATTTTTTGCGCTATAGACAAAAAAAGAGTGACAATTTTGAAAAAAACGCATTTTTTTTTTTACTTTTTGCTATAATAAATATCCCCAAACATTTTTTTTCCTCAGTTTAGGCCGATACGTATTCTTCTACATATTTTTGGTAAAAAAATCACAATAAGCGTATATTGATTGGTTTGCACAAAAGGTATAGCATCTACAAAATAGGGGATAGTTTTATGGCATTTTTATTAATAATTTTTTTTACTAGTAATGGCGGTGATCAGCGATTTTTATCATCATGGCGGACACGTCAGACAATTTTGACACATTTTTGGGACCACTGGCATTAATACAGCGATCAGTGCGATTAAAATCGCATTGATTACTGTAAAAATGTCACTGGCAGTGAAGGGCTTAAAACTAGGGTGCAGTGAAGGGGTTAATGTGTTCCTAGTTTGTGTTCTAACTGAAGGGGAGATGGGACTGTGCAGAGAAACTAACAGATCGCTGTTCATACTCTGTATGAACAGACGATCTGTCAGTTCACTCCTCAGAGAACTAGAAACTGTGTGTTTACACACCCAGCTCCTGGTTCTCCGTGTGCCCCGAGCGATCGCGGGCACTCGCATCGGCTCGGGGAGCCAGCGGGGGCGCGCGCGTACGCGCATCCAGCAGCGCGCAAGCGCCCCCCCTAGTGGCCGTTTATGTTACCGACATAACATAACGGTAATTCGCGCAGCCGAGCCATGTTGCCGCAGTACAACTGCGGCGGCTGGTCGGCAAGTGGTTAAAGAAGGTCAGCAACACTTGAATCATTTTCATGTGAGGTTTACATTTTTGGGTCAGGAAAAAGTTAGTTGTCAGTTTGTTGGGAGGTGCCAAATGTTCATTGCATTTCATTGTTACATAGTTACATAGTTAATCTGGTTGATTTGGGTAGCCGGTCATTGCTGCCTTACTGGTGACTCAAACAAGCACTATATTATCTTTTCAAATCAATACATTTTTATTTGTAAGCTCCTTGATACAGAGCCATGCATAACAATAGAGAAAACCCTTGACGGGGAAAGCCCAGAACATAAGGGCTTTCAGTAAAGTTGACTGCTGAAGCCGAATTCAAGATAATGTGTTTAATATACAGGCATGTAGCTAGCCACATGGAGAACAAATTTGTACATGGTATACATTCATATGATTGTTCTGAAGAAGCTGAGGGCATCAGTATAATTTATACAATCTAAAAGGGGAGGCACCATGTGAGCCTCTTTGAAGTCCTAATCAATTTGTTGGTTATTTACATTGATAGACAGATGGTCATTTAGCACCTATACATCATTTCCAAAATGCCCATTCACGTCACCCTCATAGATGGGACTTTAGCGGAAACGTGGTTGGATGCAGTAATTTATCACTCATATAGTGCCATATAGTATAAAAGTAAAGTTTTATTTATGACAAAAAATAACAGCATAAAAACAAACATTGTGTAGCAAATATACACAGGCTATTCTTATATCTCCTCTATATTCGACAAGTTGGATATGTAGTGTTCCCACCACCTATTGGTCACCAATTAGATAGTCCTCAAATGGTGGATACCCAGCATGTTTTGAGGACAGTTTTTCTTATTCTTCTTCAGGGGTATAGAGAAACCCAAAAAGGGCACTATGTTCTATAACAGAAACACACCATTAGATATATTGTAGATAGATACTGTACATCATAAAATTGTATCACTTGCAGGAAGGTAAGTATTACGGCCACTTTCACACTGAGGCGCTTAAAAAACGCTTAAAAACGCCAAGTGCTATTGCTGCATTTTAGACGCGTTTTACCGCACTAGTGGTAAAATTAGCGCACCACGCAAGCGTTTATAAGGCATTTTGGATGCGCTTTTGAAGCGTTAGCCTACAACCCCACCCCATTACATCACATCCTGTACTTCCTGGTATTTTGTGGGTGAAGAGAGTGAACAGAGAGAAGATGAAGTTTACTGAGCTGCTATTACTCTTTGTGCTAATGTTTTGGGAACATATCCTTAAACAGAGGTAGCAATGTCGCTTTTGGGTTCATCCCAGCCTACAAATGCACTCCTCAAGAGGACAATTCGTGTTGCTTTATCAGGACTTGAGAGAGCACCCAATAAAGTTCAGAAATTACAAACGGATGAGCATTGCAACATATGTAATAATATCCCAGTCACATTAGTCCTAAACCCCTAAAACTAATCCCAGTAAAACTAGTGCCAATCCCCTAACACTAATCCTAGTCAAACTAGTCCCAATCCCCTAACGCTTATCCCAGTACCACTAGTCCCAATCCCTTAACCCCAATCCCAGTCCTACCAGTCCCAATCCCCTAACCCTTATCCCAGTCCCACTAGTCACAATTCCCCAAACCTAACCCTAATCCCAGTCAAACTAGTCCCAATTCCCTAACCCTAACCATAATCCCAGTCAAACTAGTCCCAATCCCCTAACCCTAACCCCAGTCAAACTAATCCCAATCCCCTAACCATAATCCCAGTCCCACTAGTCCCAATCCCCTAACCCTAGCCCTAGCCCTAATCCCAGTCCTACCAATCCCAATCCCCTAACCCTAATCCTAGTCACAATTCCCCAAACCTAACCCTAATCCCAGTCAAACTAGTCCCAATCCCCTAACCATAATCTCAGTCAAACTAGTCCCAATCCCCTAACCCTAACCCTAATCCCAGTCAAACTAGTCCCAATCCCCTAACCATAATCCCTGTCCCACTAGTGCCAATCCCCTAAACCTAATCCCAGTCCTACCAGTCCCAATCCCCTAACCCTAATCCCAGACCCACGTCTCACAATTCCCCCAACCCTAATCCCATGTCTGGATAGGGTTATGGTTAGCATATTGTAAATGTTTGGAAATGGTTAGCACAGAGTTATGGTTAGCATAGATTTAGGGTTAGCCTAGGCTTAGGGTTAAGTTAGGATTAGCATATGGTTAGTGGTTTGGGTTAGCATAGGTGTTAGGGTTAGCATAGGCTGTGTTAGGATTAGCATAGGGTTAGGGTTAACATAGGCGGGTTGAGTTAGGATTAGCATAGGTTTATGGTTGATTTAGGATTAGTATAGGGTTCCGGTTAACACAGGGTTAGGGTTGGTTTTTAAAACTTTTTTTTCATTGATACATGTCCCCTGGGGCAGGACCCAGGTCCCCAAACACTTTTTATGACAATACCATGCATATAAGCCTTTAAAATTAGCACTTTTGATTCCTACCATAGACTCTTAAAGGGTGTTCCACGGCTTTCGAATTTGCCGCGAACACCCCAAATTGTTTGCTATGCGGCGAACAGGTATGTTCGAGTTGAACTCATGTTCGACCCGAACATAAAGCTCATCCCTCATGTTGACCCAGCAGCAGGTGGGTATGGTTTTGATTGATGATCATATGAGGTTCCAGGTAACACGGTGCCTTCATACCTTCCAGAAAATTGATTGGGAATGGGGACATCATATGGTGGTTCTCTATTGGGTGCAGAATGTTGTTGGTAACAATTGATTACATGCATGAGTTCCATGCTCATCTCACACTGGTACTCTGATGAAACTTTTGCCATCTGAGGACCCAAGCTTTGTGCAAAGGATTCTATTTCTCCCTTTTCTTTTTGCTGCTTGCTGAATGTGAAAATGGCCTACCTGTTCCAGAGTAGTATAGCATTAGGCTTAATGTACACGGGACTTTTTACAACCTATTCTGAACAATTGAACTTGACAGATAGTAACCGATGTTTAAAAACGTCCGTTTTGTCACATTTACATGCCATGTTTAGCTGCGTTTAGCCACGTTTCTGTTTAGAAGTGTTTTTTTTTTCAAATAGTAAAAAATTAAAAACGCTTGTAAACGAAACGTGGCTAAATGCGAGTTACCGCATTTACAAACTGTTACAGGCATTTGGCATTTCAAATGCCTCTGAACATCCGTCCTGAATGCATTTTTTTGCTTTCCAAAAAATTCTTCTAAACTCAACTTCCTAGAAACTACTATAAACTACCCAGTGTACATGTACTGATAAGATAACAAAGAGGAGAGTTCAGGGGCAGCTGAAAAAAACACCCAACTGCTCCTAAACATTCTTTTACCAGCAGCAGTGTACATAAAGCCTTATAGCAGAATAGCCATAGTTAAAGGGCAAGTTCACCTTTGTTCACTTTTTTTACCTAAATTCCAGCTCCCCTATGTACCATTATAGCATTCATGTACTTTTTTTGCAAAAATATCAACGCTTTCCATTGATTTCTACATACACTTACTTTACTTGTCCTCATCCATGTTTCCAGACGTATCCATTAGTAATGTCTTACTTCCTGGTCAGACTTTAGATCATGACACAGAAAGGAGTTGACCAGCTGACCTCATTAGCACACACCCTGCATCATCCACCCTCCCACTCCCAGCTGCACGTTTTTTAAATGAAATGCAATCAATCAGTGATCACCCTTGTCACTAAATACACAATATACAATCAGATTGCATAGTGTATGGCCATATACAAGTACATAGAAGGGA
Source organism: Aquarana catesbeiana (assembly GCF_042186555.1). Taxonomy (NCBI): domain Eukaryota; kingdom Metazoa; phylum Chordata; class Amphibia; order Anura; family Ranidae; genus Aquarana; species Aquarana catesbeiana. The sequence goes on along the minus strand of NC_133325.1, from coordinate 140,601,939 downwards.
GTGGACAGAAACACTCAGCTGTCAAGTCCCGTTCACATCTCTGCATAGCAAGAACTTGCAATTCCACATGTGTTTTTTGTTTTTTTTAGCGAGGTGGAGGAGGTGTTTTGGAACATTTTCACTCATTACACATAGGGCAGCCCATCCACCTGAATGGGCTGCCCTACACACAGCAATCGCCTCAAAGAAGCTTCAGAACCTTTTTTTAGAGCGGAGCTTGGTGCGTTTTTTTACTGTGATTTTTGCTGCAGCGCATTTCTGAAATGCAAGGAAACGCACAGATGTGAATGGAGCCTCATTGTTCTTGTGTTATCGCACTAATTTCACTTTCAGGCCCCATTCACATCTAGCATAGTGGGACCACACATTTTGTGGCTCATTTTTTTCTGTGACATGCATAGGGCAGCCTGTTAATTTCAATTGGCTGCGCTACATGTGGTTAATGGGACATTTTGGCGTTTTGTGGGTTGGGTGTTTTTTACTGTGTGTTTTGCAGCATTTGCCCCTCATTTTTTCACATGGTAAAACGTGTGTTTGTTTCTGTGTTTGGTGTGTCAGTAACAATTAATAGCACTGAAAGTGCAACTAGTAATTTTAGGTGTATAAACATGGCCATACACTATACAATCTGATTTTACAATCTCCTTTAGATTTACCAAATTTATATAATAGGAGGAAACACCTTTCTAGCCAAACACTCTGTATCCAATCAAGCAGGACTTACATTACATAGTTGATGGTAGCTTCAAAGGAGATTGTACAATTAGATCGTATAGTGTATGGTGAACTTTACAGAACCCAGGAGACCCTTTTCCGGTTTTCAATACTACAGTTCTATCCACATAGGCTGTTATCTCATCTCCTGCACACTTCAAAATGCCAAATGAATGATTTATGCAAGATTAAACTTAAAAGGCTAAGTTCCCCTTTGTTCATCTTTTTTTTCTAAATTCCAGCTCCCCTATGTACCAATTTAGCATTAATGTGCTTCTTTTGCAAAAATAGCAACGCTTTCCATTAATTCTACAGATACTTACTTCACTGTCCTCATGGATGTTTGTACAATCAGATTGTACAGTGTATGGCGATATTTACACACCTAAAATTACGAGTTGTGCTTTCAGTGCCAATAATTGCAAACATGGATTAATTGCATTAATTGGAATAATTAATTAATTAATTGGGTTAATTGCAAACATGCAAACATGGATGAGGACAAGTAAAGTAAGTGACTGTAGATTTATTGGAAAGCGTTGATATTTTTGCACACAGATCCATGTCCTGTTAGGGGAGAGGAAACAGATCGTGTGTTCATACCAAGTATAAACACCGATCGGTCTCCTCCCCAAGTCAGTCCCCCCACAGTTAGAATCACTCCCTAGGTAGCACATTTAACCTCTTGATCACCCCCTAGTGTTAACTCCTTCCCTGCCAGTGACATTTATGTGAATGGTCCCAAAATAGTGTCAAAAGTGTCTGAAAATTGCATAAGTTTATCCCTTATTTTGTTTGCGCAAACCAATCAATATACGCTTATTGCAATTTTTTTACCAAAAATATGTAGAAGAATACATAACAGCCTGCCTAAAGTGAGAACATTTTTTTTTTTTTTTTAAAGGGATATTTATTATAGCAAAAAGTAAAAAATGTTGTTTTTTTTTCAAACTTGTCACTCTTCTTTTGTTTATAGGGCAAACAATTAAAACAGCAAAGGTGATCAAATACCACCAAAAGAAAGCTCTATTTGTGGGAAAAATATTATAAAAATTCATATGGGTACAGTGTTGCATGACCGCGCAATTGTCATTCAAAATGTTACGGTGCTGAAAACTGAAAATTGGCCTATGCAGGAAGAGGGTGAAAATGCCCTGTATTGAAGTGGTTAAAATGTCCGTTCTAACAAAATGTATTATTACATGTTATTTTATACATTGATAAGAAAGCGGTGGTGTGAGATGTTATTAAAAACTAAAAAATAGAAATGTTATTAAAAGCTAGTAAATAGAACAATTGCAAAAGTAAAACCTTGAGCGTGGAGGGGGGAGTAAAGATAGAGAGAGCTTCTAACAGAAGTTGTTTCTGTGTGTTAAGGGAAGGTTACAGAACACATTTCAACAGTGTAAACAAGATGGAGTCTCTTGTGCTTAAATAAACAATACAGTGAAAGTCCATGTCATTTTCTGCCTTTTGTTTATTGGACACAAGTCTTCTCCGTGTTACTTCGGTCAATTGCTGGCAGCTCCTGCTACATTGGCGCAGAGAAACAGTGTCCTGTTCAGCTCTCTCCTAGCTTTCTCAGAATAATAGGTTCACCAGGGCTGGTGGACCATCTGTTGGTACAGTGGGTAGTCACACAGAGGCATAGCCTGATGAGGAAGTAAATAGCAAATATGAGAACAGGAACATCACAATATAAGCACCTAATTTCTGTAACCATGTTGCTATGCCATATAAAAAGTCACCAATACCTCCTAATCCCTTAAAGGGGTTCCATCAATCTTTAGCAATATCTCTGGCCCTATTCTGTAGTTCTCTTATTTTAGCAAGATGCTCTTTAATAATGACCTCATTATCAGAAATGTATATGCAACAGTCAGTGTGAATAATCTTACACACCCCACCTTTAGCTAGAGTGATATAATTTAGTGTTAATCTATGCTTCAATACTATTTTTTTTAAGCTGAGCCATTTCTTCACTTAATAAACCTATATTAGTGGTAGTAAGGTTAATAATCTCATCTACAATTCTAGTGTAATTATTTATTCTTTTCATTGCTTCAATTGCCCATCCTGTCCAGGGAGGGAATCATGACCATGTCATTTCACCTTCAGTGAACAGCTCTCTTTTGAACACTAAAGGGTATTCTGGACTTTGACTGGGTTACACTGTATCTTTTGTGAGCAGCCAAAGCAGGTAATAACTTCCCAATATAACATGTACCTGTAAGCTTTATCCACATATTAAATATAACTATCTACGTATGGATGGTATACCTGCTCCTAAAACAATACATGCAAAACCATTCATTCTCAGGTAACCGATATTTCCACATATTGGGATCTGTGAGCAATTTGTACTATAAAGGGTTCCATAAACTGTAATCTTTGCTGCAGTGCAATCTGAATTGCCCAACTGTGTACATTTAGTGTTAAATGGGCATGTAATGTTTAGACAAATCTGTGGATTGTCTATGTGTTTTGAAACCATCAAAGTTACTGATCTGTGTTCATTAGCTGTGGAAACTATGTATGAGCCTTTTATTCTGGTCATGCCCCTGTTGAAGACTTTGCAGTTGAAACGCGTAGGGATGGCGTTTCAGCTTCTCACATTGCCATTTTTTATTCGTTTGTGATCACTTTTTATCTTGTTAAGGTTTTTATTCATTAAAACCCCTTGTTTTTGACCTACACCATGTGGAGTCCTTTTCTTCTCTTCCTCCATGGCTCCATCTTCAACTAGTTCCTCCTGACCTTTCCTTTCCGGAACTGGAGAGTGTGCGTGATAGTGGTTCAACTTCCACCTAGGACTACCACCCCTTATCGGTGATCGAGAACTATGGGATAACATCCGGGTGGATACCACGGGAGGTTACCTTCTCATGCCTAAACAGACGTACTGCTATACGGCAGATACGTCCTACGGATCTGGTAAGAGTACCTAACCTCTTTCATTTGTCTGTGGTGTGTTACCTGTGGTGGTTTTACATCTAAGTACCTATTCACCGTCCAGGTTCAAGCTCCTTCCCTTTTGAGAAGACTTCCACTGATCCTACGTTCATGAACTTTGGTCCCAGAGCATACCACATTGCACCATAGACATTTTTGTGTTTATATCTCACTTGTTTATTTTTATTGTGTTAATTTATATTATTTTTTAGGATTGTTCACAATCCTTCACAGATATACACATGTTTTACTTATGTTCCTAGTTCATGCTTGGGACTTTAGCGCTGCACTTTATTATATATATATATATTGGTTTGACTTGGTTTGTTTGTGCGTCAGCTGCTGTTCACTTATTTTGTATTGATACAGCACTTCCTTTATCACTGCTTAAATTAAGGACATGGATTGCTGGAACCATATCCTGTGGTCTGATGAGACTAAGATCAACTTATTTGGTTCAGATGGTGTCAAATGTGTGGGGTGGCAACCAGGTGAGGAGTACAAAGGCAAGTGTGTCTTGCCTACAGTCAAGCATGGTGATGGGAGTGTCATGGTTTGGGGCTGCATGAGTGCTGTCGACACTGGGGAGTAGTTCATTGAGGGAACCATAAATGCCATCATGTACTGTGACATACTGAAGCAGAGCATGATCCCCTCCTCCCTTTGGAGACTGGGCCGCAGAGCAGTATTCCAACATGATAACGATCCCAAAACATACCTCCAAGATGACCACTGCCTTGCTAAAGAAGCTGAGGGAAAGGTGGTGAACAGGCCGAGCATGTCTCCAGACCTAAACCCTATTGAGCATCTGTGGGGAATCCTCAAACGGAAGTTGGCGGAGTGAAAGGTCTCTAACATCCACCAGCTCCATGATGTCATCATGGAGGAGTGGAAGAGGACTCCAGTAGCAACCTGTGAAGCTCTGGTGAACTCCATGCCCAAGTGGGTTAAGGCAAAGCTGGAAAATAATGGTGGCCACACAAAATATTGACACTTTGGGCCCAATTTGGACATTTTCACTTAGGGGTATACTCACTTTTGTTGCCAGTGGTTTAGACATTAATGGCTGTGTGTTGAGTTATTTTGAGGGGACAGCAAATTTACACTGTTATAGAAGCTGTACACGCACTACTTTACTTTGTAGCAAAGTATAATTTCTTCAGTGTTGTCACATGAAAAGAGAGATACTGTATATACCCTATCTTTAACGCTGACCTATATACCCTATCTGTAATGCTCACCTATATACCCTATCTGTAATACATTTCCAGAATATGCCCCTTTTTAACTAATGACACCACCAAGCTTCTAATTCACTCCCTGGTCATCTCTCGTCTCAATTACTGCCACTCCCTCCTCATTGTATTACCTTTACATAGATTATCCCCCCTTCAGTCCATAATGAATGCCGCTGCAAGACTCTTCCACCTTACCAACCATTCAGTGTCCTCCACCCCTCTCTGCCAATCCCTCCACTGGCTTCCACTCACCCATGAATAAAATTTAAAGTACTAACAATAATTTACAAAGCCATCCATAACTCTGCCCCCAGCTACATCACTAACCTAGTCCCAAAATACCAACCAAGCCGCTCTCTTTGGTCATCCCAAGACCTCCTACGCTCTAGCTCCCTTGTCACCTCCTCCCATGCTCGCCTCCAGCATTTCTCCAGAGCTTCTCCCATCCTTTGGAACTCCCTACCCCAATCTGTCTGACTGTCCCCTAATCTATCCATCTTTACGCCATCCCTGAAAACCCTTCTCTTCAAAGAAGCCTATCCTACTTCCTCCATCAGCTCATCCCCCCACAGCTATTACCTTTTGTATCAATTGACCCTTCCTTTTTAGTTTGTAAGCTCTAACGAGCAGGGCCCTCTGATTCCTCTTGTATCAAATTGTAATGTAACTGTAATGTCTGCCCTCGTGTTGTAAAGTGATGCGCAAACTGTTGGCGCTATATAAAACCTGTATAATAATAATAATAATGCTGCTCACCTATATACCCTATCTTTAACCCCTTCCTGACTGGCGCACGCCGATGTACATCGGCAGAATGGCACGACTGGGCAAATGGACTTACAGGTGCGTCCATTTGAATTCCCCGCCGTGCCATTGCGTGCATGCCGCCGGCAGCGCGCGCGCGGTCCGGGGGCTCCATGAGTCGGGTCGCGGGATGTAAACAGCATCTCCCCGTTCTGCCTAGTGACAAGTGTCATTGATCTCTGCTCCCTGTCATCGGGAGCAGTGATCAGAGTAGTGACACAGCTAGCCCATCCCCCTACAGTTAGAAACATTCCCCTAGGACATACTTAACCCCTCCCCGCCCCCTAGTGGTTAACCCCTTCACTGCCAGTGTCATTTATACAGGAATCAATGCATTTTTATAGCACTGATTGCTGTATAAATGACAATGGTCCCAAAAATGTATCAAAAATGTCCGACATGTCTGCCATAACGTCGCAGTCACAATAAAAATCGCTGATCGCCGCCATTACTAGTAAAAAAAAATTTATTAATAAAAATGCCATAAAACTATCCCCTATTTTGTAAATGCTATAACTTTTGCGCAAACCAATCAATAAACGCTTATTGCAATTTTTTTTTTACCAAAAATATGTAGAAGAATATGTATCGGCCTAAACTGAGGGAAAAAAATGTTTTTTTTATATATTTTTGGGGGATATTTATTATAGCAAAATATAAAAAATAATGCTTTTTTTTTCAAAATTGTCGCTCTTATTTTGTTTATAGCGCAAAAAATAAAAATCGCAGAGGTGATCAAATACCACCAAAAGAAAGCTCTATTTGTGGGGAAAAAAGGACGTCAGTTTTGTTCGGGTGGAACATCGCACGACCGCGCAATTGTCAGTTAACGCGACGCAGTGCCGAATCGCAAAAAGTGCTCTGGTCAGGAAGGGGGTAAATTCTTCCGGGGCTGAAGTAGTTAATGCTGACCTATATACCCTATCTGTAATGCTGACCTATATATCCTATCTGTAATGCTGCTCACCTATATACCATATCTGTAATGCTGACCTAGATACCCTATCTGTAATTCTGCTCACCTATATACCTTATTTGTAATGATCACCTATATACCATATTTGTAATGCTCACCTATATACCCTATCTGTAATTCTGCTCACCTATATACCTTATTTGTAATGCTCACCTATTTACCCTATATGTAATGCTCACTTATATACCCTGATCTGTGTGGCTGAGCTGTATACTCTTACCTTTGATCTTGGGGCTGAATACTCTGTCCTGTGGTTCTGGGGCTGTATGCTCTGTCCTGTGGTTCTGGGGCTGTATGCTCTGTCCTGTGATTCTGGGGGTGTATGCTCTGTCCTGTGATGCTGAGCTGTACACTCCTGACACTATAGGTGGAAGCAAGTGGAATACAGGGGATGGAGTGGGTGGATTATTTAAGGGGTGGGGCTTATGAGAAGTGGGAAGGGTCAAAAAGGAAGGGCGGGGTCTGGCGCCCCCATCCTAAAACTTCAACAGCCGCCACTGCTGCCAACTCCTGATATTTGACTCGCCAACTGTTATAGACATTTCTGGTTGTGACTCCTTAGATAAAAATTAACTCTGCAATTGCAGGAACAGATTCACAGGACACAATCACTGTGTTTAAAATGTCCGTTCTGACAAAATTTATTACTACATGTTATTTTATACATAGATTATTGAAAACAAACTAACTAAATATGTTATTAAAAGCTAGCGAACAGAACAATTGCAAAAGTAAAACCTTGAGAGGGGAGAGGGGAGTAAACATAGAGAGAGCTTCTAACAGAAGTTATGTCTGTGTGTTAAGTAAAGGTTACAGAACACATTTCAACAGTGTAAACAAGATGGAGTTTCTTGTGCTTAAATGAACAATACAGTAAAAGTCCATGTCATATATCCATATGTAAACAATATTGTTAAAAGTATTGGGACACCTGCATTTACACGTGAACTTTAATGTCATCCCAGTCTTAGTCTGTAGGGTTCAATATTTAGTTGGCCCACCCTTAGAAGCTATAATAGCTTCAACTCTTCTGGGAAGGCTGTCCACAAGATTTAGGAGTGTGTCTATGGGAATGTTTGACCATACTTCCAGAAGCGCATTTGTGAGCTCAGACACTGATGTTGGACAAGAAGGCATGGCTCGCTGTTTCACCGCTAGTTCATCCCAAAGGTCAGGTTGAGGTCAGGACTTTGTGCAGGCCAGTCAAGTTCCTCCATCTCAAACTCGCTCATTCATGTCTTTATGGACCTTGTTTGTGTACTGGTGCGTAGTCATGTTGAAAAAGGAAGGGGCCATCCCCAAACTGTTCCCACAAAGTAGGGATCATGAAATTGTCCAGAATGTCTTGGTATGCTGATGCCTTATGAGTTCCCTTCACTGGTACTAAGGGGCCAAGCCTAACCCCTGAAAATCAACCTCACACCATAATCTCCCCTCCTCCAAATGATTGGGACCAGTGCACAAAACAAGGTCCATAAAGACATGGATGAGTGAGTTTGTGGTGGAGGAACTTGACTGGCCTGCACAGAGTCCTGACCTCAACCCGATAGAACACCTTTGGGATGTATTAGAGAAGAGACTGCGAGCCAGGCCTTCTCGTGTAACATCAGTGCCTGACCTCACAAATGTGCTTCTGGAGGAATGGTCAAACATTCCTATAGACACACTCTTAAACCTTGTGGACAGCCTTCCCAGAAGAGTTGAAGCTGTTATAGCTGCAAAGGGTGGGCCAACTCAATATTGAACCCTAAGGACTAAGACTGGGATACCATTAAAGGCGTACTTCCCAATACTTCTGAAAATATAGTGTATATGCATGTGTAGCAATGGCCCAACCCCTAAAGGCCTAACGGAGACCTCCAGAGCCAGAGAGAGTTGACATCCTTCTGTGTAGAGTGGGTTACAAGGCATGGTGGGTGTAATCCAAATGGAGTGATGGGCGCCAGACACTTTTTGGATGAAAAAGAGATTTATTGTCTCTTAACAGAACTGTGGGAGAGAGGGTTAGTGCCAGGACACCCTTAAGTAGATGGAATGATATTTGTCAGACTCCGAGACTTCTATAGGTAGACAGCTATACAGGGGAAGGCCTCCAGCTGGATACCACTTCTGTATTGGTAGAACCGCTGTCTCCTATGGCAACAAATCTTGTAACAGTCACTAAGGGTGGTTGTACTTCAACTATTAACAACACAGAGTAGTTCTTCTCTTAAACTACAGTCTACAACTGTAGAGTTGCACGAACTGAGCTCCCAGTCTCTCACTAGACTTTCAGATCTCATAGCCACTGAATCTCCTGAGCTCTTCCACAGCTAACGAGCTATATACTCCTCAAGAGTCACCCCTGCTATCCTGCTGGGTCCCTGATGGGTCCTTGGCTTGGCACTTGCTGAATTTTTCCCACTTCTTCACCGTCCCTGGCTGGTGAGAAGACTGCTCTGGTACTTGCTCCTGCTTACCCACTGTAGTCTTCGGTAGCAAGGCGGATGGTCCCTTTGTGGTGACAACTTCACCTTTTACCTCCGACCACAACTGGTCCCGAGCCGGCGGGACCTTTATCCTCGGTTGGACTCCAATCCTGTAGTCCCAACCCTACACTGCTTCTCCTGCTCCTGGATAGGCCTCAGGCAGCCTAGCAGCCAGGTGTCCCCAGATAGGCCTCGGGCTTCCAGCCTAGCAACCTGGGCGACATAACACACATCCGCCCAGACAGCCATCCAGGTGGCACAGAACACCGATCACCTGACTCCACCCAAATAAATAGGCTCTCCCAGCAGGCCAAGGAACCAAAAAGACGCCTGCCTATTGGCTGAGACTCCTCATCCATTCATGATCTGACCTTGCTAAGCCCTTTTCACTCTAATGTCACCAGCTACAGCACCACCTAGTGACAGAAGAGAAAAGGTGCAGCAATTGCAGAGTTATTGAGGAATCGGTGAATCTTCTAACAATTAACCAGGACAAATACTACCTAACAAACTAAATTTAATAGCAACCCTGCCTAAACACCAGGGTGCTACACATGTAATGTCAGTCTTCACCACCCAGATCAGCCTACCTTTTTTGTGCATATAGTCAGGACATGGGTGTGTGTGTACCCATGGATGGTCAGGAAGAGACTGACCAAGCTGTCTGTTTGCTCTATTTGAAGGCCAGACAGGGAGGAGTTGCTTGGCTGCAAGGAGGTGAGGGGAAGAAGCTGGGCACTGCATGAATAGTGGTTGCCATAATGTTAATACAGAGCCATGTTTATTTCAATCAACCACTTCAGCCCCGGAAGGATTTACTGATTTTCCTGACCAAGCCCTTTTTTGCGATACGGCATTGCGTCGCTTTAACTGACAATTGTGCGGTCGTGCAACATTGTACCCTAATAAAATTGATGTCTTTTTTTTCCCCACAAATAGAGCTTTCTTTTGGTGGTATTTGATCACCTCTGCGGTTTTTATTTTTTGCGCAACAAACAAAAAAAGAGCGAACAGTTTGAAAAAAAAGCAATATTTTTTACTTTTTGCTATAATAAATATCCCCAAAAAATATATAAAAAAACAAATTTCTTCCTCAGTTTAGGCCGATATGTATTCTTCTACATATTTTTGTAAATAAAAATCGCAATCGCCTATATTGATTGGTTTGCGCAAAAGTTATCGCGTCTACAAAATAGGGGATAGATGTATGGCATTTTTATTATAATTTTTTTTTATTAGTAATGGCAGCGATCTGCGATTTTTATCATGACGCGGACAGATCGGATACTTTTGACACTATTTTGGGACCATTGGCATTTATACAGTGATCAGTGCTATAAAAATGCACTGATTACTGTGTAAATGTCACTGGCATGTTCTAACTGTAGGGGGAATGGGCTCACTAGAACATGACAGAGATCACTGCGCCCGATCACTGGGAGCAGTAGAGCCCTGTCATGTTGCTAGGCAGAACAGGGAAATGCCTTGTTTATATAGGCATCTCCCCGTTCTGGCTCTCCGTGTTACGATCGCGGGCCACCAGCGGACATCGAGTCCGTGGGACCCACGGGTACGCTCCCACAGCGGGCTTGCGCATCGGCGCCCACGTGCCCGCTAGCCGCTGATGACGCAGCGACGGATGGGTACGTTGTTTTGCGCACCCGTGCCACTTTGCCAACGTATATCAGTGTGAGCCGGTCGGCAAGCGGTTAAAAAATGATATACTGTTTCAATGATACACAGTAGTGGCAATAACTTGCAGTCTAAAACTATTTTCTGGAAAAATTTAAATTTTGTTTTTTTCTTTTTATTGTCGCAGTGGTGTTAACCCATTTAAATGTTCTGGTCCTCAAGTTGTCAAAAAAGGCCTATTTTATACTTTCACTATGATACTATTAAAGTTGGAATGACACCACAAATCATTTAAAGAGACTCTATCACCTTGACATCTAAGGAAAAAGTGGCAAAGTCTCTTATCAGCCCATCTTACCAATTCACTTATATTCTCATTTGCAGTGATCCCCCACCACTCTTTTGCTTTATTGGAGACTCTGCAAATTACCAGTGCTTCTGGGTATGGGGGGGGGGGGGGGGGGCAGTGGCCTCCTCCCATGGTATAGTGCTCAGGTCTGAGCAGCCATTTGCCAGGTCCAGACATCCTTATGAGGATAATGATGAAATTAACCCTGTGAAGGAACTGATGTCACCCAACAGGATTGTTTACGGTATTTGACTCCCGGCTCCCACAAGGGATGCAGGGAAGGTTATCATAAATGGGTGGATGGATGTGGGCTTTTAAGATACTCTGCATGGGCTAAGTGACAGTGTGTTGTTAAATTTATTCTCGAAGGGTGGGGGCGTGGCCGACCAGAGAAGGAGATGGACGCTTAGGCTCACAGCTCGTCAGCCAGGGGAAACAATCCAGCGACACAGGCCGCCATCACAACCCCATCTGCAGCCATCCTTGCTCCAGGACTGCAGGAGATCAAGATGCACATGTCCAGGAAAAGATTTACGGACCACAAACCCGGATGCCATCCCAGAGGAACAGCCAGATACAGGTACCCCTGCTGTGCTCTCCTACCCCCCGGAGTGCGACCCTTTCCCTGGCAGCCCAGCAAAAGCTAAAATGCGGCTTGACACGCCACCGCAGCGGAAACAACGCCCACAAATTGAGGCCTAGGCTCCCAATCCCTTCTTCCTCCTTTTTTACCCCCCACCTAGAGGCTATCGCGGTGCTCAGCACCCCCTCTACGAACCTTTTCGTTGTATCAATTGTCAATATCAATCAGTTGTATCAGCTGCATCAAACCTTCCACTAACGGTTTGCTCTACCAGTTTCTTTTTTTCTTTTCTCTTTTTTGGTTCTCACTGTTTTTGTGTTAACATATTGCTCTATTCGCAGCTTCCTAGTCCACCCTACTTTCAGACCTTTGGACTGCCACAAGCCTGCTACTGAGTCTCGCTCCCAGGTACCTTTGGATCCAAACTACAGCAACTAACTGTAAGTGTTGTTGCATAACACCCACCAACCCCACACCCACAAGATGCCGCTTACTATCCTCTCACTGAACACCAACAGGCTAAACCACCCCGCCAAATGCCACTCACTCTGTAAAACCACCACGGCTCTCCACAGTGACATTCTCTGCGTCCAGGAAACCCACCTACTATCATCAAGCTCCTCCCTTTGTAGCAACCGACAGTTCCCTCATATTTTCCACGCATTCCACTCTACTAAAACCAGAGGGGTCATGATTGCGATCAAAGATACGGTAGACTTCCACTTACTGGATGTCGTGTCGAACTCTGAAGGTCGCTTTATAATCCTTATCTGCACCATCAACCAGGTATCCTACACTATCATCAATATTTATGCCCCGAATTTCTACCAAATGAAGTTTCTACACAGAGTGCTACGCACCGCCAGACCCATTCAGAAAGGCCACCTAATACTTTGTGGAGACTTCAACCTGGTCCCAGACTTGTCCATGGACTCCACATCAGCAGCAAAAAGGCGATGCTCACCTGTGAAAAACTTCATCTCCTCTCAGGATCTGTATGATGTTTGGCGTTGCCACCATGGATCCGAACAAGACTTCACCTTTTTTTCCTCCAGGCACGTATTGGAGAATAGACTTGTTTTTAACTGACAAATGGATTTTACAGAAAATCTCTAGCTCTGCAATCCACACCACGACATGGTCGGACCATGCTCCAACCTCAATTACAATACAAGATTCCAACTTACAACACAACACCTTCCTCTGGCGAGCAAACAACTACATTATCCAACATGACAAATACACGCCAGAAATATCTGATCACATTACTGATTTTTTCTCATTGAACAAGGGCTCTGTGTCTGACCCTGCCGTGGTGTGGAGCATGCATAAAGCGTACATGAGGGGAATGTTAATTAAATCAAGTTCTTACCATAAACGAATGAGGACGCAGCACTTAGATGAACTAACAGCTCAGATAGCGGCCCTAGAAACGAGACCCGCAGACAAACCAACTACTATCCCTAAGACAAGAACTTTAAACCCTACTCCTCCACTCCTACAAATTCCTCCAAAGGAAAATGAAAGCATCTACATATTCCACCTCTAAGAAAGCGGGGAAGAAACTTGCACAATGTCTTAAAGGAAGACGTGCCAAAACTAAAAAAACCCAACTGATCCATCCCTACACGACAGCCTCCCTAAGTATTCCGCAAGACATAGCCGACGCTTTCAGTGCCTATTATGGAGACCTTTACAACCTCAAACAAGACCCCCATACCCACACAGGATGACATTGACAACTTTCTCTGCAATCTTGACCTACCCACACTGACTTGGGAACAACTAGCCGGCCCTAACGCCCCGTTCACGGAACAAGAGATTAAGACATCTATTGACTCACTACCTAGTGGTAAAGCACCAGGCCCCGACGGACTGACAGGGGAATACTATAAACAATTCTCCCCACACCTAACCCCGTACCTCACTGAACTTTTCAATCACGCTGCCTCCTCTTCTATTTTTTCGATAGAATACTTAAAAGCATTGGTTATAATGATACCGAAGCCAGGGAAGAAGTCAAACGTCCTCCAAAATTTTCGCCCAATTTCTTTACTCAATCTCGACCTCAAAATATACGCTAAAACAATAGCAGCAAGACTAATTGAGATTATGCCCACTCTTATCCACCAAGACCAGACGGGGTTCACAAAGGGCAGGCAGGCATCGGATGCCACCAGAAGGATGATTAACGTCATTCACCATGCAGAATCAACTGGAACACCTTCTCTGCTTCTGTCTTTGGATTCAGAGAAGGTGTTAGACAGGGTTCACTGGTCATACCTCAGGACAGTCCTCCAAAAATTTGGGTTCCAAGGCAACATCCTAAGCACCATTATGGCACTATATTCCAACCCTGAGGCCCAAGTGTACACAGAGGGCATGCTCTCCCGCCCATTCCCCATCACCAACGGCACACGACAGGGCTGCCCTCTATCCCCCCTCATCTTTAACATGCTCATGGAACCCCTAGCAGAACATATCCGCTCCCACCCCAACATCTCAGGCCTTCAAATTGGCACCTCGCACCATAAAATCAGCCTCTTTGCTGATGATGTCATCCTCATCCCTACCGGCCCGACTTCCTCCCTGGCAGAAGTACAAAAATTGCTCAACTGGTTTAGCTCAGTTTCGTACTACAAGGTTAACACGACCAAATCCTTCATACTAGACCTCAATATAGACGCTACCATGAGAAACCTCCTACAGCTACAATACCCATTCGCGTGGGCTAGTAATGACATATCCTACCTAGGCATCCAACAACCGAGAAAGACCAAAAACCTCTACTCATGTAATTTCCTGCCACTCCTTCAGAACATCCAATCGACTTCACAACAAATAGCAAAACATGAACTTTCCTGGACAGGAAGACTTGCGGCCTTCAAAATGATATGCCTCCCTCAAATATTGTATTTCTTCAGGACTCTACCCATCACAATACCCGCCACATTTTTCAGGTCTCTTCAAACAATATTTAACAAATATCTTTGGAATAGTAAAAGACCTAGATATGCCCATCTAAAACTGATTAAACATAAACTGGCGGGAGGCACGGGATCCATAGACTTCGAGGATTATTACTTGGCAGCTATCCTAGCTGAACTACCCAGTTGGTTCCAACCCCTCCCAATCACATTATGGGGACAAATAGAGAATTCCTCACTCCCACGGCCCAACCTGAAAAACTGGTTGCTAAGCACCCCTCTCTGCGCCTCAGTCCCAACATCTATATCTCCTACCATGAAGGCCACAGCCCATGCCTGGAAGAAAATGATTACCCTCCTGGCATACACCCCCATCACCCCACAATTCAATGTTCCTTTAGACACCCTCCTGCACTTGACACCTGACCTCCCACTATCATCATGGACCCTCAAAGGATTCCACTCCCTACAAGACTTGCTATAAGGCAACCGCGTTAAGCCCTTCTCCCAACTACAATCCGAATATACCCTTCCTACATCAGAATACTTTACCTATTTACGCATACATCATTGCCTGCGCAATATATCCTTTCCCCTTTATAGCATACATCCCAAGACCTGGGAATATCTCACCAACCCCGCCACAAAAATCAAGGGTATCTCCTACTTCTACAACAGTCTTCACCAAAAATGCACCTTCTCCAAACTAAACCCACACCACAGGTGGGACACTGATCTTGCATGCACCTATACAGGCACGCACTGGCAACAAGCCCTGAAGACCGTTTACAAAGCCACCAAGTGCGCGGCCCTTTGGGAACTCACACAGAAAATATCTTTACGCTGGTACATCACTCCAGCCAGAATGGCATCTTTTGATCCTCGAAACCCCAACACCTGCTAGAGATGTAAATCTACCAGAGGCGACATACTCCATATTTTCTGGACATGCTCCAACCTACAGAAATACTGGGAAGATATCTTTAAGCTAATATCAACCATAACTAAAATCGCTATCCCCCCCTCACCTGCACTTGCAATCCTAAACCTAACCATTGACAACATTCCCCACCCACTCAGACTTGTAATAACCCATATACTTCTGGCAGCCAGACTCAACATAACCAGACAATGGAAGTCCGACAAACCTCCGACCATGTCCCAAGTCATCGACTTAGTAGCCCTCCACTTCAGTTATGAAACCACAACAGCCGCCAGCAATGGCCAGGGTGGAAAAACACACACAAACTGGCAACCATGGACTGATTGGACTAACACTGCGACTGTCACCTAAAGTTACTGAAACACAGACCTCTCTTTCTTGAACGAGCAATACCAGTTATCTTCTTAACAGTTATGTGTTACATGCTCTAGCAAGTTACTACTGGGAAATGTCAGTCATCGTGTGGATTATGACAACGGGGTCCTCTCCACTCCTGTGGGACTAAAGCTCCGATTTGGGGTGCCACACTAGTGGAGTGGATAGATCATTCCTCTAGGAATTTTCATAGCTATACGTTTACAATTTGTTATATCTGTAACCTGTTAGTGGATACAAGTTAATACGTTGAACTATTTACACCGACGTCGTTGCACGACATACAATACCTAATTGTACAATGTATTTCATATGAAAAATTAATAAAATATATGGAATTAAAAAAAAATTATTCTCGAAGGCAGAATACTCATTTACATCACCAGTATTTGTAAAGTATCAAAAACTAATAAAACTAATTTTGTAAAGTATTTGTATTGTGTACTGATAACATCATTCAATTCTAATTCAATCCAATTCTTAAACAAAATTAATAATTAAAAAATTATTGCATAAATACACTACAGCAATCAGGTTTGTCAACTAAAAATCAAATATGCATATTTAATGCACATATATTATTATTATTAACTATTATTTCTCCACATCAAAAGCGAATACGGCATAATAATTGTGAGAACATTTCAATAAATCCCCAAAGGCTTTATTGTGGAAATGACACAATTTAATTTATACACTGTAACTCTTGATCTATTACCATCTCAAGCAGGTACACTGATGTAGATTAAATAAACTGAGCATTGCAAACAAAACAATATTTCCCATAGGTGTGATCAGTTTAGCAGATTGATGGGTGGCTGCCAGCTTTGCCAAACCCACTATTGCATTAAGCTGGCCTCCAGACACCTATGCAACCAAGCCCAACTTTTTCAAACAGATAAAAAGGATTGCTTTGGTCTCTCAGTGCAAAGGGGCCCAGTCTCTTTCGTCTTATCTGTTTCTTTTGTTTCCTTCAAACTTGATCTTTTTAAACGCCATTATGAACAACTTTAGGCAAATGCAAAGTGTTGGTGGTGGAGGCAGCAGGGGCTTTAGTGTCTGTTCCCTTGGTGGAGGAAGATCAGGTGGCTCTTATTCTGCAGGTGTATCATCACAAAGTCTCTATAACCTTGGTGGAAAAAGGAGAACTGCAGTCGCTTCATCTGTTCGTGTTGGGTCAAGCCATAGTGGAGGAGCATTTGGTGGTGGTGCTGGAGGATATGGTGGTGGTGCAGGAGGATATGGTGGTGGTGCAGGAGGATATGGTGGTGGTGCAGGAGGATATGGTAGTGGTGCAGGAGGATATGGTGGTGGTGCAGGAGGATATGGTGGTGGTGCAGGAGGATATGGTGGTGGTGCAGGAGCATTTGGCAGTGGTGCAGGAGGATATGGCGGTGGTGCAGGAGGATTTGGTGGTGGCGCAGGAGGCTTTGGTGGAGGTGCAGGAGGACATGGAGGACATGGAGGACATGGAGGAGGTCTCGGCTTCCCTGTGTGTCCTCCTGGTGGCATCCAGGAAGTGAGCATAAATCAAAGCCTTTTGAAACCACTTAATGTTGAAATAGATCCAAACATTCAAAAAATGAAAACTGAGGAAAGGGAACAGATCAAAACTTTGAACAACAAATTTGCAAGTTTCATTGACAAGGTAAGTGTTGTTTTAATTTATTGTTTCCTGTTTTGAATTGATCCTTTTTTATTCTTAGTGGACTTGGGCATAGGAAGCTAACAGTACTGTCCTTTATGGTTACAGGTTAGGTTTCTGGAACAGCAAAACAAAGTACTAGAGACAAAATGGGAACTTTTACAAGAGCAGGGGCACAAAGGTGGCTCAAAAAAGCCTAGCTTAGAACCAATTTTTGAGGCTTTCATAAGCCTTCTTTCTAGGCAGCTTGAAAGTCTATTAAGTGATAAAGGCCGTCTGGAGAATGAAGAAAAGAATATGCAAGAAATGGTAGAAGACTACAAGAAAAAGTATGTATGCCTTGTCATTTGTCGGTCCATATTTCTAGTTTTACTGTTTAAAAATGCATTTTAAAATAAGGAAGATAGACGATTTTTTAGACTGTCAACATATTTTGTCTATGCAGATATGAAGACGAAATTAATAAACGTACAAAAGCAGAAAATGACTTTGTGGTGCTTAAAAAGGTAAAACATATTTTCTAACTAACATCCTACTGATTACACAGTAATGTTAACCAAGATAAAAAAAGGAAAAAACTCTGAATATACCCCACTAAAATCAGTATTCTTGGTGAGCTGAGTTCAGACCAGTTCTAGAAGTTCCCCAGTTAGATTTAGATACATTCTAGCTATGTTTACGCTTCAGATATAGATCAGGAAAATCTATGCTCTACATGAACCCAGCATGTCTTTGTGGTGTGAATCTGCCATGCAAAGCGAGACGTTTTTGTGTTCTCTTTCAGGATGTGGATGCTGCATTCATGAGCAAAACGGATTTGGAAGTCAAGGTTGACTTGAGCACAGAGGAATTGAACTTCTTGAGAATGCTATATGAGGCAGTAAGAATGCTTACTTTATATTTAAACATGCTTAAAGCAAATGTATAGCCAAACACTTTTTTTAGCTTTCTATTGAGTGGGAAAAAAGGTAAATCCCTGCTAGATTATTTTTACTATCTGTGTACCATTGGGGAAACCCTACTTCCCTTGTCTCAGAGATGCAACAGAAAGAGGAAATCCCCCAAAGTAAGGAGAATAAAGAGTTGTCCCTGGATTTATCTAATTTGATCCATGATTTGTATTTGTAATTTACAGGAGCTTCAAAGTGCACAAGGAGGAACAAGTGACACCTCTGTCATTCTATCTATGAACAATAACCGGGATCTGTCTCTTGATGGAATACTGAGAGATGTAAAGAAACAATATGAAGCTGTTGCAGAGAGAAGCAAAGCTGAAACACAAGGCTTACTTGATCTTAAAGTAAGTTAATTTTATCTACTTTTAGACATACATGCGGTCCCCTAGTTACAAACATCCGACTTACAAACTACTCCTACTTAAAAACGGAGGGAGACAACAGGAAGTGAGAGGAAATCTACCCCTAGGAAGAAAAATTCACTCCTGTAAGAGTTATCATGGGAAAAAGGTGTCTCCATTGATGCTTTATCACCAAGGCTTGTTTCCACAACAACCCAAAATTTTCAAAATCCAATTCTCATTGGGACAGAAAGTGAGGTGAAATCTTCTGAACAGGGGCACACACAGCAAAACAAATGTTACAGGGGTGTTAACCCTTCCCTATGTTATCCAAAAAGCTTAAAAATCGTTTTTGTTGGCTGGAGCTACACTTAAAAAATGGACCTGTTCCGACTTACAAACAGATTCAACTTAAGAACAAACCTACAGACCCTATCTTGTTTGTAACCCGGGGACCGCCTGTACATTGAAACTCACAACAAGTAATTAGACCACACCCCTTAGCCTGTGTGGATAACTTGCCAATGCAAGTCCAGACTTAGGAAACCAGTTATGAAATATTAATTAAGAAAGATTGATATGTATAAAATGTAAATTGATGATCATATACACCTTTACTATATTGTTATTATAGGCTGTTGCCTGGAATTAAATATGTATATAATGTGTATATATATATATATATATATATACAAACCTTTTGAATTTTTTCATGATAAGCTAACATGTAGACAGATAGGTATGTAGATGTAGGTATGCATGTAGTTAAGGATTACAAATGTAGGGAAACCAGGAATTATGCAACTAAAGGCTCCACAAATGCTTATTGTCGTGTTTTACTCGCAACCCTTAGCTCATTCTTCATTATTCTTTTAATTTAAAACTTTTCTATTGTTAGATTTGTTAACAATAGTAACCTTGGAGCTGCTTTTCTTCATTTTAGTTTCAGCAACTACAGGCTACAGCTGGAAAACAGGGAGACAACCTGAAGAGCACCAAGAGTGAGATTGCAGAAATTAACCGTATGATCCAGAGGCTGAGATCCGAGATTGAGAATGTCAAAAAACAGGTATCTTGTTGATTTGTTGCATTTTCTTTGATAGGCTTAAAGGAGTTAAGGCAGAAGGTTTTTTATCTTAATGCATTCTATGCATTAAAATAAAAAAACCTTTTGTGTGTAGCAGCCCCCCCAGCACCCCCCTAATTACCTACCTGAGCCCCTTCTCTCTCCAGCGATGTCCACAATCCCTTCAGCCATCCAGGACACTCCTGGCTGAGACAGAGCAGCGGCTGTCAATCAAAGTCAGTCAGCCAATCAGGGGAGAGAGGGGGTGGGGCCAGGTCAGGGCTCCGTGTCTGAATGGATACACGGAGCTCTAACTCGGCTTGGGTGCCCCCTGTAGCAAGCTGCTGGCTGAGGGGTACTCAAATGAGGGAGGGGTTAGGAACAGCGAAGAAGGACCCGAGAAGAGCAGGATCTGGGTTGCTCTGTGCAAAACCAACTGCACAGAGGAGGTAAGTATAACATGTTTGTTATTTTAAAAAAACAAGCCTTTACAATCACTTTAGGTCTCATTACACAAGTAATTTATTTTAAACCGTGTTGCAGAAAGATCTAAATAACATTTTTCAAATTAAGCAAAATAAAGATCATTCAGTCTAAACTCAGACACTAAAATGACAGTAATATTCTGCAGATTGCAGCTCTTCAGACCTCCATTTCTGAGGCAGAGCAACGTGGAGAACTCGCACTGAAGGATGCCCAGAAGAAGTTGGCTGACCTTGAGGCTGCTATGCAGAAAGCCAAAGAAGACTTAGCCCGTCAAGTACGTGATTACCAAGAGCTACTAAGTGTCAAGATTGCCCTTGATGTGGAAATTTGCACATACAGACTCCTGCTGGAAGGAGAAGAGGACAGGTGAGTTCAAGATGATCCACCTAAAATGTAAACAGCAGGTACAGGTTTCCCATAGGACTATCAAATGCTGTGAGCAACAGGATAGATAAGTCTTTAACTCATATGTGCTTCGTGCAGCTAGCAGGAGACTCACAGGTGTTGTAAGCTAAGCAGGCAGTTTCTTAGGGTTAGACTTAATGTGTTGAACCTTACAGAAAACAGTGTGAGAAAGGTTATGGCCATTAGAAAGTAGTGTCTCATGTCTTCATAGTCAAAAATACCCGAAATATTATTAAATAGTAATTGCTCTGAAAAAGCCATAAGATACAAAAAAGTTAAAAATGTATTTGCTTTATTGACTCTAGGGTGGGTGAAAGCCTACTTTAAATGTGTTTTTATATTAAAAAGCTAAGATTTATGTACAGCTTATGTCTGTTTCCTTTAAACTCTAGCTGTTTCCATCATAGTAGTCATAATAATCCCATGCGTGCCACCAATGATGTTATATAATTTGATATAGTCCATGAGCGCAAACTATTGTATTGTGAGGGTTAGCAAATCTTAGTAAAATAAACACTCACCAGCCACTTTATTAGGTACACCTTGCTAGAACTGGGTTGAACCCCATTTTGCCTTCAGAACTGCCTTAATTCTTCATGGCATAGATTCAACATGGTGTTGGAAACATTCCTCAGAGATTTTGGTCCATATTGAGTTGCAGTTGCTGCAAATTTGTTAGCTGCACATTCATGATGCGAATCTCCCGGTACGTCACATCCCAAAGGCGCTCTATTGGATTGAGATCTGGTGACTGTGGAGGCCATTGGAGTACAGTGATCGCATTGTCATGTTCAAGAAACCAGTGGTGAGATGATTTGAGCTTTGTGACATGTTGCATTATCCTGCTGGAAGTAGCCATCAGAAGATGGGTACACTGTAGTCATAAAGGGATGGACATGGTCAGCAACAATACTCGGGTAGGCTGTGACGTTTAAACAATGCTGAATTGGTACTAAGGGGCCCAAAGTGTGCCAAGAAGAGATCCCCCACACCATTACACCACCTCCACCAGCCTGAACCTTTGATATAAGGCAAGATGGATCCATGCTTTCATGTTGTTTACGCCAAATTCTGACCCTACCATCTTAATGTCGCAGCTGAAATTGAGACTCATCAGAACAGGCAACGTTTTTCCAATCTTCTCTTGTCAAATTTTGGTGAGCCTGTGTGAATTGTAGCCTCAGTTTCCTGTTCTTAGCTGACAGGAGTGGCATTGGTGTTATCTTCTGCTGCTGTAGCCCATCTGCTTCAAGGTTCAATGTGTTGTGCATTCAGAGATGGTATTCTGCAAACTTTGGCTGTAACGAGTGGTTATTTGAGTTACTGTTGCCTTTCTATCATCTCAAACTAGTCTACCCATTCTCCTGTGACATCAACAAGGCATTTTCCTCTACACAACTTCCACTCACTGGATATTTTCTCTTTTTCAGACCATTCTCTGTAATCCCTAGAGATGGTTGTGCGTGAAAATCCCAGTAGATCAGCAGTTTTTGAAATACTCAGACCAGCCCATCTGGCACCAACAACCATGTCTGTTCAAAGTCACTAAATCCCCTTTCTTCCCCATTCTGATGCTCGGTTTGAACTTCAGCAAGTCGTCTTCACCGCGTCTAGATGCCTAAATGCATTGAGTTGCTGCAATTGGCTAATTAGCAATTTGTGTTACCAAGCAATTGAACAGGTGTACTAATAAAGTGTCTGGAGAGTGTATATAAGAGATTTGTAATGAAATAGAGAGTATCCTATTTATAATAACAAAAGCAGTAACATTTCACCCCATGGTGAACTTTCAACGCATCCATACCAATATCTTCACTAGAATGATGAAGTGTCTTACATTGACAAAAATGTTATTACTTGTAGATGGAAATCAAAGACATGTTGGATTAGATACATAAAGAGATAGGTCACCTAAAACAAATTATTCAGATTTGGTGCATGCTAAGATGTTAAACCATTTAACAAATTCTTATCGCTCTGAGTATCTCTGGAGGTCTTTATTCACAAGCCAACAGACTACTCAGGCCTTTATTGGGGGTGTGTTACTCTCCCAGTTGGAACAGAAATAACAGCAAGAAGGTCTTATTGCAACATTCCAAAGGGGACTAATAAGACTAGTTTGGTGACCCAACCCCAAAAGCAATTATTTGCCTCAGAAAGGGAAGGGTTAATGGAGAACAAAGCACTGAGTGTGGATACTTTTCAATAGAGCTGGCTAGAGCTTAGGCAGAATGAGAGAAATGCCCCGTACACACAAGCGGAATTTCCGTCGGAAAAATTTTGGATGGTTTTTCCGACAGAATTCTGCTTAAGCTTGGCTTGCATACACACGGTCACAAAAAAGTTCTCTGAACTTTCGAGCATCAAGAACGCGGTGACGTACAACACTACGACGAGCCGAGAAAATGAAGTTCAGTGCTTCCGAGCACGTGTCAAATTGTTTCCGAGCATGCGTGATTATTTGCACGTCGGAATTGCATACAGACGATCGCATTTTCGGATAGGAACTTTTTCCGACCGAAAAATTGAGAACCTGCTCTCAATCTTTTGCTGGCTGGAATTCCGCCAGTAAAAGTCTGATGGAGCATACACACGGTCGCATTTTCCGACCAAAAGCTCTCATCAGAGTTTTGCTGGCGGCATTTCCGATCGTGTGTACGGGGCATAAGACTACATTTTTCTAATTTTAAATTTGTTGAAAATTACATTGACAATGCATTTTACGAAAGATAAGATAACCATTTCAGCCTAATAATTTTCAATATAACATTGGTTTGCCTTTGCAGAATGTCTGGACATGTACAGAGCAACGTGAGCGTTTGTAAGTATAGATTGGTTCTCTGACTACGGCTATTCTTGCTGTGTTATCTAAAGCAAGAGAAAAATAAAACTCTTATTTTTCTTTCCAGCTGTGGTTGGTGGAGGTTCCTCAAGTATGTCTGGTGGAGGAGCTGGATATGGTTCAGGCGGAGGAGCTGGATATGGTGCTGGCGGAGCAGGCAGTGGATATGGTGCTGGCGGAGCAGGCAGTGGATATGGTGCTGGCGGAGCAGGCAGTGGATATGGTGTTGGAGGAGGCAGTGGATATGGTGTTGGAGGAGGCAGTGGATATGGTGTTGGAGGAGGCAGTGGATATGGTGTTGGAGGAGGAAGTGGATATGGTGTTGGAGGAGGATACAGCAGTGGTGGCGGCCAAGCAAGCAGCGGTTACAGCCAATCATCTGCTTCAAGATCCTCAGTGGCTGTCTCAAAAACAACATCAACCTCCGTCAAGACATCTTTCTAAGATGCCCCACTGTCATAGCACTCGTTTCCACCCTCTCAAGTCAAACTTTACTATACCTTTTCAGTCTGCTCAAATGAGAGAAGCTTCCCTAGTCATCTTCAGTTGTATTAGCCTTGTCCTATCCTTTTTTGTTCTCCAGGAAAGGGCTGATTACAATTTGAACAATTTATGTTTCCCCATCACAGCAACCCATAAACTGGTTATATGCTATTCGATTTTGATTGGCCCACTGCACTAGGGTTACTAAAAAATTTAACAGATGGACGATTCTTAAACAACCCATTTGGTTAAATCCAGTAGAATGGCCCTCATCCTGCACAGGTGCTGGTAAAATAAATTGTTAAATAATGGCTCAAAATGTTACTTTGTATGACCAGTTGCAAAGTTCTCATTGATGGGTTCATTAACTAAAAAGTAATAAAAAACATAGTTTCAAACATGAGAGGAAAACTGCACTACAGCACACACCAAGCAGAATATTGAACCAGATATCATGTGCCAAGGGTATCATGTAAGAATGTAACTTCACTTGAACGTATCCCTGTAAGTGAAACACTAGGTGTTGGCTGTAGCCAGTCCTATACATACCTGCTTTTCTTTGTTTTGTGAAGTAATGGATGGTATCACTTCTGGGTGTTTGTTGTATATAAAATCCTTTATAATGCATTACTGGATTATCCAATACCAGGCTTGCATCTCTTGTCTTTTCTTTATTTCCTCAATAAACTGCATGTGAATTTCAAATTTTATGTGTTTTTATTGCTTTCTTTTTTTTTTTTTTTTTTTTGCTGTTAGAGATTTCCAAACTTTCACTTAAAATTTTAGGAGCCCTAATAATATAAAGTAAATGGCGGCAAACTACACTTTCATTTGATAAACCTAAGATCAGTATACAGCAAGAACTTTTCTGTAATAATAAAAACTCACATTTAATTGGTTTTCAATGCATTAAAGAGTATCTAAGCCCAAGAAAAACAAATGTAATATATTGCAGTGTACCAGTCCCTAAATATGGTAACTGCATTCGTTTTCTATTTTCAGGCTTTTTTCTTTAGTTTTACCTGTTGATCCTGCCAGTAATGCACTTCCTGTCATAGGGTGATAAGATTCGCTCAACATTTTCACCCCAGGACAGTATTACAAATACTGTCCACTCTTCTCTTCTCCATAACATAATCAAGGGGTTCTGTAGTATTTAGAGATAACTAAGAATACTGACTGAAAAGAGGGCAGTGCAGGCAGAGTGCACAAAAATTAATCAGTAAAAATGAATCAGCTGACAACATTTCTGTCAGGATCAGATAAAACAAAACACTTTTGATGAAACATTCACTGTTATGCCCTGTACACACGATAGGATTTTCCGACAACAAAATCTGTTTTTTTTTCAGACAGATGTTGGCTCAAACTTGTCTTGCATACACACGGTCACACAAATCTTGTTGGAAATGAACGCGGTGATGTACAACACGTATGACGAGCTGAGAAAAATGAAGTTCGATAGCCAGTGCGGCTCTTCTGCTTGATTCCAAGCATGCGTGGAACTTTGTGCGTTGGAATTGTGTACACACGATCGGAATTTACAACAACGGATTTTGTGGTTGGAAAATTTGAGATCCAGATCTCAAATTTTGTTTGTCAGAAATTCTGATGGAAAAAGTCCTATGGAGCCTACACACGGTCGGAATTTCCGACAACAAGCTCCGATCGCACATTTGTCGCTGGAAAGTCCGACCATGTGTACGGGGCATTAGGGTTTAAAAACACTTTAATTCACTTTGACCACCCTCAGTTCTCTTTGTACTGCTATATTAAGTCCAAAGGTATAAGGGTATAAAAGAAGTAATTTATATATCATCACATCAAATAATAAGAGTAATAGTTCATGGAGACTATAGTAGGAGAGAAAAATAAATATTCCTTTATGCTCTTCTGACCAACTATGGATATATGATGCAATGATTCAGCCTAAATCATAGATTCAGTAGTCTAGTTTGGAAGGGGGATAAATGCAATTCCAAATTTGTGATGGTTTCCCCATAACTTGGTCTATTAGCTATCTTTAGCCTAATAGCCCCCTTTAAGACAGGTGGCAAGTGGTCTATACTAAAACAAGGGTGTTGCTTATATTGAGAAAAAACACCCATGTTTACATAAATGACAGGAATTTTTTAATACATAAATGGTGGGTGTGGCTTATGTTGCACAGTGGTAGTAACTTAAAAGGAGGTGATTAAATACACATTTTCTACAGTTCTTATACTATACTATGCCTTACTATGCCATGAATGACATTTTCCCAGACATGCATAAACCTCAAACATGATAATTTTTAGCAAATAAAACTTATATTACATATGCTTTTTTGCACACAAAATATATGCATAGATCTATAATTTCGGCCTACCTTAAAGAAGAATGCCATTAAACCAATCGCCTTGGTCAGGAGTATATAATGTGCGGCTGTTAGGAGTATTTAGTGTACAGTGCAGTTTAAAGAGTACAACAGTCCGGAGAGTGTCCGTGTATGCTCAGTGCAGACAAGGGGTCTTCATTGGAAGACTTCCCCTCATCTCCTGATCCAGAGACCATACTACCTGAATCTTAACTACACACACACCAAATGTCGGACGGCATTGGCTGCCTCAATAGAAACCAGCCAACATTCGGCCCGTGTGTACTGCAGGCAGTCCGACAGAAGCCGGCGATTCAGCTGGCTTCTGTCGAAGGGGTATGACAGAAAAAGGTCTGCCGAACGCCTCCCGATCGGAGCCCTGTAGGAGGGCTCTGGTGACTATCAGGAAGGAGTATTACATAGTATAACCGTTTGCCTAAGATATATACCAAAGGAAGGAGGAACAAATAAGAGGAATACCCCAGAAGAGTAACCACTGTCATATCTGTTTTTATTAAGCCTCAAGGTAAGGGCACATCCGGTGAAGGGTCGCACAAAAGTGATTTGTCGTATGCACAGTGGTGGATCAAAGTGAAGAGCTTTGGTCTATAGCATCTCACCTTTATTCACATACCTTGGTCTATTTTATTGTTTATATTCACTATAGATTGGACTATTGGTCAATTAATTAATTGTTTATAAGAACATTGTTTTATTATCGCATCGATTATTCATATTTATTTATATCACTTCATTTATTTATTTGCTGGTTATGATTGGGAATCCATGTGGTGTTTTTGAGCACTTGCACTTTACTGAGGATCGGGAGATTGTATTGAGCACTGTACACTACTGAACATCCACAATAGGAAGGTCACATCGATTATCGATTATTCATGTTCACTCGGCACTGCACTTATTTGGTATTTGCTTTTGCATTATCACATAAATAGGACATTTGGGAGTGCTGGCAGCCTTTTTTTTTTTATTTGTTGGCTTTGCGTAGCAGCTCACAAGGTTCTAACACACAACCATTTCTCCCACTGACACCAACAATGGGACACATTTCCTCCCAATGATACCAACGATGGGGCACTATTCTTCCACTTTATATCAAATGTGATGATTTTTACTCTTACTGACGTCAGGACAATTTCCACTCTCGCTGGCCACAGTCTGGCCCCCCTAAAGTCTGAAGGACAATAAACTGGCCCTTTGTTTAGAAAGTTTGGAGACCCCTGTTTTAGATCAAAGGGATGAACTTTGGTCTGCAAATGAGCACAGTTTAACCACTTAAAGACTAAACCTTTTTCTGACATTTGTTGCTTTCAAGTTAAAATCAGTATTTTTTTGCTAGAAAATTACTTAGAACCCCCAAACATTATTTATTGTATATTTTTTTTTTTTAGCAGAGACCCTAGCAAATAAAATGGCAGTCGTTGCAATATTTTATGTCACACTGTATTTGCGCATCGGTCTTTCAAAGCAATTTTTGGGGAAAAAATACACTTCAATGAATAAAAAAAAAATCTAAACAGTAAAATTAGCCCAATTTTTTGTATATTGTGAAAGATGATGTTACGTAGAGAATCATGAGAGAATCAGGATCTTCTAAGCAAAAAAAATTGTGATTTTAATTTTATCCAGAATCGTGCAGCTCTAGTATGCATGGTCTATGAAGGAATGGTAGGGTACAATATTCAAGAATTTGCTTTCTAAAATGGTATTATATAAGTAACAAAAGCATGGATTCATGAAGGATCCTTCTTGAACATTACAGTGAGTGAGTGTTGTCACTCTAGGACATGAAGCGTGTTATTGGCTACATCATAAGGTGAAAATAAAGGAAAAAAGTCTGCAAAATAAAAACTAACTTAGTCAAAACATCTAATGCCGCGTACACACGGTCGGACTTTCCGGCATACTTGGTCCGGCGGACCAGAGTGTGCCGGACAATCCGCCCGTGTGTGGGCGGCGGCGGACTTTTCCGGCGGACTTCTTCCCAAAAGCCCGCCGGACCTAGATTTTAAACATGTTTGAAATCTTTCCGTCGGACTCAGTTTCGGGCGGAAAGTCCGCTCGTGTGTGTGCTGGTCCGACGGAAAGCCCGCTCGTGTGTAGGCTGGTCCGACAGACCAAATACGACACGAGGGGATGGTATTGCATCTCGCGCTCGCTGCAATAGGAAAAACAAATCTTCCTATTGCGGCGAGCGCGGGGCATACCAGGCCCTTAGGTCTGGTATGGATTATAAAGGGGAACCCCGCTACGCCGAAAAAACGGCGTGGGGTCCCCCTAAAATCCATACCAGACCCCGATCCGAGCACGCAGCCTGGCCGGTCAGGAAAGGGGGTGGGGACGAGCGAGCGCCCCCCCCCTCCTGAACCGTACCAGGCCGCATGCCCTCAACATGGGGGGTGGGTGCTTTGGGGGAGGGGGACGCCCTGCGCCCCCCCCCCAAAGCACCTTGTCCCCATGTTGATGAGGACAAGGGCCTCTTCCCGACAACCCTGGCCGTTGGTTGTCGGGGTCTGCGGGCGGGGGCTTATCGGAATCTGGGAGCCCCCTTTAATAAGGGGGCCCCCAGATCCTGGCCCCCCACCCTATGTAAATGAGTATGGGGTACATGGTACCCCTACCCATTTACCTAGGAAAAAAGTGTAAGTAATAAAACACACTACACAGGTTTTTAAAATATTTTATTAAACAGCTCCGGGGGGGGATCTTCCTCCGGCTTCGGGGGTCTTCTTCCGGCTTCGGGGGTCCCTCCGCTTCATCTTCTCCCGGCGTCCGGTTGGTTCTTCTCCGCTCTCCGGCCTCTTCTCCCGGTGTCGCAGGTCTTCGGCCGGCCCCTCCGCTCTCTTCATGTAGCTCTATTGCGAGCGGAGGTCCGGACTTCTGGGCTTCTTGGCTTCTTGGCTTCTCTTCTCTTCCCCCAGATGTTGACACGACGCTCTCTCCGGCTGGACTGGTCTCTGAGGGCTGCGTTGTGACTTATATAGGCGGAGACCCCGCCCCCATATGATGTCACAGTCCCTGGGCATGCTGGGACTGTGACGTTTTAGGGGGCGTGGTCGACCCATATGACATCATATGGGGGCGGGGTCTCCGCCTATATAAGTCACAACGCAGCCCTCAGAGACCAGTCCAGCCGGAGAGAGCGTCGTGTCAACATCTGGGGGAAGAGAAGAGAAGCCAAGAAGCCAAGAAGCCCAGAAGTCCGGACCTCCGCTCGCAATAGAGCTACATGAAGAGAGCGGAGGGGCCGGCCGAAGACCTGCGACACCGGGAGAAGAGGCCGGAGAGCGGAGAAGAACCAACCGGACGTCGGGAGAAGATGAAGCGGAGGGACCCCCGAAGCCGGAAGAAGACCCCCGAAGCCGGAGGAAGATCCCCCCCCGGAGCTGTTTAATAAAATATTTTAAAAACCTGTGTAGTGTGTTTTATTACTTACACTTTTTTCCTAGGTAAATGGGTAGGGGTACCATGTACCCCATACTCATTTACATAGGGTGGGGGGCCGGGATCTGGGGGCCCCCTTATTAAAGGGGGCTCCCAGATTCCGATAAGCCCCCGCCCGCAGACCCCGACAACCAACGGCCAGGGTTGTCGGGAAGAGGCCCTTGTCCTCATCAACATGGGGACAAGGTGCTTTGGGGGGGGGGGCGCAGGGCGTCCCCCTCCCCCAAAGCACCCACCCCCCATGTTGAGGGCATGCGGCCTGGTACGGTTCAGGAGGGGGGGGGCGCTCGCTCGTCCCCACCCCCTTTCCTGACCGGCCAGGCTGCGTGCTCGGATCGGGGTCTGGTATGGATTTTAGGGGGACCCCACGCCGTTTTTTCGGCGTAGCGGGGTTCCCCTTTATAATCCATACCAGACCTAAGGGCCTGGTATGCCCCGCGACGGGGCTAGCAAGGTGTCAATCTCGCCGATAAAAGCGGCAAGATTGACATCCTTTTCTAGTCCCGTCGCACCTGAGTCACGTTCAAAATGAACGGACTTGTCCGTGTGTGGGCAAGTCCGTTCATTCTGAAAGTCCGCCGGAACTCCGGCGAAAGTCCGTCGGAAAGACGGGCGGACTTAGCCCGCCGGAAAGTCCCGGCGTGTGTGGGCAAGTCCGTCCGTTTTAAAGTCCGGCGCACCTGGCGGACAAAGTCCGTCGGAAAGTGTGCCGGACCAAGTAGGATAGAAAGTCCGCTCGTGTGTACGCGGCATAAGACTTGGTAACATAACATACATTCTGTAGCATGAATAAGTACGGTGATTATTTCTTATTTTATCTAACAAAATGTTAGAATAATGGTAGGGTATATCTGTGAATATATCAAAGCCCCTGGTCACAGTAGCAACATTCTTAACTAACTATTCCTCTAGCATGCAATTTACTCAAGTGAACTGATGAATATCTACACACAGAATGACACAAGTCATATAATATGACCCCTAAGCAGCTCATTGCTGCCCAAAGGTCAGTCACACTTACCTCTATGAATTGGTAAATGCCTTTATTAGCCAGGATGTGAGTCCAGTGACTGACAGGTGTGTTTTTTTGGGGGGGAAAAAACTCTAGCAATGCCCATGGCAGCCTCCCATATTTAATTCTGTGAACTGTTTTTAGATCATGATGCAAAAAATGCAATATGATTGACTGCTTTGAGCTGGGCAAATTAATAATTGGTCTGAGTTAGGCCATTTGTGAGGATCTGGATGTCTGTGACTATTGGTCAAAGTCACGTTGATCTTATTTACATCTGTTTTTTATACCCCAAAAAAATGGGGGAAACAGGGGATGATGGGATTATTGCGGTGCCACCAAAATTCAAAATTACTAGAATGATATTTTATATAAAATAATTTATTTTATTGATATCAAAAACATATAAAATGTTTACATGAAGGAGTACAAAAAATATACAAAGCAAAAACAAAAACGGAATACAGTGCAAATGAATGACCGTCACCAAAGATGTTGAGGGGTGATCATAGTCTTATGTTCCCAACTAGTTTCGCCAAAACATTGGCTTCATCAGGGGAATGTAGAGATGTACTGCAGAGAAAAAAACCACTATAATAAAGAAAAAATGCATTATTGGATCAACGTAATCTTGTAATGCTGGAGGCAAGCCAATCGCATCGCATAGTGGTCAAATTGCCGCCCCCCCATATCCCACGGTCTTCCCACCCCCCACACACCTAAAACATACCATGCGGGCTCCAAAACGCAAGGGGGACACCACCGAGACACTGAGAATGGTAGTTGCACTCAGCCCAGTATTTGGCTACAGGGGAATTAAAGGGCGCCTAAAAAGAGAAGTATAGCATATAAGTATTGAAAATTCTTTTAATTTTGTTTAACAAAAGGGACCTAAGCCTCAATTACATACCCTAATTATATGCAAAACCAAGGCACTCAATGTTGCACAAGGGAGATTCACAGCGCCGTCAGTTCATGTAAAAAAGGACTGTAAAATAGATTCAAGAGAGGGGAAAAAAAAGGGGAAAAAAAAAAGGTATGGGAAAAATGATATTGATACACATAAATATATCAGTGAATTTCAGATTTGAAGGACATAGTGAATATAGTGAGTAGGGCTTACCGAATACGCATTAAGTTAGAAAAAATGCATCCTATGAATAAGGTTCCGCCAATATCTTGGCTAAACGTTGGAACCTCCACAATGAGTCTTTCTGGTAACACCGGTTATTATAGATGATCTGAAAGTCAATGCATGTAACAAAGGGACTGTTAGCAAGAGAGTTCAGCCAGTACAGCCATATGTGGCAATATAATGACAGATGCTTGCTGTGATGAAAAAAAGTTTGTTGGATCTATTACCTTTTACATATGTAGCCAGCTCCCCAGGATGGTCCCACAGCAAGGAGATAAAAAACTCACTGAGAGCAAGGCTGCCTTTTAAAACCCCCACCTGATCAGCATGATATAAATCAGCTGATCAGGAGCGGACGACAGGTGGGCGGGGCACATGCGCAGTTGCCAGCATCAATTGCCTACATATCCCATTAATCCGAGCGTCGGTCCGGTCACATGGCAGCTACTGCCTGCGACATGATCGACAGATGGAAAAGTGCAACGGAAGGCTCCAGAGGAAGAAGGGGGAGAACAACACATCATCCAAGGGAGACAGAGGGGAGAGGAGGCATGAACAGGCGTTGGAATGCTGCGATGGTCCCGGCCGAAGGGGCGGGCTGACAATAAAGCCAGCCCTTGGGCGTCCATGCAGCCAAAGGCTGTAGTGAAACAAGTTCCCAGATGAATGGGGGGTAAAACCACCCAGTGCATTGGGCCCACCATGGCAAGCCCCAGGAGGGGGGGAGGGCGGAAGGAACAAAGGGAAGTCTGATAATTCAGACAGATCGGGGACATAGGTGGAGTGGCCCTGGCAGTGGACAGATGGTATCACCGCAATGGCCGCCATGCGATAACGGAGGAAAATGCCTGCAACAACACAAGTATAAGTTAATCACCTGTGCAAAATAATGGAAAGCCTGAAAACATGACCTGTTGGGGCGCCTTGAGGACTGGAGTTGAGAAACACTGAGTTAGATGACAAAACTGCATTAATAAAATCGATATGGTGGTCCAAAATTAAACAATGCATTTGATTTATAACATGTCTCTACATGAACTTAGGTCACCATATTGTCAATAATTGTTTTTTGGTATTATATTTTATTATTTTTTGTTTTTTATATACATCAAACTAATCCAGATATTTTAATTATGTATTCAATAAAAACAGGTGATAAGAATTACCGTACATACAGTATGCAACTACATATAGTGACCACTGTATTAATTATTTCAACATACAGATATAAAATTAACCAGCAGTGGGTACAGGACGGGGGCAAGGAGTGAGGGCTGATGGAACACCGAACCAGCAGGGCCCGATGTGGGGAGGAGCCGTGAGAGCTGCTGAGGGACCCCAGAAGACGAGGTTCAGGGCCACTCTGTGCAAAACGAGCTGCACAGTGGAGGTAAGTATGACATGTTTGTTATTTAAAAAAAAAAACTCTGAACCTTTAGTGTCACTTTAAAGTGGGAGTAAACTCCCATACATGAATTTTACCTATAGGTAAGCCTATAATAATAATAGCCTATAATACTTGTGAGCTGATAACTTCTTGTGCTCTAAGAAGTGCTGACACCTTGTGCTTAGGAATATAAAGCTGTGTTGTTCTGTCAAAGAGTAAAGCAGAATACTTTACTTTATTTCTGCTACAATAACATTTATTTTTCTGTACTTCCAGCATGTTTAAAATCATAATAAATGGGGGAATGCGCATTAATTTCAGGGGTGCGGTAAATGTTTTTGTTTTTTTAACTTTGCCTTGGCATACAATTAAAGATGAGTTATCACAGCTACAGTTGCATGGGTCACTTGACACTGATTGTTTGCTACATTCATGGATTCACTCACTGTCTGTCACCAGCCTTCGCTCCCCGGAGTATCCACCACCATTTAGATTTTTAGCTTCAGCCTCTTTCCTCAGGAACTGTGTCCCAAAGGGACATGATTATCATTTCTGTGTTCCAAGGTGACCCAAGAGCCTGGGCTTTGGTTTTACTGCCCTCTTTTCCAGCCTTACTGACTGTTAATGCCTTCTTAAATGCTCTGGACCTGTTTTGTGATGAACCAAACCTGGTATAACCCTGAAACACACCTCAGGGCTGTTCGCCAGGGTAAACATTTGGCTGAACAATATGCCTCTGAAGTCTGGCTTTGGTCACCAGATTTGTAGATGGAATGACTGAGTCTTTCATTGCCATTTCAGGCTGGGTTTTTCAGACAGTATAATGGTCCAGTATAATGGTCTCAAAAGCTCATTACCCTGCTCTTGTCATCTTAGAGATGGCCATGACCTCGCCATACACAATAGCTGTCTCCCACAGGAGAGGCTTTCTACATTTATGGCTACAGTTCCTCCTTCACCCTTGCCTCTGAATCACTCCCTGGGGCTACCAGGGAGTGCTGCTACCAGTACTGAAGAGCCCCTGCAAATTGGAGCCACTAGTTGTTGCTCTGAGGAAAGACTCCACTCAGGTATTCTCAACCTCTGGCTGTATTGTAGAGCCCAGGGACATCATGTGGCCAACTGCCCCCTAAAACCAGGAAAAGCCAGGTTATAGGGTGAACTGAAACTGACCATACACTGATCAAAATTTAGCCAGTTCAGCAGGGGCCAGATGAATTTCAATCAGTGTGTGGGCATCCCCACTCAACAGAGGTTGATCATTGGACTGGCTTCTGTATGAGAGACATGTTGGTAATTTTTTCTCGATCAATTGCAGTTGCAGTTTCCTTTTAGTCTACTCAGCATCACTTATTTGCCTTCTTGGATTCTGGCAGGGCCAGTAATTGTATGAGACAAATAGGCTGTTCATTTTGCAAGAGAATTTCCACTTTGCAAAGGAATTTTCTTAGCTTAGTTAATGTGGTATACATCCACTTGTGTGTAGCACTAACCCCGTAGGGGCTGCAAGTGACAGGGTTCCCCACTGCTGCACAACCAGGCACATAACATTTTCAGCATTCATCCAAACACAGGGATCAGTCAGCTTTGTTTTTGTTTTTTTACTGACGGATGCTAACTTGGGGATAGGAATTATAGGGAGGCCCAACATAAAAGTGACAAACCAGGGACAACTCCCTCCCTATGTACAACTCCAAATGATTCTTTTGTGCAGCTTCATTTGATTCCTCTCTTTAGCTCCAATTGATTCCTTTGTACAGGTTAACAGTCTCTGTTAGATTTAGCAATAGCCCCTTACAGGCTAGGAACTCTCAGTCCCTTTATTAGGTAGCACAATGTGGTGTGAACTGTATCTTGGAGCACCTCCGTTCCATTGTAGACACTGGTCCCAGCTCTACCTCTGCAGGAAATGCTAGCCCACCTGGCTGCCTCGTTACTAGCTCACCTGACTGCTTCTCTTCACCAGTCTACTCGACTGACACTCTGGAAATCTCCCAGGGCAAGGCTATAGAAGACTTAAGCACACCACTGTCTTCAAGAGAGACCTGCTGCATGTAGCAGTCTCTCTGCTTGTAAGTACCTGCACTGTGCTGCTGTACTCACATTGTCCTCCTTGCTCCCACTGCCTTTAAAGGAAGCCTCCTTCTAACTTCTCTTGTGGTAGGATCCCCCAGACTAGGGGGCTCACCTCAAGGGCCACCGACAGCCTCCCTAGCACTGCATCTCCATTCTCTACCCGACTCCCCTGCCAGCTTGACTCATCAATATTTAGGGCTCACTTAGTCCCCTGCCAGCCCCACTTCCTGGGGATTGGCTAAGGGCTCCTAAATATGCAGAACAGCCCCTCCTAGCCTTCACCCTCCAGATTCCAGAACATTCTCCAACATTCTAGAACCAGGGGGAGGCACCAGAGAGCTGTCTGTATGAGTCATGCTGCCCTGAACTCTAATAACCTGACCCAATTCAAGACTCCCAGGCTTAAACATGAGTCAGGAATAGGATATAGTTTGCCTACTCTCACACTAGTAGCACACTAGAGGGTGCTACACATGTAAGGAAAGTAAAAAAAACACAGTATTTTTGTTTGCACGTGTATGAATAATCCAAGTCAAACGTCCCTTGCAAAGTCAGCAGCCTATTTGCCCAATGGATCTAACCTGATCTCCCCTCCAGTAGAGACTTCATTGAATGGGACAAATCCCAGTTGTCATCTGGGTCACTTACCCAGGAGCCAATACCTCACCCTAAGAATCGGGGCCTTGCATCAGAAAAAGATTTTCTTTTACATTATCTCATATCACACATGACTACACTACCTCTTGACCCTGAGCTACCCATGGCTTTAATGCTTCAATCCTCAAATTGACAGGGCACTCAGAGAAATCAACTTGTGGTCCAAGCCCTTTTTTCAAACTTGCCTGCAACAACACACCCTTGTCCCATCTGTGAGTACCACTAATCCCTCTTCCTGTCATTCTAATAATACAGATCTTTTCAGTAAGGGAGAGCTGCTGCTTCCCCTGTGGACACAGAATTCTTCTTGTGCAGAGGAAAGCTCAATACTTTATGTCCCAGCATAGAATACAGAGGCTTGAACAAAATAACCATTCCCAATAAATATTCTTTATCATTGATCAGATAACTGCTCATCTGTAGCCAAGGTGCTTTAGTCTTCTCCAAACTGGACCTGAGTGGAGCTTACAACCAAATTCGTATCCATCCACTTGGATGATGGTGGAAGACAGCTTTGAATGCTCTTGAGGGTCATTATGAGTACTCGGTAATGCTTTTTGGTCTCAGAAATGCTCCTGCCATGTTTCAAGGGTTTGCAGTGATGTCTTTTGGCATTATTTGGACAGATTCATAGTAATTGTATGAAACACTATTTTTCTCCTCTTTTTCTGAGCACTTCAAACAAGTATGCATTTTCCTATTCACTCTCCAGGGGCACTCTCTCTATGCAAAACTATCTGAATGCCTTTTTCACCAAACTCAAGTCTCCTTTCCTGGATACATAATTTCAGACATTGGAATCTCCATGGATCATGACAAAGGCCAAGTGATCCTTTGTTGGGCTTTATCCTAAGATTTGAAAGCGATACAGCACTTCATTTACTTTGACAACTTCACAGAAAGTTCATCACAAATGTTTCTATTATAATTGTACCCAGTATGGCCTTGACATGAAAGGGTGTCTGTACCATTGGTAGGCCCCCCAGAAGCCCTGTCAACCTTTGAGACACTATAGAAAGCCTTTGTTTTTATTCCTGAACTCACTCACCCAGACCTAATCATTTTGTTCGCCTTAGAAGTTGAAGCCTTGGAAGCTAGAGCTGGAGCTGGCTTCTATCAATGTTCACCATGCACTAATCTGTTCCACCCATGTGCTTTTCTCTCTAATAAATTATCCTATGGGGAGAGACAGTCAAATTGGCCCTAGAAGCCATTGACTTAAAGGTGCCTGACACTCTTTCACTGTGTGTGTACAGACCATTGGAACCTTGAGTATATTGAAGCAGCCAAACATTTAAATGCCAGACAGGTGCATGTTTTCTTTGTTTCAATGTTTTTTTATTTTTCAAGAAACATCAATGAACAAAGATACAATAAGGACCATTAGCCCTGAAACGACAAACATGGTCGCATGAACAACATATGGGTCAAGAAGGGTTGTACAAAATACTTTCACATCCAGCAACTAAGGTCATTAGCGTGTGGAATGACAAGGGGGGACAAGGGGGGAGGGGGGAGCTCTGCCACCCCAAAAGGGATCACACTATGGCAGGGCTCCCCGCTCCCCAACCCCCCCGCCCGGTGAAAGTCTAAGAGTTGCTCAATCTTGTATAGACTCGAACTAGGTCCAAAACATAGAGTGACTAAACATGTCAACAGGACACTAAGCAAAAGAGCGATGGCGATGTCGAGTCTAGTACAAGGGGGGCTACTGTGAAAACACTGAAGGATGATAATGATGCAAATATCTAGGTTTCGGGTCACCAAGTAGCTTCTTTATATAGAGGTATATGTCATGACCAGTACTGGGATGAGGTTGAGCCCTGGCCTTGGCTAGGCCCATTTGGAAAAAGGCCGAAGCCCATTAACTAAAAGAAAGAGGTGGAAGAAAGAGAGAAAATGAAAGAGATGAAAGGGGATGCAGAGAAGAGTGGGAGTCGACTGGGGGAGAGTGAGCGAGTGCTAGTCAATCTCAAGGTCATGGTTAAAGGGTAACTCCTGCAAAGGTTGCCCAGGGTTCCCAAATTTGTTTGAATTTGTCGGAGCGGTCCAGGAGTATACTTGCCATCTTTTCTTGGTTCATTATCCAGGAAATCTTTCTTTTTGCTAGGAGTGTTGATACCAGGGCTTTTTTTCTCAAACAATAGGTGCTGGAACTCAACCACGACCCCCAAAACCCCTCCCCCCACACACACCCTCCAAATCACATCAAATAGTGGGTATAGTCATATTTCACAAACAGTAGAAGGGTCATAAAGGGGCATTAAATGTCAGGATTGCATTACATACAGAGTGCAGAGTTTATGGGGGTTATACACAGAGTGACTTCTGTGTTTACAAGTGATTGTGGTGAGCAGGCACCAAAGGGTCTGAGTCAGAGGTGGTGGAACTGAGTTCCACCAAGTTCCCCCTGAAAAAAAGCCCTGGTTGAGACAGATGTTTTTTTCCAAGCATTAGCCTGGGTAAGCTTGGCTCCTAGAATGATAAAGAAAATGAGGCGAACATGGGGACAAGGTGCTTTGGGGTGGGGGGGAGAGCCCCCCTGTCCCAAAGCAGTCACCCCTCCATGTTGAGAGCATGTGGCCTGCTATGGTTCAGGAGGGGGGCACTCGCTCGTCCCCTCCCCCTTTCCTGGCCTGCCAGGCTGTATGCTCGGATAAGGGTCTGGCATGGATTTTTGTGGGGGGGCCCAAAACATTTCTTTTAATTTTGGCGTGTTCTTCTTAAAATCCATACCAGACCCGAGGGGCCTGGTATGGACTGGGGGGGGGGGGGACCCCACACCGTTTTTTTTTACTTTTTACTTGCCAGGAAATGTTTTTTTAATTCAGCTGTCAGCGTTGAAGCCCATTGACAGCTGATGACTCATTGGTTGTTAAGGATGCCAGCTATTCACTGCGCCCTGATTGGGCAAAGCTTTACCCAATCAGGGTTTAGAATGCACTGTGTATTGCTCAGCCTATTGCTTTTTTAAGTAATACCTGAAAAAGGAAGGCCCAGTAAGTAATGTAGTGGGTCAAGCGGTAGAGACACCCCCACCACTGTATTAGTAACATCACTTCTTGCCAGAAGGGCTGTATCAGGGCACATTGCCAAAAGATATGAAATATACATCCGACAGCCATCCCACATTGCCAAAAGTTAGCTGAGCTTGAAGGATCATATTTATGTATGACTTCTGGGGTCCTGTACCAGTGCATGGGGATCTTAATGGATGTCTCTCTCTGTTTGACACATTTAGAGGACTTGAAAGCAGAGGACCAAATCTTATCCCACATCTGAGAATTGATGGGCCGACATATCAGATGGGCCCATCTTCTCATATACAAATGTGTGTCCTCAGTGAGAGGAGTTGACTCCTGGAGGATGTGATAAATGGATGAGACTAGATGTGGCTGGCAAGGGCCCTGTGCACATATATATTCAAAGAGAGTGGGTTTTTCAAGAGTCAGGTGTGAAGCCCTAGAGTGAAAGAAGTGCCTAATTTGCAGATAAAAATGAAACTGGTGTAGAGCTATTATCAGACTTCTACGTCCCCGACCGGTGAGTCCACTTGGGCAGAGGGTAGACTCCCTTACGCGTCCGACTTGCGGCCCCTGGTAGAGTATACAGGAAGCACAGGAGTGCGGAGTGGTATGGGAGCCTGGTAAGAGAGTCCAGATTCTGGTAGGTAGGCAGTCCTTAAGCAGCAAGGTGTAAACTGGAACACAGGCAAACAGGAGCTGAGCAGGAGAAGAGCTGGATGCTCAGGATACTAGCTGGGTTCGGCAACAGGCGGGCAATGAGGTACAGTGGAGCAGGCAGAAGCGGAGTCAAACAGGCCAGAGGTCAGGTGCGGGCGGAAGTCAGAGGAGTCCAAGAAACAAGTCGAGTTTGTCAGGAAATCCAGAACACTGATACAGGAAACAGGAACAAGGCAGCACCGAGCAGAGTGTGCAGCTAACCCAAATAGGAAGATTGGCGCCAAACGGCGGGTGCGCGCACCGACGTGCACAGGTGCGCGCACCCCGCACGCCCATGCACGCGCCCGCACACTGGCGCGCACATCGGCACCCAGAGGATGATGCGAACCAGGGTCCATAGGAATGCGCACGCTAATGCGCACACGTGCACGCGTCCGAACACCGGCGTGCACACCAGGGCCAACTGTATTGTGCACACCAGTGCCCACAGGAGCGCGCACACCAGCACGAACAGGAATGCGCGCGTCACTGCGCACCGGCGCACACCATGGCGACCACACCACGTCCACCAAGGTAACCTCTCTGACAGTGCCCCCTCCTCAAGGGCAGCCTCCGGATGCCCAGTTGGGCCAATCTGGTTACATGGGAATTTTTGAATGCCTGTAACAATTCCTTGGCATGAAGGTTGCTCTCGAGCTCCCAGGAGTTATCCTTGGGACCATACCCTTTCCACTTAATAAGATATTGGGTTTGGTTGCGCCTCTTTCTGCAATTCAGAATTGCTTCAACTTTGAATTCTTCCTCATTGTTGATCATGACAGGTTTGGGTGGGCCAGTACTACGGCCAGTAAAGGGGTTAGGGGCAACCGGTTTCCGTAGAGACACATGAAAGACCCGATGCACTTTTAGAGAGCCAGGCAAATCAAGTTCATACGTAACATTATTAACCTTCCTCCTCACCGGAAAAGAACCCATGAATTTAGGCCCTAGTTTCCTAGAGGGGCAGGCCATTCGCAGGCTGTGGACAACCACACTTGGTTGCCGGGTTCCAAGATGAGTTCCCCACGTTTCTTTTTGTCAAACATCTTTTTGTAATATGCCTGGGACTTGGCCATGGTTTCTTTCAGAAGTTTGTTATTAACAGAGAAGAAAACCATAGTTTCAGAAACTGCAGGGACGGTGCACTCAGGTATTGAACTGGGCTAAAAAGGACGGGTGAAAACCATAGTTGGCAAAGAATGGCATTTGATTGATGGCAGAATGCAGAGAGTTATTATAAGAGTACTCAGCAACAGGTAACAGAGAGGCCCAGTCATCCTGAGAGAAGGCAGAGAAACAACAGAGATATTGCTCCAAAGTCTGATTGGTTCTCTCAGTTTGGCCATTCGTTTGGGGGTGGTAAGCCTAAGAGAATGCCTGTTCAATTTCAAGGGAGCCACACAGAGCCTTCCAAAATCTGAATGTAAACTGGACACCGCGATCAGAGACAATATTTGCTGGAACCCCATGCAACCTTACGATCTCTTTAATGAATATCTTTGCTGTCTCCATGGCTGAGGGTGTTCCCCCACATAGGAAGAAAATGTGCCATTTTGGACAGTCTGTCCACTACGACAAAGATGGTAGAAAAACCTTCTGATGGTGGGAGTTACATGATGAAGTCCATCGAGATCGTTTTTCACGGTCTCTCGGGAATGGGTAGGGGTTTTAGTAGACCCCACGCTCTTGTCCGGCTGCTTTTACTTCGGGCACAGATATGACATGAATCCACTTAGTTTTTGCAACCATTGACCAGTTGTGGCCACCAGAAAGTACGCTGTACCAGCTCGGCCGTCTTCAGGGCCCCAAAATGTCCTGCCAGCTTATGGTCATGGCAAAGCTTCAGTACCGGTACCCTTATGTCCTCAGGAACCACAATCTTGCCCTTGTGCCAAAACAAGCCGTCCTTCATGTTGCTTTCAGCAGACTGGGTATTCCCGTAGAGGCCTGTCTTATCCTAGAGATAAGATCCCCTTGGAGGAGCAAAGAATTTCCAGCAGGAAGGATGGTATCCGGGGGTACAGTCTTGTAAGAGTCATGAAACATGCGAGAAAGTGCATCTGGCTTGATGTTTTTAGAGTCGGGTCTGTAAGTAATATGTAATTGAAATCGGGAAAAGAAGAGTGCCCATCTAGCTTGTTGTGGTCTTAGTCTCTTGGCAGATC
The DNA here is from genome assembly GCF_042186555.1 of Aquarana catesbeiana. NCBI lineage: Eukaryota > Metazoa > Chordata > Amphibia > Anura > Ranidae > Aquarana > Aquarana catesbeiana. The sequence goes on along the minus strand of NC_133325.1, from coordinate 140,559,782 downwards.
TCAGGTACTCCAAATTTTTGTGGTCGGTGTAAATTAGAATGGGATGTGCAGCACTCTCCAGTAGATAACGCCACTCCTCCAGAGCGCCTTGATGGCCAGAAGTTCCCGGTCCCCCACATCATAGTTTCTTTCGAACATAGAAAGCTTGCGTGAGAAGAAGGCTATTGGAAATAGGAGAGCCTTGGCGCCTTGTCGTTGGGAGAGCACTGCTCCTACTGCAATTTCTGAGGCATCAACCTCCAAAATGAAAGGCAGGGCAGGATTAGGGTGTTTCAAAATGGAGGCCGAGGTAAACAGTTCTTTACGTTTCTCAAAGGCCGACTGCGCCCTAGAAGTCCAGCAGAATCGGGTTCCTTGCCTAGTCAGTTCAGCAATAGGAGCGATGATTTTAGAAAAGTCTTTGATGAACTTCTGATAAAAGTTGGAAAAACCAATCAAGCGATGAACCCCCTTTTTGTCTGTTGGTGCTGGCCAGTTCAGGATAGCAGACATCTTTTGAGGGTCCATTTTGATGCCCTCGACTGAAATGATGAGACCCAAAAATTGAATACATTGGAGTTCGAACTCGCATTTTTCAGGTTTACCATACAGTCCATGTTGCCTGAGCCGAGTAAGGACATTCTGAACGTGCTTGCGATGGTCAGTCAACGAAGAGGAAAAGATGAGGATATCGTCAAGGTAGACAATAACATACAGGTCCAAGTAATCACGGAAGACATCATTGACGAAGTGTTGGAATGTCGCTGGTGCATTGCAAAGACCGAAAGGCATAACGAGATACTCGAAATGCCCCAAGCGAGTACGGAAAGCGGTCTCCATTCGTCCCCTTCTCGGAAATTATAAGCTCCGCGGAGATCCAATTTTGTGAAGACAGTTGCGGTTCCCAGTCTTTGGAACAGTTCAGATACAAGAGGTAGCGGGTAACGGTTTTTAATCGTTATTTTGTTCAACTCCCGGTAATCAATGCACGAACGAAGGGAGTGGTCCTTCTTTTCCACAAAAAAGATGCCGACACCAGCTGGGGAGGTGGACGGGCGGATGAACCCTTTCTCCAGATTCTCATCAATATAATTCTTCAATGTGTCTAACTCCTGCTCAGTTAATGGGAAGATTCTCCCAAAAGGCACTTCTGTTCCGGGTAAAAGTTCTATTGGGCAGAAATAAGGTCTGTGCGGGGAAGGGTCTCTGTTCCCTTTTTGCTAAATACATCCAAGAAGTCTTGGTAAGGTTCTGGGATAGACCGACGTAGTTCCGTATCTAAATCTAAGCAAAGGAGTTGAGAAGTTTTACTGATCGTCCCCCGCAGGCAATGCTGCTGGCAGTACTCAGAAAGGAACTTAGTTTTCCCCGTGGCCCAGTTAATACTGGGATTATGAGCTTGTAGCCAAGGCATTCCCAGGATGATAGGAAAGAGAGGAGAAGAGATGGCATCCAGGCAGAGAAGTTCTTGATGATGAGAACCCATGGTAGCTAGTAAAGAGACGGTCTCCTGTATGACAGGAACGGAACTAATGGTGGAACCATCTGCAAGGTATACAGCAAGCCCTTGAGCTTTGGGTTGGAGTGGAATGCCGTGGTTGGCTGCAAAGACCAGGTCAACAAAGCAGCTGAATGTTCAATGATGACTGATGCTGGGATAGTCCTTCCTGGAAGCTGCAATGTGATAGAGAGAGCAAGGTGAGTACTGGGTTTAGGCACGACAGCTGCACACATATGGGAAGTAAGATGGCACTTACGTGTCTTGTTGGGGCAGGCTCCTGCATAATGCCCGGATTCCCTGCAGTACAGGCACAAGTTGTGTGCACGTCTGCGTAACTTCTCTTCAGGGGTAAGGGAAGGGCGAAGTAAGCCAAGCTGCATGGGTTCCGGAGCATCTAGGACTGGAGCAGATGATGTAGAGGGAGGCCGACTGGAGGGACTGGGAACTTTAGGGAACATCCAGGTGGGCGGAAGACACTAGTAGACCTTTCGGTGCATCGCTTCCTCTGGCGACGATCAATTTGGTTGGAGAGATTGATGAGCTTGTCCAGGGACTGAGGTACTCCGACCCATGCCAGCTCTTCCTTAAGTGGGTCAGATAACCCCATCCTAAACTGGTGACGCAAGGCAGTGTAGTTCCAGTCCATGTCAGAACTCCAGGGCCTGAACTCAACTGCATAATCTTCAGCTGCCCTGCGGCCTAGTTGGAGGGAATGCAGTGCGGCTTCAGCAGTCGCAGTCAGCTGGGGGTCCTCGTAAAGCTAGGACATAGCCAGAAAGAAAGTGTCAAGACTGTCCAAGGATTCCGATTTTTGCTCCAGGAGGCGGTGAGCCCAAGTTTGAGGCGAGCCTAAGTTTGAATCTCATTGGACAACAGAGATATGACAAAGCCCACCTTGGTTGCTTCCAGTGAGAAGGTACGGGGTTGCAAGACAAAGTAGAGCTCGCAGGCATTTCGGAAAGCATGGTATTTGCTACGTACTCCGGTAAACTTTTCAGGTATGGGTACTCTGGGCTCTGGAGGGAGCATCACTACTGAGGGTGCAGGTGGCAATCCAGCAGACGAAGCCCCCTAGAGATTGGTGGGCGAGGACAGGGCCCGGACTTGTTCCTCCAATCTTGAATAGCCTTCCTGTAGGCTTTTCACCGCTTGAGTAGATGTCTGCAGAGTTCCTCCATGGGGGAGGCCCCCTGCCCGGACTCGGTCATGGCTGCCTGATACTATCAGACTTCTACGTACCTGACCAGTGAGTCCACTTGGGCAGAGGGTAGACTCCCTTACGCGTCCGACTCGCAGCCCCTGGTAGAGTATACAGGAAGTACAGGAGTGCGGAGTGGTATGAGAGCCTGGTAATAGAGTCCAGATGCTGGTAGGTAGGTAGTCCTTAAGCAGCAAGGTGTAAACTGGAACACAGGCAAACAGGAGCTGAGCAGGAGCAGACCAGGATGGTCAGGATACTAGCTGGGTTCAGCAACAGGCGGGCAAGAAGCGGAATCAAACAAGCCAGAGGTCAGGTGCGGGCAGAAGTCAGAGGAGTCCAAGAAACAAGCCGGGTTTGTCAGAAGATCCAGAACACTGATACAGGAAACAGGAACAAGGCACGGAGGAGCTGTTGATCAGGCAGCACCGAGCAGAGTGTGCAGCTAACCTAAATAGGCAGATTGGCGCCAAACAGCGGCGGGCACACCAGCACCCACAGGATGATGCGAACCAGCATCCATAGGAACACACGCGTACGCCTCCGAACACCAGCGCACACACCAGGGCCAACTTTATTGTGCACACCAGTGCCCACAGGAGCGCGCACACCAGCGCAAACAGGAACATGCATGCCAGCGCGCAGCGGCGCACCCTGGCACACACCACGGCGAGCAACACCACGTCCACCAAGGTAATCTCTCTGACAGGTATGTCAAACTTTTCGCGGAGGTAATCAAAAGAATGAAACCTACGGGAGATTGGGTGAACCAAGTTTCGGAGCTGAAATAGGGAATTGTTTATCCAAGGGAGAATACGTCCCAAGGACAAACTATCAGGAATAGATGGGTTAAATAACACGTTCGTAAGAGGAGAACACGAGGAAGATAGAGAAAAATTCTTTAGGCATTTACGCCATATGGTTATTGTGAACTTTATTGGAGCCGTACATTGGCGTCTAAAAATGGGGTCTATATAGGGCATATGAGACCAGACTAGGGAGCATGGATGAACTGGATACAACACCCCCTTCTCAATATCAGCCCAGTGGCTAAAAGCCTGTAGGGTGGACCAGGAGGCAATGGCCCTTAAATGTGAGGCGTAATAGTATTTAGCAATATCCAGTGCTACCAGGCCCCCCCTAGATCTCCCAGCAAGGACCACTGAACTTGCAATGCGATGTGCCTTACCATTCCAAATAAATTTCTGAAAATTTCTCTGAATAACCTTAAGTTTGGAAAGGGGGATAGCAACCGGTAAGGTTTCAAAATAGTATAAGAGCCTAGGTAAGATGGACATTTTCAGTACATTAATCCTGCCAAGGAGGGAGAGGGGGTACCTAGTCCAACTTTGCAGAGACTTATTGATATCTGCAATCAAGGAAGGATAGTTTACAGAGTAGAGGGAGGAATAGGTGGGGGTAATATGAATTCCCAGGTATTTAAGAGAGGTGGAGCACCATCTATAGCAATAGGATTCTTTGAGTTGAGATAGAAGGTACAGTGGTATGTGTATAGGAAGGGCTTCAGTTTTTGTAGTGTTAACCTTATAACCAGAAATGGCACCGAATGAGGACAGGAGTTTGTGTAGTGAAGGTAGAGACAACAATGGATTTGTGATAGTTAGCAAGATGTCATCTGCAAACAATGATAGCTTATACTCCCTTTGCCACATCACCACCCCGCGAATATCAGGATGGATACGAATGGACTCGGCAAGAGGTTCTAGACACAGGATAAAAAGTAGTGGGGATAAGGGACACCCCTGCCGAGTGCCATTAGTCATGAGAAGGCTAGGCGAAAAAAAGGATGACGTCTGAACTTGAGTCGTGACTTGTGAATACAGGGCCTCTAAAGCTTTGAAAAAAGGGCCTTTTAGTCCGTACGCACGTAGGGTGGAAAACATATAGGGCCAGCTCAGCCTGTCAAAGGCCTTTTGAGCATCCAGGCTCAGAACAAGAGCCTGGCGGGGAGATCTGTTCAATAGATCAATCAGATTTATAGTGCGGTGAGTGTTGTTCCCAGCGTGCCTATTTGAGATGAAACCCACTTGATCCCCATTAATTAATTTAGGAATATGTTTGGAGAGTCTAGACACCAGAATTTTTGTGAATATTTTGTAATCTGAGTTTAGGAGGGCTATAGGTCTATAGTTATCTGTGACGGAAGGGTCTTTACCAGATTTATGGATAACTGAGATATATGAATGTGAAAACTGGGTATGTGGGGATTGTCCTTTGAGTAGGGTGCTATATAGAGTTAGCATGTGGGGAGATAAAATATCCAAGAAGGTCTTATAATAGAAATAGGGCAGTCCATCTGGGCCTGGTGATTTATGAAGTGGGAGATCCTTAATTGTATTTTGAAGTTCCTCTGCAGTCATAGCTGAATTTAGATTGGTCTAAATTTTGGAAGTTTTTAGTTTTGGAAGTTTAAGAGCAGAGAAAAATTTGTCAAATTTTGCTTGGGTAAAGTTAAAATGGTTATCAGGGGTAAGGCAATTATACAACTGGCGATAGAAGCTGCCAAAAATCCTGGTCATCTCCATGGGGCAATGTGTTCTAGACCCATCCGCCCGAAGAAGATAGTCAGGAAAAGAGTTGCAGGGGCGTGGATGCAGTTTATTAACCAGCATCCTGTGTGGCTTATTAGAAAATTCATAGAATTTTTGTTTAATTCAAGATCAACGGCTCAACTATCAACCCATCTCCCCACGCCAAGGTCCTAGGTGTAATCCTGGACTCTGAACTAACCGTTCGACCCCACATTCTATCACTATCCAAAACTTGCCGCCTCAATCTTCGCAACATCTCCAAGATACGCCCCTTCCTAACCAATGACACCACAAAGCTTCTAATCCACTCCCTGGTCATCTCCCGCTTCGACTACTGCAACTCCCTCCTCATTGGTTTACCTCTAAATAGGCTATCCCCACTTCAGTCCGTCATGAACGCTGCTGCCAGGCTCATGCACCACACAAATCGCTCAGCGTCTGCCACACCCCTCTGCCAATCCCTCCATTGGCTGCCACTCAGTCACCAAATTAAATTCAAGATACTAACTATAACTTACAAAGCCATCCACAACCTGGCCCCCAGCTACATCTCTAACCTAGTCACAAAATACCAACCTAATCGTTCTCTTCGCTCCTCCCAAGACCTCCTGCTCTCAAACTCCCTTGTCACCTCATCCCATGCTCACCTTCAGGACTTCTCCAGAGCCTCCCCCATGCTCTGGAATGCTCTACCCCAATCCGTCTGATTTTCTCCTACTTTATCCACTTTCAGACGATCCCTGAAAACTCATCTCTTCAGAGAAGCCTATCTGGCCCCCACCTAACAACGCTACATTTATCTTCTCAGTCAGCACATCACCCATAGTTATTACCTCTTGTATCTCTTGACCTTCCCTCTTAGATTGTAAGCTCTAAGGAGCAGGGCCCTCTGATTCCTACTGTATCAAATTGTATTGTATTTGTACTGTCTACCCTCAAGTTGTAAAGCGCTATGTATACTGTTGGTGCTATATTAATACTGTATAATAATAATAATAATAATAATAAAGTTTAATCCAGAGTATGGATTTACCAAAGTGTAAGGACTTTATCTGTTCCCTGAGGGAGGTGACCCTACGCAGTTTCGACACTGTGGGTTCACGCAGCAGCCAGCGCTCAGCTTTCTGCAGAGCATCTGTCAAGGACTGTAGAAGTCTATTTCTATCTTTTTTTATGCGGGAACCCTCCGCGATACAAGCACCACGGAAGACCACCTTATGCGCCTCCCACAGTGTGGAGAAATCTGAGACAGACCCCAGGTTGAATTGAAAAAACTCCTTTAGGTCTGTAGCCAATATTGTGCATGAGATCTCCGATTGTAGAATATGGTCATTAAGGCGCCAGTGACATGTTCTGGTGGGGGTCTGAGATAACTTATCATCCAGTACAATAGGGGCATGGTCTGACCATGTGATGGGGAGTATGTCGGAATCTACAATGCAAGATATGAGTGGGGCAGAAATAAGAAAGTGATCTAGGGGGAATACATTTTTTGGGCCATGGAGTACAAAGTATATTGTTTAGCCATGGGGTGTTTAATCCTCCAGGAGTTAAAAAGTTGGTGTGACCTAATGCATTTGCGAAAAGAGTTGGCCTGGGAGGTGACCTTCCGTGAGGGGACTTCTCTAGTTATGTCTTGTCTGTCTCTAGAGGGGGACATGATCAGGTTGAAATCTCCCCCAACAATCATAAAGGGTTGAGAGCAATATTGAGGCGAGTCAAAAACCTTGTTGAGAAAATCAACCTGTCCAGTATTAGGAGCATATAAATTAACTAGGGTGAAAGAAGAGGCCATGTAGCCACTAGACATGTGCACACTGAAATATTTCGTTTCGGAATTTCGTTTTCGTCCGAAAAATAAATTTATTTAGTTACTCCCGAAATTCGTTTTTCTTTATTTTGTTTTTCGTTAAAAACTTGCATTCGTCCGAAAATCTAACTGAATTAAGGTCGAATCTGTCATTAAAGGCTTATGGTGTCTGTCGAATGTTCAAAGTAGATTCGACGGAGCAGCTAAACTGTACGACGTCGCAATCGTACATTCCGGTCAAATTTTCCGGGATGCATTTGACCGGAAATGTACGATGTGTCTGGCTCAGATATGGCAGCACCAGCAACCCATGCAAAAAACATGGAGGAGGACGTTCCCGGGCCTTCAATGGAGGCAGCAGCAACATCCCCAACAACACCAGCATCCAAAAATGGGCACAGGAGGGGGACACAAGCTGCAACCAGCAGGAAGCGTAACCTTATGTGGACTCACATTGAGTCCCAGGTCCTTGTAAGGGAAACGCTTCCTTGCTGCATGCAGCTGTGTGGCCCCCGCTCCAGGGAAACCACTTTGGAGTGGAAGCGGGAGAAGTGGGAGGAGATCTCCAGGAAGGTCGAGGAGACCTATCGCCATCGGCGTGACCCAACTGCCTGTCGCAAAAAATTCAGCGACATAAAATGGTAAGTAACGTGTCGTGTTTTTACATTTTAACCACTTCAGCCCCGGAGGTATGGCTGCCAAATGACCGTGCCACTTTGTGCGATTCGGCACTGCCACGGTTTAACTGACAAAATTGACGTCCTTTTTTTCCCACAAATAGAGCTTTATTTTGGTGGTATTTGCTCACCTCTGCGGTTTTTATTTACTTTTTGCTGTATAAGTATCCCCAACAAATATATAAAAAACAAATTTTTTCCTCAGTTTAGGCCGATATGTATTCTTCTACATAGTTTTGGTAACAAAAATTGCAGTAAGTGTTTATTGATTGGTTTGTGCAAAAGTTATAGCGTCTACAAAATAGGGATAGTTTTATGGCATTTTTATTAACCATTTTTTTTACTAGTAATGGCGGCGATCAGCAATTTTTATTGTGACTGCGACATTATGGCAGACACATCGGACACTTTTGATGCCATTTTGGGGCCATTGTCATTTATACAATGATAAAAGCTCAAAAAATGCACTGATTTTACACACACACATAAACATATATTATTGCTATCACATGTGATGTCAGTAAAGTTAAGTGATTTTTTTTTTTTAAAACCGAATAAATAATTTTCAATTTATCCTCCCTCCTGTGAAAAATCAAATTTGCGCATAGGTGTGCCTAGCCTACACATGAAAGCATAGTTTGCAGTTGCACATGTTAAATATATTATCAACACGATCATTTTAAGAGGAATATTTCCATGCCCGTTATTTGTTCTTAGTTAGTTATCACTAAACTGAGCAGTAAGTGCTTTTAAGTTCCACTTGACCTGACCACCTGTAGGTTATGCCCCCTTTCTGAGCAGGCCATATTCTGCTATTTAGCGCGTTGCAGCTTTAAACTGCACGCTCCTGCGATGTACTGCCCAAATGAAATTTATGCTCTTCTCCTGCCACATATAGAGCTTTTATTGGTGGCATTAGATCACCGCTGGGTTTTACATTTTTTGTTATTGAAAAATAAAAAAGTTAAATATATATATATATATATCTATATATATATATATATATATATATAGATATATATATATATATATAGATATATATATATATATATATATATATATCTATAGATATCTATAGATATAGATATCTATAGATATATATATAAAAGTGTTATGGTGGCTGGACTTAACCAGCTTGCGGACCCGCCATATGTTTAGTTACTACGGGGGGGTCCACATCCGCAAGTGGGTTAATGCTTTGCAAAAGAAACAAGAAAGGAAATTTTACACTATACACAGTTCACACAAGCGTGTAATAGAAAGGTGGACTGGAGTGGACAATGGACATTTACTCGGCACAATCCCAATCCTGTCTTTTATTATTTATTGTGCACCAAAAAAGCGTTTTTCTTACAATAAATTTGGTTAATAAATAAATGTGCAAACCTTGTGCTACATGAAAAAATGTGCCTAATCCAAAAATTCAATTTGCATTGTTTCATTCTACGGGTTAATTCTACATGTGTTTCATGTGTTGATGTCATTTTCAGATTACAATTGTAGTTTAATTGTGGAACCCGTTTCTCTTCTCTTTTTGTTTTGCAGTTCCATAGCGCGTAAGCACAGTTGGGGGGCACAGAGGGAAGCAGGTGCCTCTCCTCCCCCATGAGAAGGAGCTCTTAGCAGCTGTAGGGGAGGATGAGATAAAAAAGCTGCTGGCTCATCAAGGTTGGTGTCAGCATTGCATTGTGTGCAGGACATTTTTTTTGTCAAGCATACAACGCGAAATAGTCATTTACCATGATTTTATTTAAAGATCGTCTCCAGGCCCAGCGCTGCTGAAGGCAGAGGGCGGAGGAGCAGGAGTCCTCCACATCATCAATGTGCAGTAAGTACTGTAGTAGTGACACTAATACAGTGGTTCCTTTTCCATTTGTCCAGCCTTCCATTGTTGATTCCAGTGTCATTGCTTCTCGCTCATGCAGTGACAGGTAGAGCCTCTGCGATGCTCTGTCAGGTAACGCAAGCAATTGCGTAACTTACGTAATCTGACAGAACGTCGCCGCTCTGAACTGAGGCACCTGATCAGTGGCGGTGCACCTAGCACTCGCCGGCGCCGCTGGAACCAGGACAGGTAAGTGCCTTGTATTTGTTTTTTTAATGATTTTTTCTAAATGGTGAATGCATGTCCCTGCCTTGTAGATAAACGTTAGTGACCTGCCCTGTATTGCCATGCTAATGGATAATTAATTTTATCCATTTACACTACAGTATATTTATTTACGTTTATTAACGTTCATCATTTCTCCTTTATAAATAGGTGTCATCCAGTCAGAGGGGGAGACTCAGGAGGAGGAGCCTGAGGCAGCAACGCCCACATGTAAGTTAGTATAATCTTGCTGGTATCTGCTGAGTGATCATACATGTTTCAATGTTCTTGTACTAATGTGTGAGATTGTTGTACACTGCAGATTGTAATGTTCTTTTCTATCATTAATCAACAGCTACTGAGGCTGAGCAGGAGGTGGAGGAGACCTGCCCTGTAGAGGCTGCTGGGGATGCGGAAGAGCAGTCAGACGCGGCAGATCCAGGGAGTAAGCATAACTTTTTTTATATTTTCCAGGCAAATATAGTATTTTAAATATGAAATGCTGATGGCATACCTTGTCTAGAATAGCTTGTGATTTATTCTGCAAGGCTTCGGTTTAGCTGGAATTATTAATAATATTAGTTCTCCTCTGCAGCTGATTCCAGTCTTCCTGTTAGCATGACCTGTGCTTGTTATTTCCTCAATGTCCCTGATCACGCCACCTTCTTGCTGCAGTTCAGATTCCCAGTCTGAACCAATCACTGTTAATCATTGTGAATAACACAGCAGGCTGGAGGGGGTCTGTCAGAAAAGAATCTCCAGCTATTGGCTGGCAGTCCCTGGACATGTTCAATCTCTGGCATGCCCCTAATGCATGCATTAACACTTTTCTCATAAGGTTATACCTGTTATACCTCCTAGCCTAGACCAGGAGTGAGTAACCTACCTAGCCTAGAATAGAAGTGGGGCTTATTCAACAATCAGTGGCCTTACAAAATTATCAACTTTAAAAAGTAGCCTGCTATATTTTATTAAACAACTTTTTATTAGGTCATCCCAAATGCAATGGCTTGAATGGCTTCTCTTTGGTGAGTGTAATGTTAAAAGCTGGTATAGCTGATATGTTTTTCTGCAAGTGCAACTGATCTTCCATATTTGCCAAAGTCAGTCAGTCTGGATGAGGTAGATTAGTTAGCACTTAGGCGTCCATTACACCTTAAGATTTTCTCCAGCCGCCCGTGCGACCAAGCGGATAAAATCTTTGGGAGATTCCCCTTTACACTGCTCGATGTGTAGAGGGGAATCCCTTTGTACTCTGGCCGGGGAGGACACTCAGCTCCGCCCCAGTCAGAGTATAATAAAGTAGTACTACACCTTCCTGCACAGCTCTGCAAACTTGGTATGACGCAGCGAATTGACACAGACACCACTATCTCCTACACACAAATTGATTAGGTGCATCTCACTAAATATCAAAAATGGAAAACTGGTATGGAAGTGAAAACATCTCAAGATGTTACGGGATTGTCTACAAGGGCTGGGAGATCTTTGACTTTATATAATGTTAGGGTGAAGAAGCCATGTGTATTATATTATCTATCCATCTAATGTATTTTCTTTTCTTCACAGGTGAAGTCTTCATCCTTCAACTGCACCCTGTGGACGAAGGCCTGGACCTGCCCGCATCTGGTTGGACTGACTGTCCTTCCTCCCCAGTGGTTTCTATAGGGCATGTTCTCCTCCACCCTTCATCAACATCCCCCCACCTGGACAGTGACACACCCATTGGTGCCTCCTCCCCAGTGCATCCTTCTCCACCTGCTCCAGAACAAGTACACATCCCCCACCCTCCAGAGCCACATATGACTGATTATCTGCGGCGCATTGTGGAGGTCCAAGAGAGACAAAATGCCTTAACCCGGAGGCTGTGTCAATCTTTGGCCCTCCACAATCGCCGGCAGCTCCGTCACTATGTGGCTCTGGAGAGGTACCAACGTAGCCTCAGGAGACACCTGGAGGCTACGCGGTACCTTGGTGACCAGTTGGCTGGGATTAATATGTCCCTACAGCGACTGGTCACCAGGTTGGGGGAGAATGTACTTTAATTTTTTTTTATTTTAATTTTTTGTTTGTTTTGTTCATGTTAAAAATACATTTTTTTTTTCAGAAATAATTGTTTTCTTGAGTTTTGCTTTCCTTGTTAGATTTGTGTGATGTTTATCTAAATGAACTAGTCCATATATTGTTACAAACTTACTAGAGGCCTTATAATTGTAGTTTTTCTACATTTAACCATCAGGCTGAACTTAGAAAATCATCAGCTTTCCCTCCACCAGAATACACAGCAGATAGTTACAGCAGGAGTTACTATACAGTCCTCAACAGTTCACAGGACATGGGTTGCAGGCTTGCAATCATGAGGGCAACAGTTACCCGGACAGAGGTTCACAGGCTAACGCAATCACAAGGGGCAACAGTTCAAAGGGCAGTGTCATGGTTATGCAATAGAGTTTTGTCTGTCAGCATACCTGTCTCCATGTGTTCATCTCTAAAGACCAGCTGACCCTCACCTGACTGCTTTTGTAAGCTCTCCTCTAGCATGGCTCCACCCCAGCTCCTATCAGGGAACCCTATATTAACCTGTGCACTGCAAGCCAGCAGTGCTGATCAACCATTGTGTGTTAGCTTTCGTGTGTACTGGCTGTGTTTCCTATGTCTGATTCCAGTTAACCAACTTTGGCCTGTTCTCTACTATTCCTGTCTGCTCGTGACCCTGACCTTTGGCGTGTCCCTGACCATCCCTGTTTGCCTGTGACCCTGAACCTTGGCGTGTACTCTGTTGTCCTTGTCTGCTTGTGGCCCCGACCTTGGCTTATCCCTTACTTGCTTGTTGTTCCAGCCTGCTGCCTCTTTCCTCTTCTCCTGTAGTCTACTGTGAGCATGAGCTGTGAGACCCTGGGGGCCGCGACCTGGAGCCAGACTGCAGCGCAGTCCATCCTCACCACTAGAGGCTCTGGTGAACACCTGCTGGCTCTTAGACTCCACGCCCTGGGGAATCTATGCTCTAGCTCCCAGTGGGATCTGTGTTAGTGATCCAGTAGACCTGCTTCCTGAACCTCCCAGGGTTCAATCCACAGCAGTCAGTCCTAGGGTCCACTACCTAGCGGTGCACTTCCGATTCCTACAGAGTGCATCTGTCACCTAGCCTCAAGGTGACCTGACAGGCAGTCATCATTTCCAGGGCTTGAGTACAATGGCAGCAGGGTAGATTACTCACTCACACTGGTGACTTTGGACAATTGCAGATGGTCATGAAACAGGCGGAGGATCAGAGAGGGCCCTGGTGTCCCCAGGTTCAGAGATGGTAAATGGGAGGGGTCCTGGGCATCTGGATGCAGCTCAGCAGTGACCAACTAATCTATCTTGCATAGAATCACGTTTCCAACTGTATGCTTCTTTGTGCTATGTTGTGTTGGTAACATATTCTGATCCTTGAGTTGACAGTCTCTCCATCAAGAGGAACTGTCATGCTGTTGAGGTCATCTTTAATCATTGTCTCTTATTTCCAGACCATCAAACAAAAATGGTTAAATTAGCACATGTTGCTATTTGTATTTACAAAGACAGCAACACGTGAGCAGTAGCGCCACGTCAAGGCTTCAACCCTTGCTACTGTCTATTCACACAACATTCATTCATGCAATCACGCACACTCTCGTCACTCTACACAACATTCATTATAAAAAAGGGTGATGAAGGGAATAAAGGGAAAAATTTGGATTGCTTAAAACAATATAATTCTATTTAAATCTTGGGGTCACACCAAAGTCAAGTAGACAACTGCTATTGTGTCAAGTGGTAAGAAAATAAAAAAAATGATTTTCCTCAACATTTGGATGGTTCCTCTGAGTCCCATCTATCTTCACTGTCCATTCACACAACATTCATTCATGCAATCACGCACACTCAAGTCACTCTAGTCCCATCTATCTTCACATGGTAACAATGATTCAGGTCTCACAAGTTAAGGGTAGGGTAACCCAGCTTGGGGAGGTTAAATTTGAGGAAAGTTATTTGTTCCATTAAATGGGGTGTTAGTTGTGAACGGTGTGGGTTAAGGATATTCCCAGTAATAGAGAAAACTCTCTCACTTTGCACAGTGGTTGGAGGACAGGATAGTAGTTGCTGGGCAACCAGGCAAAGACCAGGCCACAAACTTTTCTTACAATCCCAATAGGTCAAAGGGTCCTCTGTAGGACGCAAAGGTGCTTCATATAGGTAGGCCCTGACCATTTCAGAGGCACTGCTCTCCTCTCGATTACCTGCTGCTTGACCTGCATCCACCAGATTGTCAAGTGCCTCTACCCAACATGCACATGCTCCACTCTGTTGTTTTTGAGTGATGGTGCCAGGCCTTGGAATAGCAGACATGGCAGGTGAATCTTCCAAACCGGCCTCATCCGTCGTACATCTCTGTTGCTGCAAATTCTGGACCCTTTCAATCAATTTTTCTTTCCAGTAGGAGAGGCTGTTGTCTCTGAGTGCCAGTTTACCTTTGATCCTGGGATCACACAGGGAAGCCAGCATGAGTTCAGGGCTTTTGCAGACACGGTCATTTAGCCGATCTTTTAAGTTAGCTTGTAGCTTTCTGATGAAAGACGCTACAACGGCATGAAGTGGGGTGCCACAAACAGGCTCACTGTTTTCTAGGAACAATCCCATCTTATCTATGAGATAGGTAAACAAGGGTATGACCTGTCCTAGGCTGGCATTGCTCTGACTCAAGTTTTCCGTCACATTCTGAAAGGGTTTTAAGACATAAACGAGCTGCCCAATTATACACCAGTCATCACGTCCCAGTGTGGAATCAATACCGATGCTGTGGCGGGATGATAGATTGTGGATAGCTGTCTTTTGCTCCAAAATGCGTTCCAGCATTTCCAGGGTATAGTTCCACCGGGTGCTGACATCTTGTTTCAGGCAATGTATAGGGAGCCCTGATTGTTCTTGCTCCTCCCTCAACAGTTGACTAGCCCCTACACTGTGGTGGAAATACCCTGCAATCTTTCTGAAAAGGTCCAAGATTTGAGCAATCTTGTTGTTTTTCTCCACTGGGATTGCACCCTTGACCATTAAATGCAGTATGTGTGCAGAACAGCGCACACCGACAAAAGATCCATCTTGGAGAACTTTAACCATGTTTGAACCTCCGTCTGTCACAATGAACCCAACAGAGACATTGGTGACTGCCCGCTCTCCAAACCAATTGGCCAACATTGATCTAATTGCCCACAATATGATGGCAGAGCTGTGTTTGTCATCACGGACTTCTGCATGGAACAGGAAAGCTTGATAACCCTGCTGGTCTTGCACTGCAGACCTGCTTCCTGATGGAGTTTGAACTCTTACACCAGTGCCACCACCAACAGGCACAGTGGCCTGCCACCAGTGTATAGTCAAAGACAGGAAAGCGTGTTGACCACTGGGAGCTGTCCACAAATCAGTTGTCAAATGAATTGTCTGACCCTCGGCTTTGGCCATTTTTTCCTTCAATAATCCAACGCACGAGTGGTATAGTGCTGGAATAATCTTTCTGCTGAAAGTTGTTCGTGCAGGAACAACGTATCATGGAGCAAGGGCATGCATGAGCTGTTTAAACGGCTCCCCTTCAATCATGCGAAAAAAGGCTCCTCCAACAGCAATGAATTGGCCAATGAGGCGGGTGATCTTGTTGGCCTGCTGTTTTGACATGCCCTTGGAACTAAAGCCAACAAAACTATCAAGGGTAGGCTGATGATGTCCTTGGGAGGATGAGGAGCCTGATTGGGTCTGCAGTGGAACTATTGCATGTGGACGTGTTGTATTAATTGAACCCTCTCTATTGCCTCCTGTGCTCTGAGTAAGTGGTGTGCTTGAGGAGGTACCACCAGTACAGTCAGAGTCCGTTATGCTGCTTCCTGCGCTACCATCTTCTTTTTCTGCCTCTGCCCGCAGTAATGTAGAGTGGTCGTAATTTTTAAGGTGTAGGTTCATAACAGCATTGGTTAAATGACCTAACTTTTTACCCCTACTTACTTGCTTCCCACACAATTTACACTTGGCAAAGAACCCGCCTTCCAATGTTTGAAAGTATTTCCAAACATTGCTGCAGCGGGATACAGCCCCTTGACCCTGTTGATATCTATTTAGGACTGATATAGCTGCAGCAGGTAGCACACCAGTGGTGGAAGCCGTTGCCACTACAGTTACACTTGGTGAACTAGAACTAGTGCTGCTAATGGCAAGGGTGCTGGGGACTGGGAGGTTAGTGATTTTATCACAGGATTCTTCCGTAATAACAGAGGGAGAAGGGGAGTTAGCAGCAGATGAAAAAAGTGGACTACTACCTGTCCTACTCCTCACAGAATATCCCTCTTGCACTTTCTCCAGGTCAAGCTGTAAGTCCTGTGGGCTAAGATTGTATAAAACATCCGCAGTGTTTGGGGAAAGAGGAGCATCACATTCTAAATCATCTTCTTGTGCCAATGAAAAAAAAGTTTCACACTCTGTCTCTGCTGCTGTCTCCCTCAATTGCTTCTTTGGGAGCTGGGCAGTGGCACTGGTAGTGTGATTGGTGGTGGTGACTGTAAAGGCAACTCCACTTTACTAGGTTTCTTGCCTATTCCATAAAAATATGCAGCCATGACACCTGTAGAAGTGGAAGGAGGCGCTGCACTGGCAGTGGAAGTGGCAGCAGATGTTGGTGGTCTGGCAGCAAAAGTAATATTAGAAGAACTGGGGGTGGTGGAACTAGCTTTGCTGGTGGCACTGACGGTGACACCCACTGCTGTGGACGGCATGTTGGTGGTGGCAGAAGTGTCAGAGGCGCTAGTAGCAGAGACCTTGCCACTTCTTTTAGCAAGGCGTCCACCGCGACCACGACCTATACCAGCCTTCACTTTTACGTTAGAACGGTACATTTCTGAACTTTACAGCAACTGCAAGTCAGCAAATGGACTGGAGTGGAGATAGGGTATATAGAATCTCAATCTATAAATCACCCCCCACCACAACACGGGCAGCCTCTGAGGCTATCACAACACTAGCAGCAACACTAGTATCATGAGTCTATCTATCAAGTTCACAACACAGATGTAGCTTGCTTCACTACTGTTCTGCTGCTGTGCTTAGCTTATGCTCAAATGAAATAGTTCATGTTCTCTGACAAAGTGACAATTCAAACGGACCAGCTAAGATTGACTGTTCTGAAATGAATCAGCGTGTCTGTCTCTGTCTGCTAGCAAATCGTAAGTGGCTGTACATGTGGTTCTAGCTATTTTACTGCCCCTCCTCTTTGGTTACAATTGGCCAATAACCATCATCATCATTATTTTTTTTTTACTTAATTTTTCTCTCTACGTCGAATCTTTTCTCTCTAAGTCAAATCTTTTCTCTCTATGTCGAATCTTTTTGAATAATCTTGGACTACTATGGTGGATAGACTATAGAGTTAAGGTTAGGCACATTCGACCACAGGTTCGATAGACACAAATTGTTATTGTTAGCGTCATGTCGAATCTCCTATCTATATCGAACTGTTGTCGCAACAAAAACGAAAATAAAGCATTTGTTTATGTTGGATCTTTCGTTTTTCGGAATCTGCGCTTTCGTTATCGTTTGTTAAAACGATAACGAAAATACCTGAAATTCGGACAAAAATGCATTGGGACGAAAACGAATGCACATGTCTAGTAGCCACACTCCAGGATAAGATACCTCCCATGGGGGTCTGCATGTACTTTTTGGACCCTAATAGGACAGGAATTTTTAATTAAAATTGCCACCCCAACTTTTCCTGTGTAATCCGAGGCTAAGAAGGAGGTGGGAAAAAATCTGGAAGCAAATTTCAACTTACCTCCCGCTCGAAAGTGGGTTTCCTGGAGCATGACCACATCCGCACCCGAGGATCTGAACTCCTTCAGAGCCATCCAACGCTTCCGAATTGAGCCCAGACCCTTTACATTATACGACATGATTATCAACGCCATGAGGACAAATTGTCAGTGGTAGCTAACATTGGCATGTAGACCCTGTGGAGAAACAAAACGTAAAAAGCATGATAACTATTAAATGAGCAATTATGAGCATAGTAAAGGGAACTAGCCCTATGGTTTCTGTGAAGGAACGTATATATCTCTTGAATAGAAACCCTTAGCAATGGGAATAAAACAAAGTCTTGCGACCTCAACCTACAAAGGTGGCATATAGTTATGGGCATGTTGGAAAAAAAAGAAAACAAAAAGAAAAATATAAATGAAAACAAAAATAGAAGCGAAAAAATATCTAGATGAAAAAAAAAGAAACTCTAAATTTGGAAACCTGGGATCCATTGGCATCTGAGGAGGTCTCGCACTGTGGCAAAGACCATGTAGGGGCAGAATCGTGAACGTTGAGGAGTAGAGGCTTGCTTCCTTGATTGACCCCTTACAGGGGTCCAGACACGGCTGGGAGTAGTAGGAAAAGCATGGGTCTGTCCAGGTGGAGGTAGCAAATGTTCTTCAGGCAATGGGGGGAGATTTAAACTTTTCACAAAAGCATCACCTTCCTGAAGATCCCGTAGACTGTGTTGAACCCCATCTCTGGACACGATGAGACGAAAGGGGAATCCCCAGTAGTACTGGACCCGGTGATGTTGCAGATGTGCTGTTATTGGTCACAGGTTTCTCAGTTTCGCTAATATGATGGGGGAGAGATTATTGAATATCTGCAGCTTAGCCCCCTGGTACGTGATCTGGGATTTGTTGCGTGTGGCCAATGTCAGGGCTTCCTTGCTATCATAAAAGTGAAATCTCACAATTACATCCCTGGGCCTAGCTCTAGCCGGGGGTTTCGGACCCAGAGAACGATGAACCCTGTCTAGGTGCCAATCCACATCGACCACCGAGGGAGCAAAGGTGTTAAAGAGCCCCAGGAGATAGGGGCGTAAGGCCGAGTCACCCACCTTTTCAGGGATACCATGGAAACATAGGTTTTGTCTTCTTTCCCTGTTCTCTAAGTCCTTCTGCTGTAACTGTAGCTGGGAGACTGAGTGTTTAAGGCTGGAGTTCTCATCTTCTATGGCCTGCACATAATTCACCATTTCGTCGAATTTATGTTCCAGCATGTCCGTACGTTCCCCAATTTGAGTGATTTCCCCCCTCAGTTCTGCAGATATTTTGCTTACAGCAGCTGATATAGATTGGGTAATTTGCTGGAGCAGAAGCTGCAGTTTAACGTCCAATTTGGCATCCAGGACGTCTGGGGTTAAAACTGCTGGTGTAGCAGAAGGTATGAGGCCTGGGGCCTGTATTGCAGCCTGTATAGCAGGGGGATTCCCTGCATCCTCCTTCCCCAGCAAGGGATCCATCACTGCGAACGGATCGGCGGGGGAACTCGAGGCCGAGGATTGCGGCCTAGTAACATAATGGTCCATGTCGGATCCCTGACGCGGCCCAAATAGAGGATTATAGCAGTGTTGCTGCTGGCCAATCTTTCCCATGGGGTGCCCGAGGAGAAGAGCGTATGGTCAGGCTTACCCCCGATGCTTTTAGTTGCTAATTGTGCTGCACGGAAGTCACGGAGAGCGGATGGAGCCCGGAGCTCACTCAGAAGACGTCCGCCATGATCGAGAGCCACGCATGCGCCGCCCTCTTCTGGTGCTTTTCATTAACCCCTTCCCGACCAGCTGCCGCAGTTATACTGCGGCAGGTTGGCTCCCCTGGGCGAGCCATCGTAGCTGTATGTCGGCTCTTTAAGACACTGTAGAAGGCGCGCACGCGTCCGCAGCGTGTCCCCAGAGCTGGTGCACGTGCCCGGTGGGCGCGATGACTGCCGGACAACCATGATCGCTCATGACAGAGCGAGAACCAGGATCTGTGTGTGTAAACACACAAATCCCGGTTCTGTCAGGGTAGAGGAGACAGATTGTGTGTTCCTACTAAGTAGGAACACGATCTGTTTCCTCCTCTAGTCAGCCATTCTAGGGAACACAGTTAACCCCTTGATCGCCCCCTAGTGTTAACTCCTTCCAATAGCATCGTTAAGGGGTGGCTATTGAGGCTGAAGCCCCGAATCTGTGCCCCATAGCCCCGAGTCCAGGGCCGGCCCTACAGTGAGAGTGTCCTGAGCTGTCTGACACAGCGCTTCTTGCACAGCCGCGGCACTCTCACTGAATACTTTGCACTCGGTGGTTCACTGACAGCCAGAGAAGGGAGATCAGTGTGAGAGCGAGTCTTCTCCCTTGCTCCGCCCATATCATAGAGTCGGGAGGCACATTCTCACACAGAGCTCCTGAGCAGGTGAGTGCAGACCGAGAGGGAGGGGGGAAACCCTGTATACCCAGCCTCTCCCCTCTCCGTATACCCAGCATCTCCCCTTTCTATATACCCAGCCTCTCCCCTCTCTGTATACCCAGCATCTCCCTTCTCTGTATACTCTAGCCTCTCTGTATACCTAGCCACTCTCTTCTCTGTATTCCCAGCCTCTCTGTATACACTAGTCTGTCTTCTATATACACTAGCCTCTCTGTATGTAACAATCTGCATCTTGTGGCAAGACAAGCTCTCTGGTGACCCTGATGTAGGCGGGGCCTTCTAGGGACCCTGATGTAATGAGGGGGGGCTTTGGGTACTCTGATTTAATGATAATATATAATGTTACACACACACACATTATATACATGTGTATGCCTGCCCAAGCATATGACTTTCTTTACTTCGCTGCTATTGGCTCTAGCCCCAGATCTTTTTGTAGACCTAGCAACGCCCCTGACCCCTTCCCTGCCAATGACATTTATACAGTAATCAGTGGCTATTTTTAGCTATGATCGCTGTATAAATGTCAATGATCCCAAAAAAGTGTCCGATCTGTCTGCCGCAATGTCGCAGTCCCAATAAAAATCGCAGATCACCGCCATTACTAGTAAAAAAATGTATAATAAAAATGCCATTAATCTATTCCCTATTTTGTAGACGCTATAACTTTTGCGCAAACTATATAAGCTTATTGTGATTTTTTTTTACCAAAGATATATAGAAGAATACATATCCGCCTAAACTGAGAAAAAAATTAGTTTTTTAAAAAAAAAATGGGGGATATTTATTATAGCAAAAAGTAAAAAAATTTAGTTTTTTTTCAAAAATGGTCGCTTTTTTTGTTTATAGCACAAAAAATAAAAATCGCAGAGGTGATCAAATATCACCAAACAAAATTTGTGGGAAAAAAATATTTGATTTTGTACATCGCACAACCGTGCAATTGTCAGTTAAACTGACACAGTGCCGTATCCCAAAAAATGGCCTGGTCATTAAGGGGCCAAATCTTCCGGGGCTGAAGTGGTTAATTCACTCACTGTTTGCCAGCAGTCCTTGCATCCACCAACGTTTCTACCACCTTATTTTCTTCATTGCTGTACAGAACATGGCGTCCTCCTCTTCTAAACAGGAGAATGCTCTCTCTCCTACACTACTGGAAGCGGCTCCAAACACGATCACTAAGCCGATCCTGGCGGCCTTTGAGGGCTTTAAAGCAATGATGATGGTCTGCATCGATCATTTGGCGTCTGAATGCACTCTGATCTGCCATGATCTGGACAAAATGAGAGGGAGGATTACAGAGGCTGAGGACCGGATTGGCATGGTCGAGGATCAACAGAGCTCACACACCTCACAAATTGCAGAGCTGCAATCGCTGGTGAGTTCCCTTGTAAATAAAGTGAATGATGCAGAGAACAGGCAGAGACGTAATAACATTTGTGTAGTGGGCCTGCCTGAGGGAGTGGAGGGCTCACGCCCTACTATATTTGCTGAAACCTTGTTTAAACAACCGCTGAGCCAGCCTGATATGCTGCCTATGTTGTTGAAAGAGCCCACAGGGTGCCTACTGGAAAACGCCCAGAGGGTGCACCTCCTAGACCATTTCTGGTCCAGGTCTTGAATTTCCGGGATAGGGATATGATTTTGGCGGAAGCACGGAAGCATCCTAAATTGCCCTATGAAAACACCAGGTTGATGCTTTTCCTGGATTTCTCGGCAGATTTCCAAAAGCGCCGCAGATCCTTCAATGAAGTGAGACTCAGACTTTGTGACAAAAACTTCAAGTATAGCATGCTTTATACCAGCCCGCTGGTGGTCCCCCACAGGGGCACGGTCCGATTCTTTGACACACCTGTGGAGGCCAGTGAGTGGATCAATAGCCTGCGAGCCAGAGGCTGGGGTCTCGCTTGTCTTAGCGACTTGGGGGATCCTAATTTCTGTGGGGTTGGTGATGGGGTTCCTATTGGGGGCTAACAGTGCACTTTGACTCCCCACCTTCTGAATCTTCCTTGACTGTGTTGCTAGCAGGCCCAGAACTTGCCAGAGCGCACATGCAGTGTACTCTACCTGCTGGATACATTTGATTATTGGAGTACAGAGAAACCATTATTCCTAAAAAAATCTGGGGGGAGGGTTTGCTATTACCCTTCTGTGGAGCACGAAATGGAGATTGCACAGGAACGTATATATTTTGTTGGACCGTCTTTCACCAGGGGAAATTTTTTGTGGGTTTTTTTATTTTTCTATAATGTTTTAGACCTATTTTTTTCGGTCACGCTTTTTAGAAAATGTTTTGACAAGTTTTGGGACTACGCTGCCTGTATTTGTTGTTCCAGTGTTATACACATCAGCAGGGTGTTACATGGGACTAGGAATAATTTGAGTTGGTCTGTGCAATGATTCATACTATATCCTTGGTCGCATGTGGGCTGTAAACTACCTGAGGCCCTAAGAGGTCATTGGTCGCTCAAATCTCTAATGATGTTATGTTATTCAATATATATTTCTATAATGTATACATATGGTGGGATCCACATTTAATTTGGTGTCTTGGAACGTTAGAGGCTTAAATGATAAATTCCGCCGAGCCTTGATGTTCCAATAACTGAAGCCACTTAAGCCCCATATAGTCTTCTTACAGGAGACACATCTAGATGGAAATAGGGTTCTGACTTTACGACGCTCCTGGATCCAACGTGCCTTGCATGCTACGTATTCCACGTATGCCAGGGGGTAGCCATTTTGATCAGTAAAACTGTCCCTTGTACCATTCATCAGGTCATAACAGATCCAGGGGGCCCTTATGTGATTATTGTTGCTGATATATAAATGTTAGGCATGTGCATTACGTTTCGTTCCGAATCGAAATTCAGACAAATTTTTCATTATTCGGAAATTCGGATGTATCCGAATTTCCGAATTACAAAAGTAAAGAATTTAAACGAATCCGAAAAAAACGAACGAATTTGAAAACATATTCGAATCGAATTCGAAGACAAATTCGAATCGAATTCAAAAACATATTCAAATCAAATTCGAATCGAATTCGAAAAAAATAGAAAACGTTTTTCTAAAAAAAACAATAAGATAGAATCTAAAATAATAAAGCATATATATATATATATATATATATATATATATATATATATATATATATATATATATATATATATATTTTATTATTCTCTTCTATTTTTTTTTTATGCTTTTCTTTTCTATTATTTTATATTCTATAATAGTCTTTTCAATTCAAATTCATTCTATACGAAATTCAAATTTCGGAACATGGCTTCTGAAGTTTGAATTTCGTATAGAATGAATTCGAATTTGAATAGAAAAGATTAGGATAGAATAGAAAATATAAAAGAATAGCATAGAAAAACAATAGAACAGAATAGAAGAAAATATAATATATATTATATATAAAATATATAATATATATATTATAGAATAGATTATATAGATTATATATTATATTTTATTCTCTTCTGTTCTATTGTTTTTCTGTCTATTCTATTTCTATTATTTTATATTCTAATCTTTTCTATTCAAATTCGAATTCATTCTATACGAAATTCTAATTTTAGAAGCCATCTTCCGAAATTCGAATTTTGCATAGAATTAATTCAAATTCGAATAGAAAAGTTTAGAATAGAATAGAAAAGAATAGCATAGAAAAACAATGGAACAGAATAGAAAAAAAATATAATATATATATATATATAACCATCTTCCGAAATTGGAATTTGGTACAGAATGAATTCGAATAGAAAAGATTAGAATACAATATATTATATTTTTTTTCTATTCTGTTCTATTGTTTTTCTATGCTATTCTTTTATATTTTCTATTCTATCCTAATCTTTTCTATTGGAATTCGATTTCATTCTATACGAATTTCAAATTTAGCAAAATGGTTATATATAGTTTACTTTTTCAAATTCAGTTAATGTTTTTTTTGAATGCGTTAGAATTTTTTCGAATTTTATAGTTTTTTTCGAATGTGGTAGAATTTTTTTGAATTTGACAGTTTTTTTCGAATGTGGTAGAATTTTTTCGAATTTGATAGTTTTTTGCGAATGTGGTAGAATTTTTTCAAATTTGACAGTTTTTTTCGAATGTGCGGTCGAATTTTTTCGAATTCGAATACAAACGAATTCCAAAAACGAATGTAACGAATGCAACGAATTTAACTAAACGAATTTAGTTAAATAACGAATCGAAACGAAACTAAACTAAACAAATTTTTTCATCCTGCACATGTCTATGTATAAAATGGTGCTGGTTAACTTTTATGTGCCTCCCCCATTTCAGATACAGGTACTGTATGATTTATTAAGTAAGTTGGCTCCCCTCATGCATTTGCCTCTCATTATAGCGGGTGATTTTAACACCATTTTGAGTGCCACCTTAGACTCTTCTAATTCAAGGAGAGCTGCGTCTGTGGAATTGTCAACCTGGGCAGAGACAGCTTCCGTGACTGAGCTGTGGCGATGGAAGAATCCCACCACTAGGAGTTTTTCACATTTATCTAAAACTCATAGGTCCTCCTCACGGATTGATCTAGCCTTTGCAAATGCTCCAATGATGCAGCTGGTGAGGGGAGCTAATTATCTTGCAGGGGGCTTGTCAGATCATACACCTCTGTCCGTACATGTTGGTATACCTTTACAGATCGGGGGGGTGCATGGCGGTTGAACCCAGGTTGGTTAGAGGTGGAATCTGTGTTTTCCCAGGTGGCACCAGTCTTTTCCAGCTACTGGGAGGACAACCTACCATCGGCTTCTTTGCCTATAGTTTGGGGTACCTTTAAGGCAAATATGCAAGGTCAGTATATTTCAGCCATTAAGCAAGCACGTAAAGAATTTAATGTCTTGTCACAGGAACTCCAGGATAGGGAAAGAGCATGTGAGCTGGCTCATGCAACCAATCAGTCGGATGTTACTTATGTCGAACTGCTGGAAGCACGCTGTCTTTTGCGTTGCATTACACACACCTCTTGGACGAGGAGGTCTGAATCCCTTTTTGAATAAGGAGATAAAAATGGGAAGTTGCTGGCTATTCTGGTTGCAGAACAGAGAATTCAGACTAATATCACTTGCATTGCTAACTCCCAAGGGGCCTTGATCACTGACCCAAATGACATTCTGGACACCTTTGTGGGAAATTTTAAAGCACTTTATGCGCCTATCCTGGCTTATAATGAGCATGACTTGGAAATCCTACTTTCCTCCCTAAATATTCCAGTTCTCTCTGAGACAGACAAAAACAGCTTAGAGGTTGAGATCACAGAGAAGGAAATTGAAACTGCTATTAGAACATTACCTCCCCATAAATCCCCAGGTCCAGAGGGGTTCTGCAAGAGCTCTTGCTCCGAGACTTAGGGCTTTGTTCCATTTCTGTTTAGAAAATAAGATTCTCTCATGGAGGTTCAGGTGATTCTGCTGCGAAAACCGGGCAACAGATTATCCCATTTTGGTGCGATTCCAGACCCGATAATATGGGCCCGGGTGGGCATCAAACAATTAAAGAACATAGTGGGGGGATGGAGACTGCTCACCTTTGATAAACTGAAAGATAGATACAGCCTCCCGAACTGGTACCTTTTTCGTTATCTTCAGCTGAGGCATGCATTCGTAACACAGTTTGGTGCTGACACATTGGAGCCTCAATCTTCTCCTCTGGAACAGTTGCTTTGTGATGAATCCATGCATAAGACGCTGTCAGAAGTTTACTAAGAATCGTTTGTTGAAAGGACAAAGGTACTCAGCAAGTGTAGGGATAAATGGAGCTCATTAGTACCAAATTTTCAGGGGGATGACTTGGTGTTGGCTCGTGACTGTTATATTCAATTAAAGATACTCCAAAGGGTTTATTACACCCCAGTGAGAATAGCCAGTATATATGGTTTGCATCACATATTCTGGCATTGCCAGCCGATACGGGAGTTCTGGGTGGGTGTCACTAAAACCATTCAAGACCTGCTTTCTCTACCTGTCCCCTTAATGATCTCAGTCTATCGGCTAGGCCTGGTGGAAGAGGTGGCACCGTGCAGGGCTCAAAGGACCCTGCAATCTCTTTCCTTGTTCTATGCACATAAGGCTATCTTGCTATGCTGGAAAAATCCTGAGGCTCCCTCCTTAGCTTATTGGAAGGGCATACTTAATAAGGCGCTGCCTTTCTATAAGGCTGCGTATTTGAGTAGGGGTTGCCCCAAAAAGTTTGAAAAAGTATGGCAATGCTGGCTTTCAGCCAATGAGACTCTGCAATAAGTGGTTTGGGTAATGCATGAGTGAATATTCACATATTTGAGTAGTATAACATGCTTGGATGTGACCAAATGATTACTAGTCTATTCTAACATCTGGTTTACACTGTTCTAGTTATTGAAATTTTGCTGCAAGGGTGACAAGTCCTGCTGGGCTACCTGTAATCTATGGGACATTGCACTGCGGGGAAGAGGGGGGTGGTATGGACGGTTGGTGTTTTTGCATTTTTGTGTATTGTTTATAAAAGTGTGGAATAAAGATAATTTTCCAAAAAAAATGTAGCTGTCCCCATAACACTCAGCATACAGTACATGAAAACATTTGTACTATATTTACTGTATTCCTTTGATTCAACAGTAACACAGTTCATATAAAATGCCAAGCTTCATCTGTGTATCAACAAAAGTAAACATCCCCTTTAATTTCTGTGATAGTAATGGAGATCAATAGAGCATAAATCATTAATTTTCATTTTGAAGACCCCTACTTGCTATAACAAAACACTTCAGGAATGATTTACTAAAGGCAAATAGGCAGTTAACTTTGCAAGGGAAGTTGCACTTTTCAAGGAAATTTGTCCCAGAGGTTAATAAATTACATAGTTACATATTTAGTCTGGTTGAAAAAAGACACAATTTCATCTAGTTCAACCAATAAAAAGGGGAAAAAAATGATACAATCATATATACACAATCCTATACGCACAGCTGATCCAGAGGAAGGCAAAAAACCCCAGCAAAGCATGATCCAATTTGCTCCAGCAGGGGAAAAAATCCTTCCTGATCCCCCAAGAAGCACGGATATTCCCTGGATCAACTTTACCTATAAATCTTAATATCTGGTTACAGGTGAGGACTGACCGTTCGGGCAGTTTGGCCGTGGTCCGAGGGCCCGGCCGTGGAAGGGGGCCCGCTGGCGCAGCCTGCTGGAACTCTCAGGGGTCCAGCCAGGGAAAGAAAACTTGCCATTGCAGGCCTGCAGCGACAGTGGCATACCAGCGAGGGGCGGGGCTATGTGTCAGGCCTGCCACTCCGTCTCTCCTGGCCCTAGGACAGCCCTGCCAGAGTACTCTAAAGTTAAGAAAAAATCACTGCCAGCCCCTTTTCATAGATCCTTCCTATATTGTGTCAGTGTTATTGTATACCGATTCTGTAAGTATCTTATTAGCTCCGCTAATAGAAAGGAGACTGTGGATCTCCTGGGAGTGCAGAGGGGCTGTGCAATGTAAAGGGGAGCTGTATAATGGGGGCTATGTAATGTAAAGGGGGCTGTGCAATGTATGGAGGGGCTGCATAATGTATAGGGGTGTGTGTAATGTGCACGGGGGCTGCGTAACGTGCAGGGGGGGCTATTTAATGTAAAGGGGGTCTGTGTAATGTAAAGGGGTCTGTGTAATGTAAAGGGGGCTGTAGAATGTAAAGGGGGATGTATAACAAGCAGGGGGGGGGGGGGGCTGTGGAGTGTGCAGGGAGGTTGTAGAGTGTGCAGGGGGCTGTTTAATATGCAGGGGGCTGCATAATGTGCAAGTATATGTAAGTATATGTATGTGTATAATGTAAAGGGGGCTGTTTAATGCACAGGGAGGCTGTGTAATGCGCAGGGGGCTGCAGAATGTAAAGGGGGCTGTGTAATGTAAAAGGGCACTGCAGAATGTGCAGGGGGTTTGTATAATGTAAAGGGGGCTGTGGAATCTGCAGGGGGGCTGTGTAATATGAAGGGGTTGTGTAATGTGCAGGTGGGCTGTGTAATGTAAAGTGGGCTGTGCCATTTAGTATTTACTGTTTACTAAATAAACACTATTGTTGTCTGTTCTGTTCAGACTTTGCAACATGCAGAGAGTTTTTTTTTTATTTAAGAGCAGATAAAATTTAAAAAATGTAGTTCTTCTGACTGCTTGGGCTTTTTGATGAAAACCATGGGCAGTAATCGTGATGCATTGCAGAATCAAATTGTTGACAGGATAATCGTATCATGAGACCAGTGAAGATTCACACTTCTAGTATCTGCAGGGGCAGTGGCCGCCCTTACAAAATATGGCTGCACGCTAACTTGAACTGTAGGCTGGGCTAGGGCAAGACTCTGGAGTTGAGCAGGCTTAACAAGGGCTTGGACAGAAGGCGGGGCACGGAGTGACATCATGGAGTGGTGGGACTCAGGAGTCACAGCGCGGGCTGATTTACCAAAGGGCTAACTGAGTAACTGACCTTCCTACACACTTACTGGAGCCTGTACTGGGTAAGCCACAAATGATACAGCAGAGTGTTCAGCAGCTTTGCCCTGGGCCCTGTCATACTGACCTTGAAAACCAACATCTGTGACATGAACTGGGTCGGAGGCAGGAAAATATCACATGTATATGTTTGCAAAAATTCTTCTAAATCAGAATTGATCTACAGGTGTTCTCTTTTTTGTGGGTTGAAACCTAATAATCCATCATAAGATTAGAGTGATCTTCTGTGAGAGGCAGCCTGGTAAGACAATCTCTGACCATCTCTTCACAGTCTCTGACCATCTCCTGTATCATGTACTCAATCTCTGATCATCTCCTGTATGATGTAAAAAGCTGCGCTAAAATTATTAAAAGTTCATATAAATGACATCAAGGGGATTTCTCCAAGTCCTTATTTCAAAGTGAAAACACCACCACCGTGCACTTCTAAGCAGTAGTGACAATCCACCCTAGTAGTAGAGCCTGCTTACCAGATGGCAAGCATAAAAGGGCAAGTGGCTTTAGCCTAGCCAAGGCCTTTTAGCTTGCTGACGCTCCCGGTGTTCCTATGGGGGGTAAATCTCCAGGCTCCCTTAGGTTATCCTCATGTCGCCATTCAACACGAAAAACCCGGATGACTGGTGGGATGTCTGTGTTCCAGATCTCCCTTAGGTTATCCTCATGTCGCCATTCAACACGAAAAACCCGGATGACTGGTGGGATGTCTGTGTTCCAGATCTGGAACACAGACATCCCACCAGTCATCCGGGTTTTTCGTGTTGAATGGCGACATGAGGATAACCTAAGGGAGCCTGGAGATTTACCCCCCATAGGAACACCGGGAGCGTCAGCAAGCTAAAAGGCCTTGGCTAGGCTAAAGCCACTTGCCCTTTTATGCTTGCCATCTGGTAAGCAGGCTCTACTACTAGGGTGGATTGTCACTACTGCTTAGAAGTGCACGGTGGTGGTGTTTTCACTTTGAAATAAGGACTTGGAGAAATCCCCTTGATGTCATTTATATGAACTTTTAATAATTTTAGCGCAGCTTTTTACAGGACTCTAGATTTTGGTGTGATCGCACTATATGCTGCTGCTTATATGTTTTTGTGTTAGCGCGGTTCTTCCTATTTTATCTCCTGTATCATGTCCTCAGTCTCTGACATCTCCTGTATCATGTCCTCAGTCTCTGACATCTCCTGTATCATGTCCTCAATCTCTGACCATCTCCTGTATCATGTCTTCAGTCTCTGACCATCTCTTGTATCATGTCCTCAGTCTCTGATCATTTCCTGTATTATGTCGGCATTCTCTTGCAATGTGCTGTATCATATCCACAGTATAATATTCTTGAAAACATTACACATTTTTGTAGGTGTTTTTACATTTTAAAGTGGGGGTGCTAGATATAGGATACGCCCCCGGGTGACAAATGCTCCAGGTATGCCTCTGCACATCATTACATGTTGCACCGTGCACCTCTGCACACTGGGCCTGCTGCAATCCTCCTAGATCTACCCGGATAGGGCAAAGCCGCCGCAGCTTCCCTTAAGAGTCCTTCCCTTGCCTCAACAAACAGTGCCCATAATGGTGGAAGAGGAGATGACACACCAGCCAGCCACAGCAGGGCCAGGATGCCAGCCAGCCACCAATGGACGGTGGCCCACCAACAGCAGGGCCATGGTGCCAGCCAGCCACCCACAGTGACCCACCCACAGCAGGGTCAGGGTGCCAGCCAACCATGATGACCCACCCACAGCAGGGCCAGGGTGCCAGCCAGCCACCCACGGTGACTCACCCACAGCAGGGCCAGGGTGCCAGCCAGCAAGCCACCTGTCAGAAACCATGAATCGGACTGAGACAGAAGTACAGTTAAATCACACTTGTTTAATAATAATAAAAAAAAAGGTAAACAGAGTAAATGTAGTCAAAACATAGCCAGAGTTCAGGACCTGGAACAGATAGTCAGACAAGCCAAAATGTCAGGGAGCCAGAGTTGAGCGTAATAGAACAGCAAGCAGGATCTGAAGCCAGAAGAAATGTCAGCCAAGCAAGTCCTTAACCACTGACCGAGCCTCTTTTTGAGATGTGTCGTTTACAAGTTAAAAACAGTTTTTTTGCTAGAAAATTCCTTAGAACCCCCAAACATTATACATTTTTTTCTAACACCATAGAGAATAAAATGGCGGTCGTTGCAATACTTTCTGTCACACCGTATTTGCACAGCGGTCTTACAAGCGCACTGTTTTGGAAAAAATACACTTTTTTGAATAAAAAAATAAGACAACAGTGAAGTTAGCCCAATTTTTCTTTATATTGTGAAAGATAACATTATGCTGAATAAATTGATAACCAACATGTCACGCTCGTGGAATGGCGACAAATTTTTACCCTTAAAAATCTCCGACGTTTAAAAATTCTACAGGTTGCATGTTTTAAGTTACAGAGGAGGTCTAGGGCTAGAATTATTGCTCTCGCTCTACCGATCGCGGTGATACTTCACATGTGTGGTATGAACACCGTTTTCACGTATGTGTTCGCTTCGGCGTGCGAGGTCGGGACGAGGTGCGTTTAAAATTTTTTTTTCATATATTTTACCTTTTATTTTTTATTTTTACAGTGTTTTTTTTTTTTTTTTTTAATTGTGTCACTTTTATTCCTATTACAAGGAATGTAAACATCCCTTAATCCCTAATAGAAAAAAAAGCATGACAGGACATCTGAATTATGAGATCTGGGGTCAAAAAGACCTCAGATCTCATATTTACACTAAAATGCAATAATAAAAAAAAAATGTTGTCATTTAAAAAAAAAAAAAAAAATGTCCCTTAAAGAGCTATTGGCGGAAGTGACATTTTGACATCGCTTCCACCCTGCAAGAGTCCCTGCTCTCCAGGGACTTGGAAAATATGAGGATATCATTGAGATAAACCACTACATATAACTGCAACAAATCTCGGAGGACATCTTTAATAAATTCCTGGAAAACTGCCGGGGCGTTACAAAGGCCAAAAGGCATTACGAGGTACTCATAATGGCCTGTTCTGGTATTAAATGCAGTTTTCCACTCGTTGCCTCAGGAGATTGTATGCCTCTCTCAAATCAAACTTCGTGAAAACCGTTGCTCCCTTGAGGCGGTCAAATAACTCCATAATCAACGGAATCGGATAGGCATTCTTAATCGTGAAACGATTGAGACACCTATAATCAATACAAGGTCTCAGTTCACCACTCTTCTTCTTCACAAAGAAGAAACCAGCACCAGCAGGAGACGAGATTTGCGGATGAAACCTCGAGAAAGTGCATCTATAACATAATCCTCCATGGACTTATCCTCCAAAACCGACAAAGGGTAAACCAGGCCACAATGGAGTATGGCACCAAGTTAAAGGTCAATTGGGCAATCATACAACTGATGTGGAGGCAAAGCACCAGCTTGACCTTTGTCAAAGACATGGCTAAAATCGTGGTACTCCTCTTGCAGGGAGGAGAGTGAAGAGGTGCACAGGACCTTGGCTATCTTCTGGAAGCATATCTTACTGCATTGTGGTGACCAGTAGAGAACCTCAGCACGGAGCCAATCAACAGAGGGGTTGTGCCTCTGTAACCAAGGATAACCAATAACCAGCGGAAACTTAGGTGAGGAAATAACTTTGAATTGGATTATCTCATGATGAAGAGCCCCTACGGCTATGGACAACGGAACAGTCTCATGAGTCACATGGGCAGGCTGTAGAGGTCTCCCGTCAAGAGCCTCAATGGCAAGTGGAATGTCACGCAGCTGCAGCTGCAGCAGAATCGAGTGCTTTGATACAAAGGCAGCATTGATGAACAGGCCTGCAGTTCCAGAATCAATTAGAGCCTGTATCTCGACAGACGACCCAGCCCAAGAAAGGGTAACCAAAACCAGGGGCTTATCCTTCTGGATAACTGGGGACGAAACAACGCCACCTAAGGTCTGTCCATGACAGGACCTCAAGTTTCGGGCGTTACCTAGATGGGTAGGACAAGACTTCAAAAAATGACCTGCCTGCCACAATAAAGGCACAATCTCTCCCTCCTCCTAAGGGTTCTCTCATGCGCAGAGAGATGCGTGAAGTCCAAATGCATGGGTTCCTCTTCACAGACCGACCCAGTACCAGGAGGCATGGGAGGTGAGGGAGGCAAGGGTGGGTCTGCAAAGTTCGGAGACAAATGTACAGGAGACTTCCGCAAGCGCTTCTTAAAATAAAGTCTTTTTCTGAGTCTGGAGTCAATGAGGATCGCAAACATGATCAACTTCTCCAGCTCAGTGGGTATATCTCATCCTTGATGGTATCCGAGAGACCATAAGAAAAAGCAGCCATGAGGGGCTCATTGTTCCAAACAACCTCTGCTGCCAGAGTACAGAATTCAATGGCTCTCTCAGAAAGCAAAGATATCACGAAACCTACTTTGCTTCTGTCCGTGGGAAACGCCTGGGACAGCATCTCAAAGTATATCTC
This sequence comes from Aquarana catesbeiana, assembly GCF_042186555.1. Taxonomy (NCBI): domain Eukaryota; kingdom Metazoa; phylum Chordata; class Amphibia; order Anura; family Ranidae; genus Aquarana; species Aquarana catesbeiana. The sequence continues at coordinate 140,526,746 of NC_133325.1, read as the reverse complement.
AACCTGGTTGGGAAACCCTCTGCATTGGACTGGATCGCCCCCAAATCACTGGGGAAGCAGAGCAGAACCAGACATACCTCTTATAGATGTTATACTCGAGGCAGGTGCCTGCACAGAGACTGGAGCAGCAGAAGGGATGGCCTACAACACAGGTTGTACCGGAGCAGCCACAGTGGGAGATTCCAGGTGAGCCGTGCGACTCAGGAGCGTTTCTTCTGAATTCATGGCCTTCGCCTACTGTCAGAAACCATGAATCAGATTGAGACAGAAGTAGAATTAAATCACACTTGTTTAATAATAATAAAAAAAAGGTAAACAGAGTAAATGTAGTCAAGACATAGCCAGAGTTCAGAAACTGGAACGGATAGTCAGACAAGCCAAAACGTCAGGGAGCCAGAGATGAGCGTAGTAGAACAACAAGCAGGATCTTCAGCCAGAACGAATGTCAGCCAAGCAAGCCTTTAACAGGAACACAGGAGAGCATTTATAGAGATGTGACCAGGGCGAAGGCAGAGATCATCTGGGCTGGACGGCTTAAGTAGGCAGAACTGATGAGCAGAATATCATCAACAGGTGAGTCACTGTGGAGAGATAGGAGCTGGCAACTAGCCAGCTTAGAGAAGGAAGGGCTGAGTACAGCCCTGACACCACCCACAGCAGGGAGCCAGCCATCCACAACAGTAAGCCAGCCACCCACAGCAGGAATCCAGCCAGCTACCCACAGGAGCCAGCCACAGAGGTCGCAGGAGACAGCCACAGTACCCATAGTTAGGATTCGAGGAGCACTACACAGTGTCAAATTTATTTCTAAATTTTGGTTGGGGCATGGCATGGGAAGGGGGTCCCGTGAGAACCAGAGTGAATTAAGGTGTTCCCTGTACATTCTGTTAGAAAGAGGCCCCCTCTAGGTCCCATTAGACTTTTTTGTAGTCTCTCATGGGGCCTGGAGGGGGCTCTTTCTAACAGAGACTCTAATGGACACTGAAAGGGGCACCTCTGTTAGAGAGATCCCCCTCCATGTCCCGTTATACTCTGTAGTTTCCACTAGGATCTGAAGTGAATGCTTTCTAACAGACTCTCTAATGGACACAGAGAGGGCCTCTGTTAGAGAGAAACCCCCCTCCAGTTACCATTAGACTCTGTAGTCTCTAATTGAGCCTGGAGAGGATGCTTTCTAACAGAATTTCTAATAGACACAGAGAGGGACTCTGTTAGAGAGAGACCGCCCTCCCAGTCCCATTATACTCCTTTGTAGTCTCTAATGGGACCTGGAGGGGGGTCTCTTTCTAACAGAGACTCTCTAATGGTCACTGAGAGGGCCTATGTTAGAGGGAAAACCCCTCCAGGTCCCATTAAAGTTGCCTGCTTCAGGGGGCATGGCCAAGACCGGGATGTGAGAGGACGCACTTCCCACAGCTCCTGCCTGATTCGTCCATTGATCCTTCCCCGGAACCTCTGAACCTGCTTCCTTCGGCCCCCCAGCTGGCTACCGAGTCCCAGTACCTCCCGGACCCACCGCCGGCCCTCTGCATAAGAGGGAAAACCCGCCGAGGCCCGTTGGAGATGGCGGGACCAGACTCCCAAGATGGCGCCGCGGCGCCCGCAGCCCTGGCTCAGTGCACACCTTGGACGACAGACAAGCTGAAAGACGGCAGCAGCAGGAAAATCCTGAAGCCACCGGGTAAGGAGCAGTATAGAGACATCCTATACTATACCCAGAAACTACAGGGTCCTGGGGCTGTAGATGCGGGGAGGTCTGTTCATGGAGGGGGAGAGGCCGACATGCCAGCACAGGTGGACTGGGAGATGGACACAGTCAGCACTCCTAACTTCTTCATGGAGGATGGAGTTCGCCCTCCCTCTCCCCCCCTCAGAAGATATATCAGAGACTATAGAGCAACCAACATTAACTGAAATTTTGAAAGCGGTTCATATGTGCACAGCTACAGTTAAAGGGGTTGTAAAGGTAAAAATTTTTTCACCTTAATGCATTCTATGCATTAAGGTGAAAAAACTTTTGACAGTACCGCCGCCCCAGCCCCCCCCGTTTTACTTACCTGACGCCTCGAATCTTCGCTCCTCGTCCTCGTCAGCTTCATTGCAGCTCAGCCTGGTCGCTGATTGGCTGCAGTGGATGGATTGAAAGCAGCGCAGCCATTGGCTCGCGCTGCTGTCAATCACATCCGATGACGCGGCGCGCCGGGGGGCGGGGCCGAGTGATACAGCGAGCGGCTATAGCCGCCGGCTGTATCACGGGAGCGCGCCCGCAAGCACTCACCACCGTGCGAGGGAGCTCGCATGAAGGTGGTAAATGCTTGCGGGGAGGAGCTGAAACAGCCGCCGAGGGACCCCAGAAGACCAGGTTCGGGGCCACTCTGTGCAGAACGAGCTGCACAGTGAAGGTAAGTATAACATGTTTGTTATTTTAAAAAAAAAAAAAAAACATCTTTACAACCCCTTTAATGTCATGAAAGAGCAGTTGGGGGGCATTAGAGAAGAGATGTCCTTTCTCAGACAAGACCTGCAAAAGGTCAGGGAAAGGGCCACGGCAGTGGAAAGCAGAGTGAGTGACATAGAAGACAGAATACCTCCTCTTGCACAAGAAGCCAGAGCAGCACACCACATGGCCCAAGACATGTATAATAGAGCTGAGGACACTGAAAATCATTTACGCAGGAATAACATTTGCATTGTGGGGCTCCCCGAAAAATCCGAGGTTAAAGATCCCACTACCTTCGTGGAAAATTGGCTTATTGAAATCTTTGGTCGGGATGCATTTTCCCCCTTCTTTACAGTTGAGAGAGCTCACAGGGTCCCTGGCCGGCCTCCCCCGCAGGAGCTCCTCCCAGGTCACTGCTGGCCAAGCTACTATACTATCGGGACAGGGAAGCAGTATTACACTGCGCCCGTGAGAAGGCAAATATTAAGTTCAATGGCGTCAGAGTGTCCTTCTATCCTGACTTCTCTGCGGAGGTGCAGAGAAGTAGAGCGAAATTCGGGGAGGTCAAGAAACGTTTGAGAGCCCTGCAACTACCATACGCTATCCTCTACCCGGCCAAACTGCGGGTAACAGCAGACGGACATGCCCAGTTTTTTGAGTCAGCTAGAGAAGCAGTAATGTGGTTGGATCACAATGAACAAGCCCTGAGATGCCATACAGTCAAGGATACAAAGTGAGTCAGCCGGCCAGGTTGCTGCAATTTTCATATGGCTAGCTAATTACCCATAACTGTCTTTCTCATTGCCATTCCTCAGTATATTTGGCTCTTTTCTCCCTTGTTTGAGTGCCGGGGACACATTCCATTTTTGGAAATGCTGGGAAGAAGAACTGTGACTTTTCTTTTTGCCTATTCATCTTTTTGTTTCAATGGCAATGCATGAACAATCAGTTGGCCTATTTTTAGGCTGTGTTGCAAGGCAAGGCTTTGCCCGGTTGGCGAAGTTGTTCCGGATGATCCTACCATTTTGCTCTATATTGGCGGGCACAATCGTCTGTGAGATGTGCCTGACATGGTATTACCCTACTACAATGGATCAGAAGTTTGATGGCACCGTTGTGCCCAGTTCTCATTTACAATGTACACTTTCCTACAGTCCAGAGACTTATTTTGTTTTGCTTACCTGCCACCTGGTCAATTCAACAGCCCATTACAACCCTATTTATCTTTGCTCCCGTGGATTTACCATACAGATCAATATTGAAAGCCCCAGCCCGTTGATGTCTTTGCTTCCTGAATGGCGGGATCTTCGCTTGTGATTTCCTGGAATGTTAGGGGCATGAACTCCCCCCTTAAACGTACAATGATATTTACTTGTCTGAAAAAGTTTTATCCTGCAGTTTTATGTCTACAGGAAACACATTTGACTATGGAGACTAAAAGCTGCCTGAAATATGCATGGATAGGTTGGGCTTATCACTCCACTCACACCTCCTTTTCTTGGGGTGTGAGTGTAGTTATACACAGATCCCTGGATTATCAGGAATATGCATCTAAAATAGATTCTGAGGGGAGGTTTGTGTTCCTACACTGTCGCATTGGTATTTTGCAATGTATTATGGCCTGTGTCTATATACCTCCTCCATTTGATGCCCGGGTGTTTCGGCTTCTCCTGGAGTTTTTGGAGGGGAAGCCGAACCTCCCAATACTACTAGTGGGGGACTTTAATAGTTGGCTGGACTCCGTTCTGGACAAACATCCGCCTCCGTGTCTACAGGCCCCACGCAGGGGAACACCTCTTGCTAGGCTATTGCAGGAGCTGGGATGGTTAGACGTGTGGAGACACAGAAACCCTGCAATTAAGCAATTCTCCTGCTATTCCAAAACCCATGGGTCGCTATCCAGGATAGATTTAGCTGTGGGGAACCCAGCGATGCCCCCCTCGGTTTCTGACATCTCTTACAAACCCAGATGTGTGTCGGACCTACTCGGTAATAAACCTTATTGTGACACAGGCTTCTACACTCCCAAAAGCACCCTGGAAATGTAATGCCTTTTGGCTACAGCTGTTTACATCTCCCGAGGAACTGGAGGGGAGCATCCACAAATTTTTTAAGCATCAGCCTAACTCTGCCGCTGTTCTGGCCGAGTGGGAGACATTTAAATCCTATTTAAGACGTTTGCTAAGTAATGAGGTTACCAAGGTTAAAAAGCATTCTGAAGCTCTTAGAGATGCTCTGGAGGTGCAGGTTCATTCCCTGGAGGTGAAATATGTGCAGGACCCCACTGATTCAGCTAGGGAGGCCTGGCAGGCAGCTCAATCAGCTTATGAGCATCTCCTGGCCTCGACAGCAGAAAAAAAGAGGTTTTTTTCCAAGACAACCTTTTTTGAGGAGGGGGAGACAACAGGCCGCCTTTTAGCTGGAATTGCCAATTCAGAACAGAAGACTACGGTTTTTGGCACTATAAAAACTACTGGGGGGCAGTTGGTACACTCTCCTGATTTAATACTAAAAACACTAGCAGAGTTCTATGAAACGTTATATCGCCCGGCCTCGGTGTATGGCTCTGGGGAATTGTATAGCTATCTGGATGAAATAGTTTTTCCGCAACTTTCAACTTTTCAATGTAAGGAACTAGATTCTCCATTATCTCTGGAGGAGTTGCAGGTAATGGTGGCAGCGTTCCCTAACTGTAAAGCTCCTGAGGGGGATGGTATCCCCATGGAGATCTACAAACGCTACTCTGAAGTATTGCTACCAAAATTGTTGGAAGTGTTTAATGCAGCTAGGGTACAGAATGTCCTTCCACCTTCCATGTCGCAAGCCCATATTGTGTTGATTTTAAAACAGGGAAAGGACCCAGTAGATCCGACCTCACATAGGCCGATATCGTTACTTCAGTCAGATATTAAAATGCTGGCCAAAGTACTAGCCCTTAGCTTAAACAAGGTAATCACCTCGGTTATACACCAAGACCAGGTGGGATTTATGCCAAATAAGTCCACAGCGATAAACCTAAGAAGGCTATTCCTTAACATGCAATCCCACACTGACAATAGGGGTAACAGGGCTCTTCTGTCATTAGATACCATGAAAGCCTTTGACAGCGTGGAATGGCCATACCTTTGGGAGGTACTGAAGCGATTTGGCTTTAGTGATGTATATATTGCTTGGGTGCACTTGTTGTATCATTGCCTTCAAGCGGTCATCAGAGAGGCGGGCAGACTGTCACTTTCATTTACATTAGGCCGGGGCACGTGGCAGGGGTGCCCTCTGTCCCCCCTGCTGTTTGCTCTGGCAATAGAACCACTGGCGATCAAGATTAGAGATCGTGGAGATATCACTGGCTTCCGCTATGGAGATAGACAGGAGAAGGTGATGCTCTATGCCGACGCTACAATGATTCTGCTGGGGGACACGGAGCAATCCTTGAGAAACTCGATGGAAACAGTGATTCGGTTTGGGGAATTCTCTGGTCTGAAAATAAATTGGTCCAAATCCGCCCTGATGCCCCTAGATGAGGATAAACGACAGCATGGAGAGCGAGTGGGGGATATCCCGGTTGCCACCTCCTTTAAATATTTGGGAATGTGGGTGTCACCCCAAATCAGAGACTACTGTCAACAAAATATTTCCCCGCTATTGGCCAGATTTCGTCTGCGGGTCAAAACGTGGAATTCCTTATGTATGTCGGTTGCAGGTAAAGTGAATCTAATTAAAATGATTCTGATGCCCCAACTGCTGTACATGTTACATAATTCCCCTGTAGTGATCCCACTGAAGACTTTCAGGATAGTTAATGCTATATTCCGTGAATTGATTTGGAAGAATAGACCCCCCAGGATAAAGTTAGAGCATATGCAACGCCCTAAAGATGATGGGGGCCTTGCACTCCCGAATCCATGGTTGTACTAGCATCACAGTTGCAACACTTGATAGGCACCATGGTTCCGGAGGGTGACTCAGCAGATAGATCCCCTAGTGCTTCCGAAAATATCATGCTCCATACCGTAGGTGGGAAATCAATTCCAACTGCTCTGGAGGCATCGGCTTTTGGTAAGCCCCCCCAAATAAGTTTCCCCACATATAGCCTCATACAGAAAATATGGAACAAAATCAGTTTTTTACAAGGGGCAACAGGTTTTAATGAATTCAGCCCTATTTGGGCAAGTGAGTCCTACCCTGAACTGGCCAAACTGCGGCATGCGGAAAGGTGGAAGAGACATGGCATTTTTTTACTTGATTCAAGTTACGGAAAATGATTGTCTTTTGAAACTTCGAGAGAGAAATATGGGTTACCACAACATATGCAATTTTACTACATGCAGCTCAGACATGCTTTCACAGCCCAGTCAAGGACCTCTGAGTGGCATGTAGACTCTACTCCCATTCTGTCTCAACTTAAGACTGCGGAGATATCTAAAGGATTCATCTCCAAGTGTTATTGCACACTTCTGAGCAAGTACCTCTTAAAGCACCCTCTTACAGTTAAAAGAAAATGGGAAGCGGACATAGGACCCCGGATGACGATCAGTGGGAGGAGGCCCTACAATCAGTTGCTATCTGTTCCTTGAATGTGACACAACGGTTGACGCAATTATATACACTTCTGAGAGTATATTACACGCCTCATAGATTACATGCCATGGGACTGACACTCACCCCTATATGCACTAGATATAAAAGGGACCATGGTGAGTTGCTACATATGCTCTGGCGTTGCCCCAAACTGCATGTATACTGGAGGGGGGTAATAGATGTCCCCTCTGCAGTGTTTCGGTGCAGATTCCTTTGGACCCTAGACATTGCATCCTGAATTTGCTAGACGAGTTGGAGTGGGAACCTCACACCAGAGAGGCTCTTACTAGGGCCCTCTTTATGGCTCGCAAGCTGATAATGTTGCATTGGAAATCTGAATCACCTCCATCAGTTAAGGAATGGATTACTGCAGTAGGTAACACGTTGCGAATGGAGAAAATTATATACCAGCATAGGGGTTGTGCCATTAAATTTGAAAAATTGTGGGACCCTTGGCTGGGAACGCCGGGATTGGCCCTGGAGGACCTAGTCATGGATAGACTCCTGCGAATTAACACGGGCTGAAGGGACTGTACACTCCGATATTTCGATAAATGAAATTGGGAGGGGTGGGCTGTTATAGAGGATTAGCCTAGTCTAGTCGGGAGTCTAGTAGCGGTATTTGATTATAGAAATGGCAGATTTGATGAGGGTGATCTTATTTGTATGGTGGTAAATAAAAATGTATAACGAATGACCACAGTATAGATGATGCATGGGGCTCAGGGAAATAGCAAATGTATATGTTCGTTATAAATGCCTGGAATATGGATCTTTGGACTGTATGTATTTAATTTTCAATAAAAGTTTTCTGGATTTAAAAAAAAGTTGCCCGCTTCACTTCCTGTATTTTGATTATTGTTGAATGTGAAGAGATTCTGTGATTAAACAGTGTTTAAAAAAAAGGCAGAGTTGTACTTTGTGCAAAATGTAGGGGCGGGCCAGGGGAAGATCCTGGTGGATCATGAGGGGGGCCTGACAGGGGGACCCTTGCTTTATCTGGACCGGGGGCCCTGAGCGTTGTCAGTCCGCCCCTGTCTGGTTATATATACAGCACCAGCTCTTCAGGGAGTTTATTCCACATTTTCACAGATCTTGAAGAATCCTTTCTGTATTTGGAGATTAAATCTCTTTTCCTCCAGACATAAAGCGTGCCCCATTGTCCCCTGATGACCTTAAAGTGAATAACTCAAGACCATGTTGATCATATCCCCCTTATCCTCCTCTTTTTAAGAGAGAATAAATTCAGTTCATCTAATTTTTCCTCATAGCTGAGCTCATCCATGCCTCGTATCAGTTTGGTTGCCCTTCTCTGCACTTTGGTGAAACTCTGCTGACTTCTATCATCAAATCATGGCAAGCAAAATGCATTTTTTTTTTATTTTTGCTTGCAATGATTTGGTATTCTATACAAAGTGAAATTTCACATTCACTAAGCACTGGGGCCAATTCCTTTGCAAAACACAAATGCCTATGCAAAGTGAACAGCCTAATTCCTTTAGGTAAATCAAATGCTTTGTCCGAAGGTATAAATTTTTCCCCCTTGATAGGTGAAAGACTTTAGGGGCTTAGTCTTGTAATTTAGTTTAGATATATCCCTTATTTTAATTTGCTTGTTATTTCTGCGTACAGCAGTTAAAATATGTAAGTTAGGCATGAACACATTGCACAGACAGGAAATGTAGAAAATACATTCAAGAAAATATTTTAGCTAAGCCAGTCCTTGTCTCTTGCCTTTATTTCTTTATAACAATGTATTATGTTCTATCTGTGGTCCTTGCTCTACCTCCTGAAAAATTTCTGGGGTTTAAAGCTGTAGTCTGCTTTGTGATTTTTACCTACAGGTAAACCTATAATAAGGCTTACCTATAGGTAAAATGAATATCTCCTAAATGTGCACTGCTTAGGAGATATTCACCCTGGATGCAGCTGGTGACATCATTGGCGCATGCACAACTTGCTGGACCTTCAGAGCACTGTGCTATAACCGAGGACGCCTGCACCCATGCACAGTAGTGACTCCAGCCACTCACACAGCAGGGGTCAACGAACTTGGAAGGAAGACAGGGGAAGATGGAAGCCCTCTCAGTGGTGACAGCATGCCACTGGAGGGCTTAGTTTTATGCATACTAGCACATTATGCTATAATTTTGCAATGGTTTACTACTGCTTTAATTGGTTTTTAAACTAAGGATGGCCATGTACATTTTTTAAGATAGGCAAACATGGTGGTAAGACATCTGACAATCTTGACAATTTTACTAGTTGCATTATTCCCTGTAAATGATCCAGTGCTGTGTAGAGGCATAAATGAAGGATGAAATAAAAAAGTTAGAAAATCTGTGTAAACTATATCAAGTGCTTCCTATGTGATGGAATGTTCATCATTGCTCCCTAGGGATGCCACAAGCGGTCTTTGAATCATGGAAGAATATGCCATGTGTGGTCACAGAAAAGATGTTTTCTGTTCCATTATATTATGTAAAATGCAAAAGGTAATTAAAGAATGAGCCTTTGTACTCTTTATAACATTTAAGCACCAACCCTGGAGCACTACTTAAGCCTTCATTAAAAAAACTGTACATTTTAACAGATGTCTTTGGCTGGGTCCTTTTCACCTGCGTCTTCCTCCAGTTGTGGGTAGATTCTTAATGCTGCAGACAATAGCACCACATCATTATATGTAGCACTCCAATGCATCACCAGTATGCTGCTGTGCTGCAGCGCACGGAAGCATCACAATGCGTGTTGCACTAGCTGCAAACAAAAATGCAACATGTACTAAGTTTTTGTGCATTCAGGTGCCTTACAGCCCAGTAATTTCAAACAGGCTGCCTGAGACAATGTATCACAGTGTGCAACAAAACTGGTGAGCACAGTGCTTTATGGTGTTGACCTGTCGTAAATCATAAGGTTTGCAATTCATGACCCATTGTAGATTTTCGCCAAGAAGGAGCAAACCACACTTCTGAGTTTTCTTGAATGGTGGATAGTCCCACATGGTGTCATTTCTCTGGAGCTTAATTATACACTGAGCTTCAGTTTCTGGCTGTTGCTAAATCTGCTATTTCAGTTTAATTTTTAGTGATTTTTGGCGTTAGAAATCCCACAAAAACTATCAACTGCTAAGATAGTTCATAGTATACAAGACATAGTTACATAGTTTCATAGTAGGTAAGGTTGAATAAGGACAATAGTCCATCCCGTTCTATCTGTGTTGGTGTATGTGTGTCAGTGTCAATAATCATTTCCCATATCCCTGTATATTATGTTCACTAAGATGCACATTTAGGAGTCTTTTAAAATTATTAACACTCCCTGAGACTAAATCATTTTTTTCCTAAATACCATTAAGGTATTTGTAAATCGCTATCATATACCCTTCTCAAGCATCTCTTCTCCAGCGAGAATAAATTTAGTGCTTATAGCCATTCCTTGTAATTGAGGTCCTCCAAGCCCTGTATTAATTTAGTTGGACTCTCCAGTTCCATCACATACCTTCCGAGGACTGGTGACAAGAATTGGATGGAGTACTCCAGATATGACCTAACCAGAGTTTTATAAAGTGGCAGGATTATAGTTTGATCTCTGGAGTATATCCCTTTTTTAATGCATGCTAATATTCTGCCGGCTTTGGTAGCTGCAGCTTGACATTGCATGCTATTGCTCAGTCTATCTTCTACTAGGACCCCCAGATCTTTCTCCATCCTTGATTCCCCCAGAGGTTCTCCTCCTAGTGAGTAGTTCGCGTTTGTGTTTTTTGCCCCTAAGTGCATTACATTTCTCCACATTAAACCTCATTTGCCATGTAGTTGCCCACTCCATTATTTTATTCAGGTCTTTCTGTAAAATTTCTATATCCTGATGTGAAGTTATTGCCCTGCTTATTTTTGTGTCATCCACAAAAACTGTGATTTTATTTATCCCATCTCTATATCATTTATGAATATATTAAACAGAATTGGTCCCAAGACAGAGCCTTGGGGTATCCCACTTACCACTCCAGACCAGTCTGAGTACACAATATTTATCTCTACCTTTTGGACACCCCCCTGTAAAGTTTTAAATCCAAGAACAAACCTTATGGTCCAGGCTGTCAGGAACCATGAATCACACTGACACAGAAGTGCAGAAAAAAAAATCACACTTTAAGACCCCTTTCACACTGAGGGTTTTTCAGGCGCTAAAGGGCTAAAAATAGCCACTGTAAAGGGCCTGAAAAACGTCTCCCCTGCCACCCCAATGTGAAAGCCTGAGTACTTTCACACTGGGGCGCTGCACTGGCAGGACGTTAAAAAAAGTCCTGCAAGCAGCATCTTTGGGGTGGTGCAGGAGCAGTGTATACACCGGTCCTCCACTGCCCCTGCCCATTGAAATGAAAGGGCACCGCTGCCAAAGCGCTTTGCAGGTGCGGCACTACACGGGCGCATTTAACCCTTTCTTTGGCCACTAGCTGGAGTTAAAAGCGCCTGCTAGTGGCCAAATAGCGCCGCTAAAACCTATCCTACCCACACCTAACAACTGTATTTTCTTTTTGTCCATCTGATCATCCCCCACAGCTACTACCCTTTGTTCCACTTGACCTTCCCTTCTAGATTGTAAGCTCTAATGAGCAGGGCCCTCTGATTCCTCCTGTATTGTACTGTAATTGTACTGTCTTCCCCAATTTTGTAAAGTGCTGCACAAACTGTATAGCGCCATTGTAGTGGCGCTATATAAATCCTGTATAATATTAATAATAATAATAAAACAACAGTAAAGTGCCACTAGAACTAGCGGCGCTTTACCGCTAACACTGCCCACGACTCAGTGTGAAAGGGCTCTAATAAAATGGTAAAATGGTACAAACGTAGTCAAAACATAGCCAGGGTTCGGTAACCAGAGCAGGTAGTCAGAACAAGCCAGTAAAACAGGAGTCCAGTGTCAGGACTGAGTTCACCTGCTGGTGGCATTGTGGTTCTCTGGGCTGATGGCTGCAGTTCCAGTGTCCAGCAGAAGCTGTCTCCCAGAAGCCAGCAGGTTCTGATCAGCCACACCTGGCTTCAGCTGCCAGGTGGATATTTAAGGCTGCTCCTCCCTTCCCCCAGCATGTCACTCTCCTGTCGATTGCCCCCTTGCTACCAGATCCTTGTGCCTCCTGTATCTCGAACCATCCTGCACCCCCTCTGCCTTGCTCTTGCACCCAGTCGTGTTTCCCTTCCTTGCATCCCTGTTACCTTTATTGTAGATATTGCATATAGATAGCAGTTAGGTTCATTTGTTATTTTGTCTTTTGGGGTTTGTTTTTGCTGTGTTCACTGGTTGCTGTGTATTTCACTGTGAATAAATATCACTGTAATGATATATACTTTGTTTGGTCTCAGTTTCCTTGTGTAGCTACGTGTCTGGTCTCCTTAGCCACTGATCCTTGACATAATAGTGATACCCACTACGACCAGATCTGCTACACTTGGGAGCAGGGAGCCAGTTACTTGAATTTTTTTGCCTTTTTCAGAATGCAGAGAGTGAAGGTTATATGCCGTGTGCAACTGACACTAGAGGAAAAGGATTTTTGTCATTCACTTTGGCAGGATCTCACTGAGGAGGAGCTGCTGGGAATCATTCTGACTGTACATACCTTAGCTGTTGAGGGCAGATTTTCCCTTAGGGAAGTACAACCTTTGATTCAGGTCTGTTCTGAGCTGCTATTTCAGTGTGTTTTGTTTTCACCCCCCCCCCCCCCATTTACTATGTGTTAGGTTGGATTTTTGGGATGGTTGCTGAAACATTGTGCAGGTTCTTTTTTCCAGCAGTATTCAGCTTATACACAACAGGTGCTGTTGGATTGTATTGCTTCTGTGCACTGTTTAATCGAGCAATGTGAGCAAGGGAGAGACAAACTGACTTTAGTTCACCCTCTGCTACAAGCTTGGTCAGAGATCTTATCCCCAGTGCAACATGAAGCACATAAAAGTAGAAATGCTAAAGATCAAGAATCTGTTCCTCTGTTACCCTAAGCAACCTCTGCTGCTACTGAGTGTTCCTAACCTTCTGTAGATCAGTACCCTGCCACCAGTAATCACACTTCCTCTTAATGCAATCCATTGAAAGCTACCCCTGCAGTACCGTTGTCCATAGCAACGTCTCAGGCCTCTTCCTGTACTTCTGCTACTCTTCCCTCTATTCTCCCCAGTACTGTTACTATCTTTCCATCAGCAGTACACGCTGGTCAGCACAATGCAATAACATGCAGGACTCCAGTATCCAAGCCCAAAAAGAAACAAAACTTTCTCCTGCTCTTACAACTCTGCCACTATCCATGTTGCCTGCTGATGGTGCCCAGTCCTCCTCCATGCTGAGGACTGCTGTTGATGCGATCCAGTCCCCCTCTATGCTGATGACTGTTGCTGATGCGATCCAATCCTTCTACATGCTGATGACTGCTGCCAATGCGATCCAGTCCTCCTCCATGCTGTTGACTGCTGCCGATGCGATCCAGTCCTCCTCCATGCTGATGACTGCTGCCGATGCAATCCAGTCCTCCTCCATGCTGATGACTGCTGCCTGTGAGATCCAGTTCCCCTCCATGCTGATGCGGCCTGCTGATGGGGTCCATGCCTCCTCCATGCTGCTGCCTGCTGATGGGGTCTATGCCTCCTCCATGCTGCCACCTGCTGATGGGGTCCATGCCTCCTCCAAGCTGCCGCCTGCCGATGGGGTTCATGCCTCCTCCATGCTGCTGCCTGCCGATGGTGTCCATGCTGCTCCATGCTACTCCATGTTGCTGCTTACCGATGGTGTCCATTCTTCCTCCATGCAGCCGCTTGCCGATGGTGTCCATTCCTTCTTCATGCTGCCACTTGCCGATGGTGTCCATTCCTTCTTCATGCTGCCACTTGCCGATGGTGTCCATTCCTCATCCATGCTGCTGCTTGCTGATAGTGTTCATTCCTCCTCCATGCTGCCGCCTGCCGATGGGGTCCATTCCTCAACCATACTGCTGCCTGCCGTGTGTGACCTACCATCTGCTGCCAAGTCTGCCACCCAGCTGGTCTATGCTGGTTCCGAGGCTGCCGCCCAGCCGCACTTTGCTGATTCTGGGGCTGCTGCCCAGCTGGACTATGCCGATACCTGTACTGCTGCCCATGTGCCTCTGCTTGCTGCCCAGTCTGCCTCTGGATGTCCTGTGCCCAACAACCTTCCTGCCTCTGAGGATCTGCCCAGCAGAAAACCCAGCCAGATACGAGGGTAGGGCCCTATGGAGCGTCCAGAGGCCGTTTCTTAGGGGGTGGGGAATCTGTCAGGACTGAGTTCACCTGCTGGTGGCTCTGTGGCTCTCTGGGCCGATGGCTGCAGTTCCAGAGTCCACCAGCAGGTGTCTCTCAGAAGCCAGCAGGTTCTGATCAGCCACACCTGTGTTCACTTGTTGCTGGGTATATTTATTGGTGTGTGTTTCAGTGTAAATAAATATCACTGTTGTACTTTGATCTCAGTTCCCTTGTGTAGCTGTCAGAAAAGACGTCTGCATTGTACAGCTGCCGGTCCCAGACACACACATGTGCGCAGACTCTGTCAAGGAATGAGCAGAACAGAAGTAGACGCTTCTGAGAGTGCAGTCGGGGGGGAGGGGGGGTGCTGTCCCAGCGTCAAGGTCTCAGGAATTTTATTCACCGAGTAACTTTCTTCTCAAGGAAACTTGCCCCTGCTCAGAGGAATTATGATGTTGGAGATCGTGAGCGTCTTGCCATAAAAACCACCCTTGAAGAATGGAGGTATCTGCTAGAAGGGGCAGCTCATCCAATACTGATCTATACAGATCACAAGAACCTTGAATATTTAAGGACTGCTAAACGACTGAAACCTCGCGAGGCCTGATGGGCACTTTTCTTTTCTTTTTTATTTCATATTACCTAGAGACCCGGGTCAAAGAATGTCCAGCCTGATGCATTGTTGCGCATGTTCAAGGATCCTAAGGACTTGCCGGTATCAGATACTATCCTGCCAGCAGGGAACTTCCTGTTGCTACAGACCGATCTTGTGTCAGGCAGCAGTTGCCCCTGCCTGAAGCAGGCATCTGCAGTTACCCCTGATCCTATCAGGGATACCTTACAGGCAAGAGAGGGACTTCTTTGGAGCGGGGATCGAGTCTTTGTCCCAGAAAAAGTTAGAATACCAGTTCTGGGGTTCTGTCACGACCACCCCTTAGCAGGACACTTGAGAATATGCAAGATAGTGGAATTGGTGCAACGCACGTTTTGGTGGCCTGATCTGGAAAAAGACTGTAAGAGCTACATAAATGCATGCATTACCTGTACCCGAAGTAAGAGCACCTGAAACGAGGCCTGGGGCTTGCTCAGACCTCTGCCTGTGGCCAACAGGCCATGGACCATGATATCCATGGACTTTATAGTGGAACTACCAGCCACTGAGGACTGTACAGCCATCTTTGTCATAGTCGATCGGCTGTCTAAAATGGCCCACTTACTACCCCTGAAAGGTACACCATCTGCTGTGGAGACTGTTCGTGTATTTATAAAGGAGGTAGTTGGACTCCATGGGGTGCCAATAGACATTGTCTCAGATCGAGGGGTTTAATTTACATCAAGATTCTGGAGAGCACTATTAAAAACCCCGAAGATCCAACTTTCTATGTCTTCTGCATACCACCCGCAGTCTAACGGGCAAATGGAATAGACTAATCAGACGTTGGAACAATACATCCGTTGCTTCACATCATTTGTCCAGAACGACTGGGTATCACTCCTAACGTTAGCAGAGTTCACTTATAATAACTTCTGTCATGCAGCCACCAAGCAGTCTCCATTTTTCACAAATTATAGCTTCCACCCCACCTTTCTGCCTGACCTTGTTCCTGAGTCTTCGGTTCCAGTTGTCCAAAGCACCTTGGATTTCTTCAGTCGTAACAACAAACTGTTACAAGAGGCCATGACCAAAGCACAGGAAGATAACAAAAGGGCTTTTGACAGAAGGTGGGGGAAGCTGATCCTGCAGACAGGGGACCAGGTTTGGTTGGCCACAACCAATCTGAGACTGGCATGTCCTTCAAAAAAGCTAGCTCCTAAATTTGTGGGGCCATTTCCAGTGAGAAGGAAAATTAATGATGTTTTCTATGAACTGTCATTACCGGAATCTTTCAGGATACACCCAGTGTTCCATGTGTCATTATTGAAGCCCATGGTGCCAGATCCTTTTCCAAATCGAAACACTGGACCACCTGAACCTGTGATTGTCACTGGGGATGAGGAGTTTGAGGAGAATGTACACACTATGGACTTGGTTCATGCCTTCTTCCGCAGTCATCCCCAGAAGAAGAACCAATTTGGCATCCGGAGTCTACCCGTAAGGAGGGGGCAATGTCAGGAAAGACGTCTGCATTGTACAGCTGCCATTCCCAGACACACACGCAGGCGCTGACAAGGAACGAGTAGAACAGCCACATATGCAAACGGCTGTGTGTTCACGTGCGCGCGCCTGTCACCAGGACTGGCACCAAACGACCTAATTTAAACAGGGCTTCAGTGCTGTCTAATTGCTACTTGGTCTACAGCGTTTATGTGAATCCTGATTCCTGTGTTTAACTTCTGATACTGATTCGGCTTGCTCCCGATTGCCCTTGTCTGCTCCCTGCTCTGACCCCTGGCTTAACTACGGACTCTGTCTCTGCCTGCTGCTCCTGTTTACACTTCACCTGTTGCCAACCCTGCCTGTGACCCAACTATGCTTCTGCCTGCCGTTTATGTCTGATCTGCCTATCTGTTACTGACCCGGCTCGCCTGACCCTGCTTCCAGCTCCTCCAGCCTGCTACAGTTCCTTCAGTCCAGCTCAGCACCTCCAGGTTCTTGCTTCCTGTTGTGCATCCACAGTCTGTCATCAGCCCAGTCTGCCAGCCTGTCTGCTGCCTCATCTGCCTGCTAGCAGCCAAGTCCGGCTTCCTGCCCGTGAGTTCCCAGCTACTATTTGCACAGACTTCTGGACTGATCCTAGGCACTCTTACCCCACCGTGCTCCAGTGGCTGCTGTCTCACTATCAGTGGCCCTCGAGCCGGAGCTGTATGAGAGGCCTTCCTCTACACGTCAGGCTCACGACCAGGTACGTGACAGTAGTTACATGTATGGTCTTCTTAGCCGCTGATCCCTGACATCCAGAGATCAGCATTGTCAGAGACAGCAAACAGGAATCAGGAACCAGAAGGGAAGTCAGCCAAGCAAAAGTCTTGAACAGGGAAACACAGCAGAGAGTATCCAGATATGCTGACCAGCGAAGGCACAGGAGATCTAATCCAGGGAGTTTAAGTAGCCAGCAGAGCTGGCTGACAAGCAGGAAATGATCATCAGGTGAGTCAATGTGGAATTATGAGTGCTGACAATTAACTGACAGCTGGGCAGCCTGAGCTCTGAGAAGGGAGCGCTGAGCCCAGCCCTGACAGTACCCCCTCCTCAACGACCCCCCCCCCCCCCCTCGGAAGGCAACCAGGTTTGAGGGGAAAATTTATATGGAAAGCACGGAGGAGGACAGGGGCATGTACGTCCAAGTATGAGACTCAAGAGAGCTCCTGCGCACCGTACCCTTTCCAATGAACCAGGTTCTGCCCACAGAACCTACGGGAGTCAATGATGGATTGTACTTCACACTCCTCATGGTTCTCAGTCTTACTGGGTGAGGACTGAGGACGTGGTGGTGAAGCGGTTGCACACCAAAGGTTTTAATAAGGGGACATGGAATACATTAGAGATTCGCATATTAGAAGTAAGGTCTAAAGCGTAAGCCACTGGGTTAATTCTGTAGAGAATACGGAAAGGCCCAATAAACCATGGTACCAATTTCAGTGAGGGAACCCTGAGTCGGAGGTTGCGAGATGACAGCCAGACCCTCCCTCCAACTTGGTAGGAGGGCAAAGGTAGGTGTCTGAGGTCAGCATGGAGTCTGTGCCTATTTTTGGCATGTCGCAAAAACTCTTGGACCACGGAGATGCTCCTATAATGCAGGAATGCTCCGAGGAACAAATGAGTCAGGCAACATGGATGGTTGGAAACCATAATTCACCATAAACGGAGACAATCGGGAAGCGGTATTAACGGCACTATTGTGAGCAAACTCCACCCAAGGTAAGAGGTCTGACCAGTTGTTATGGTGGTCAGAAATATAGCAAAGTAGAAACTGCTCCAAGGACTGGTTGGCTCGTTCTGGGACCCTATTAGCCTGCGGGTGATACACAGAAGACAAGGAAAGCTGAATTCCCAACCGTGCATAAAAGGCTCGCCAAAACCTGGATACAAACTGGCTACCCCTGTCCGAGACGTTTACCTTGGGTAACCCATGTAATCAAAGATCTCCCGAGCAAAAATGTATGCCAGTTCTTTGGATGTGAGCAACTTATTAAGTGGTATTCAATGTGACATTTTCAAGAACTGGTTAACCACCATAAAGATAACTGTGTTGCCCTGGGAGTTGGGTAACTCCACAATAAAATCCATAGACAGGTGGGTCCAAGGCCTCTCTCTATTGGGTATGGGTTATGGGAGGCCCATTGGAAGGTGTCGTGGTTGTCAGGGCTGGCTCAGCCCTTCCTTCTCTGAGCTGGCCGCTCAGCTGTCGGCTAATTGCCAGCTCTCTTCTCTCTCCACAGTTAACCAGCGGTTGTGGATCTGTTCGTCAGTCCCGCCTACTTAAAGACGTCCAGCTCACTTCTTTCCTGCCTTCGCCTTGGTCACATCACAAGAAACCATCTCCTGCCTTCCTGTTTAAAGACTTGATGACATCCCTTCTGGCTCCTTATCCTGCTTGCTGTTCCTCCACTTGGATCCCTGACTTCTGGCCTGGCTGATTACCCAATCTGGTTACTGAACTCTGGCTTGGCTGACTACCCCATCCGGTTACTGGACTCTGGCTATGCTTTGACTACGCTTACTCTATTTACCTATTTATTTTTATTGATAAACAAGCGTGATTTAACTGTACTTCTGTCTCGGTGTGGTTCATGGTTTCTGACAGTAGGCAAATGCCATGAATTCAGAAGATACAGTCAATCCACTTGTTGGTAATATTTTTAGCCAGATTGGATGAGCAAGATCACCGCATGGATCAGTTTTCCATTGCGTTACAAACGCTCCTGAGTCACACGGTTCACCTGGAATCCCCCACTGTGGCTTCTCCGGTACAACCTGAGTTGCAGGCCATCCCTGCTGCTGCTCAAGTCTCTGTGCAGGCACCCGCCTTGAGTATTACCTCTATTAGAGGTATGTCTGGTTCCACCCTGCTTCCCCAGCGATTTGGGGGTGATCCAGTTCAATGCAGAGGGTTTCTCAACCAAGTTGAGATATACTTTGAGATGCTGCCCCAGGTGTGTCCCACGGACAGAAGCAAAGTAGGGTTCGTGATATCTTTGCTTTCTGAGAGAGCCTTGGCCTGGGCTAACCCTCTATGGGAGACGCAAAAACCTGTTGTCTTGAGTTACCCTGAGTTTGTGGCCTCCTTTAAAAGGGTATTTGATGTTCCTGTGCGCTCCGCTTCTGCTGCTAAGTGCCTCATGTCCATCAAACAGCGTAGGAGAACTTTTGCCGACTACGCCATTGATTTCCGTACTCTGGAACAATGAGGCCCTCGTGGCTGCTTTTTCTCATGTTCTCTCGGATTCCATCAAGGATGAGATAGCAGCCTGAGATATACCCACTGAGCTGGAGAGACTCAGAGAAAGACTTTCTTTTAAGGAGCGCTTGCGGAAGCCTCCTGTACATTTGCCTCCGAGCTTTGCAGTCCCACCTGTTCCTCCCTCACCTCCCATGTCTCCTGGTACAGAGTCGGTCAGTGAAGATGAACCCATGCACTTGGGCTTCACACGTCTCTCTGTGGATGAGAGAGCCTTTAGGAGGAGGGACAGACTGTGCCTTTATGAAAGCCAGGCAGGTCACCTTTTGAAGTATTGTCTTACCCATCCTGGGAACACCCGAACCTTGAGGTCCTGTCATGGACAGACCTTAGGTGGTGTTGTGTCGTCCACAGTTATCCAGAAGGAAAAGCCCCTGCTTTCGGTCACCCTTTCTTTAGCTGAGTCGTCTATCGAGATACAGGCTCTAATCGACTCTGGGGAGCAGGCCTGTTCATTGATGCTGCCTTTGTATCAAAGCACTTGATTCCACTGCAGCTGCGTGACACTCCACTTGCCATTGAGGCTCTTGACAGGAGACCTCTACTGCCTGCTCATGTGACTCACGAGATGGTTCCATTGTCCATGTCCGTAGGGGCTCTTCACCATGAGATAATCCAATTCCAAGTGATTTCCTCTCCTAAGTTTCCGCTGGTTATTGGTTATCCTTGGTTACAGAGGCACAACCCCTCTTTTGCTTGGCTCCGTGCTGAGGTTCTCTCCTGGTCACCACAATGCAGTGAAGCTTCCGGAAGGTAGCCAAGGTACTGTGTACCTCTTCACTCTCCTCCCTGCCAGAGGAGTATCGTGATTTTAGCGATGTCTTTGACAAAGGTCAAACCGGTAGTTTGCCTCCACACCGGCTGTAAGATTGCGCAAGTGACCTTCAACCTGCTGCCACTCCCCCTCATGGTCGGGTTTACCTGTTGTTGGTCTTGGAGGATAAAGCCATGGAGGAGTATGTTGCAGACGCACTTTCTCGAGGTTTCATCTGCAAATCTCGTCTCCTGCTGGTGCTGGTTTCTTCTTTGTGAGGAAGAAGAGCGGTGAACTGAGACCTTGCATAGATTATAGGGGTCTCAATCGTTTCACGATGAAGAATGCCTACCCGATCCCGTTGATTACAGAGTTATTTTACCGCCTCAAGGGAGCAACGGTTTTCACTAAGCTTGATCTGAGAGGGGCTTACAATCTCGTGAGGATTAAGGAGGACGATGAGTGGAAAACTGCATTTGATACCAGAACAGGCCATGATGAGTACCTCATAATGCCTTTTGGCCTTTGTAATGCCCCGGCAGTTTTCCAGGAATTTATTAATGATGTCCTCCGAGATTTGTTGCAGTTATGTGTGGTGGTTTATCTCGATGATATATTTATATTTTCCAAGTCCCTGGAGAGCCACCACACAGATGTTTGTCGTGTGCTTCAGAAATTAAGAGAGAACAATCTCTATTGTAAACTGGAGAAGTGTGAGTTCCATCGGGAACAGGTTAAATTCCTGGGCTATGTCATTTCCACTGCTGGTTTTTCGATGGACCCAGAGAAACTTTCAGCAGTCCTACAGTGGCATCGACCCGTGGGGTTACGTCCTCTGCAGCGTTTCCTGGGTTTTGCCAACTATTATCGGAAGTTTATTCGTAACTACTCGTCTCTGGTAAAAACCCTGACTGATATGACCAGAAAGAACGATAACCCACAGAGTTGGTCTCCGGAGTCCATTCAGGCCTTTGAAAATCTCAGGGCTGCCTTTGTTTCTGCTCCTGTGTTGGCACATCCTGATCCTACATTACCTTTTATTCTTGAGGTTGATGCTTCTGAGACTGGTGTTGACTGAGACTGTCTCAACGTCCTACCTCTGAGAGTGCTATGCATCCTTGTGGCTACTTTTCCAAGAAATTGTCACCTGCGGAGTGCAATTACAAGATTGGTGACAGAGAGCTGTTGGCGATCATTTTAGCCCTGAAAGAATGGAGTCATCTCCTCGAAGGTACCACTGTGCCGGTTCTCATTCTTACTGACCATAAGAATATCACATTCTTTTCTGAGGCTAAACGCCTCTCTCCCAGAAGGGCGCGATGGGCTCTTTTCTTGTCAAGTTTCAATTACATTGTCTCATTCTTACCCGGTAATAAGAATGTAAGGGCTGACGCCTTGTCACAACAATTTTCCTCCACTTCCAAGTTGGAGTCGGTTCCGGTTCCTATGATTCCTCCTGATCGTATTTTGGCTATGGTTCACACCAGTCTTACTTCTCCTTTGGGTGACAAAATTCTTGTTGCTCAGGTCGATGCTCCTCCTGAGAAACCTTGTGACCGCTGCTTTGTCCCAGAGTGTCTCCCTACTGCCGTTCTCCAGACTTACCATTCTCCCAAGGCAGCTGGCCACCCTGGGAAGAATCAACTAATTTGGGCACAAGTCCAGGAGGCTTTGCATCATGCTAATGATAGGTACAGACTCCTTGCTGACCGCAGACGCCTGCCTGCACCTTCCTACCAGATTAGGGACAGGGTCTGGCTGTCATCTTGCAACCTTCGACTTCGTGTTCCCTCACTGAAGTTCGCACCTTGGTTTATTGGGCCTTTCCCTATCCTTCGCAGGATTAACCCAGTGGCTTACATGTTGGACCTTCCTCCTAGTATGTGCATCCCCAATGTGTTTCATGTCTCCTTATTGAAACCGTTGGTCTGAAACCACTTTACCACCTCGGTGCCATGTCCTCACCCTATACAGGTTGAGAACCATGAGGAGCATGGGGTACAATCCATTGCTGACTCCCGTAGGTTCCGTGGGCGCATACAGTACCTGGTGCATTGGAAGGGGTATGGTCCGGAGGAACACTCCTGGGTCTCATCCTCGGACATACATGCCCCTGCCCTCCTCCGTGATTTCCATAGACATTTTCCCCTCAAGCCCGGTGGTCCTCCAAGGGGGAGGGGTAGTTGAGGAGGGGTTACTGTCAGGAGTGGCTCAGCCCTTCCTTCTCTGAGCTGGCCGCTCAGCTGTCGGCTAATTGCCAGCTCTCTTCTCTCTCCACAGTTAACCAGCTGTTGTGGAGCTGCTCGTTAGTCCCGCCTACTTGAAGATGTCCAGCTCACTTCTTTCCTGCCTTCGCCTTGGTCACATCACAAGAAACCATCTCCTGCGTTCCTGTTTAAAGACTGGCTTGCTGACATCCCTTCTGGCTCCTTATCCTGCTTGCTGTTCCTCCACTTGGATCCCTGACTTCTGACCTGGCTGATTACCCAATCTGGTTACTGAACTCTGGCTATGCTTTGACTACGCTTACTCTATTTACCTCTTTATTTTTATTAATAAACAAGTGTGATTTAACTGTACTTTTGTCTTGGTCTGGTTCATGGTTTCTGACAGTGGTGTCTTAATCATAGCACACATGGAACAGGCAGCTACGAAGGCGGCTACATCAACATGGAGACTGGGCCACCAGAATTGTTGGGAAATAGCCCTAATTAGTTTATTCTTCCCTGGGTGGCCAGCAGCCTTGGGAGAATGGTAGGTCTGGAGCACAGTGGTACGAAGACTCTCAGGGACAAAACAGGGATCACAAGGTTTTTCAGGAGGAGATTGGATCTGAGTGGCAAGAATTTTGTCCCCCAAAGTTGAAGTGAGACTGGTACGAACCGTAGCCAGAATACGATCGGGAGGTATCACAGGAACAGAAACCAACTCCATCTTGGAAGCGAAGGAAAACTGTTGGGACAATGCATCAGCCCTTACTTTCTTAGTATCGGGAAGAAATGAGACTATATAATTGAAGCTTGACGAGAAAAGAGCCCATCGCGCCCTTCTGGGAGAGAGGTGTTTAGCCTCAGACAAGAATGTGAGATTCTTATGGTCAGTCAGAATGAGAACCGGCACAGTGGTACCTTTGAGGAGATGTCTCCATTCTTTAAGGGCTAAAATGATCGCTAACAACTCTCTGTCCCCAATCTCATAATTGCATTCTGCAGAAGACAATTTCTTGGAAAAGTAACCACAAGGATGCATAGCGCTCTCAAGGTAGGACGTTGAGACAAAAGGGCACCAACTCCAGTCTCAGATGCATTAACATCAAGGTTGAACGGTAACGTGGGATCAGGATGTGCCAACACAGGAGCAGAGACAAAGGCAGCCTTGAGAGACTTAAAGGCTTTAATGGAATCTGGGGACCAATTCTGTGAGTTACCATCCTTTCTGGTCATATCAGTCAAGGGTTTGACCAGAGACGAGAAGTTATGAATAAACTTCCGATAATAATTGGCAAAGCCAAGAAAACTTTGTAGTGGACGTAAAACCATGGGTCAAGACCACTGTAGAACTGCCAGTAGTTTTTCTGGATCCATTGAAAAACAAGCAGTGGAAATTACATAACCCAGTAATTTAACCTGTTCATGATGGAACTCACACTTCTCCAATTTACAGTGCAGGTTATTATCTCTCAGCGGCTGAAGCACATGTCAGACATCTGTGTGGTGGCTCTCTAGGGACTTGGAATATATGAGGATATCATCGAGATAAACCACCACACATTGCAACAAATCTCAAAGGACATCGTTAATGAATTCCTGAAAAACTGCCAGAGCATTGCAAAGACCAAATGGCATTTTGAGGTATTCGCAATGGCCTGTCCTGGTATTAATCACAGTTTTCTATTCATCGCTCTCCTTGATCCTCATGAGATTATATGCCCCTCTCAGATCAAGCTTTGTGAAAACTGTTGCTCCATGGAGGCGGTCAAATAACTCCATAATCAACGGAATCGGATAGGCATTCATAATCGTGAAGTGATTAAAACCACTATAATCAATACAAGGTCTCAGTTCACCACTTTTCTTTTTCACAAAGGAACCAGCACCAGCAGGAAATGAGAATTTGTGGATGAATCCTCAAGAAAGTGCATCGGCAACATACTCCTCCATGGCTTTGTCCTCCGAGACAGACAAAGGGTAAACCCGGCCACGAGGGGGTATGGCACCAGGTTGAAGACCAATCGTGCAATCATACGACCGGTGTGGAAGCGAACTACCGGCTTGACCTTTGTCAAAGACATCGCTAAAATCACGGTACTCCTCCAGCAAGGAGGAGAGTGAAGAGGTGCACAAGACCGTAGCCACTTTCTGAAAACATGTATTCCTGCATTGTGGTGACCAGGAAAGAACCTCAGCATGAAGCCAATCAAAAGAGGAGTTGTGCCTCTGTAACCAAGGATAACCGATAACGACCAGAAAATGAGGTGAGGAAATTACTTGGAATTGGATTATCTCATGGGGAAGAGCCCCAATGGCCATGGTCAATGGAACAGTCTCATGACTCACATGGGCAGGCTGTAGAGGTCTCCTATCAATAGCCCCAATGGCAAGCGGAGTGGCATGAAGCTGCCACGGAATCAAGTGCTTAGACACACAGGCACCATATATGAACAGGTCTGCAGCCCCAGAGTCGATTAGAGTCTGTATCTCGATGGACGACTCAGACCAAGAAAGGGTAACCGGAACCAGGGGCTTATCCTTCTGGATAACTGGGGACGAAACTGGGGACTAAACAATGCCACTTAAGGACCTCAAGGTGCGGGTGTTTCCTGGGCGGGTAGGACAAGACTTCAGTAAGTGACCTGCCTGGCCACAATAAAGGCACAATCTCTCCCTCCTCTTAAAGGCCCTCTCATCCGCAGAGATATGTGTGAAGCCTAACTGCATGGGTTCTACCTCACTGGCAGACTCAGTACCAGGAGGTATGGGAGGGAGACAAGGGTGGGACTCCAAAGCTTAGAGCCAAACGTACAGGAGGCTTTCGCAAGTGCTCCTTAAAGGAAGGTCTCTCTCGGAGTCTGGAGTCAATGAGAATGGCAAAAGTGATTAATTTCTCCAGCTTAGTGGGAATGTCTCAGGCTGCTATCTCGTCTTTAAGGTTATCCAAGAGACCATGAGAAAAACCAGCCACGAGTGCCTCATTGTTCCAAGCAACCTCTGCTTCCAGAGTACGGAATTCAATGGCATAATTGGCAACAGTTCTTGTACCCTGTTTGACGGACATGAGGCTTTTGGCAGCAGAAGTGGAGCATGCGGGAACATCAAATGCCCTTTTAAAGGAAGCCACAAACTCTGGGTAACTCAGGACAATGAGTTTTTGTGTCTCCCATAGAGGGTTTGCCCAGGCCAAGGCTCTCTTAGAAAGCAAAGATAAAATGAAGCCTACTTTGCTTCTGTGAGTGGGAAACGCCTGGGGCAGCATCTCAAAATATATCCCAACCTGGTTGAGAAACCCTCTACATTGAACTGGATCACCCCCAAATCGCTGGAGAATATTCGAGGCAGGTGCCTGCACAGAGACTGGAGAAGCAGCAGAGATGGCCTGCAACACAGGTTGAACCGGAACAGCCACAGTGGGATGATGCAGGTGAGCAGTGCGAATCAGGAGCGTCTGTAAAGCTATGGCAAACTGATCCATGCGGTGATCCTGCTCATCCAGTCTGGAAAAAATATCACCAGCAAGTGGATTACCTGCATCTTCTGAATTCATGGCCTTCACCTACTGTCAGGAGCCATGAATCAGACTGAGACAGAAGTGCAGTAAAAATCATGCTTTAATAAAATGGTAAAATGGTAAAATGGTACAAATAATGTAGTCAAAACATAGCCAGGGTTTGGTAACCAGAGCAGGTAGTCAGAACAAGCCAGTAGAACAGGAGTCCAGAGATCAGTGTAGTCAGAGGCAGCAAACAGGAATCAGGAACCAGAAGGGAAGTCAGCCAAGCAAAAGTCTTGAACAGGAAAACACAGCAGAAAGTATCCGGATATATTGACCAGCGAAGGCACAGGAGATCTAATCAAGGGAGTATAAGTAGTCAGCAGAGCTGGCTGATGAGCAGGATATGATCATCAGGTGAGTCACTGTGGAATGATGAGTGCTGGCAATTAACCGACAGCTGAGCAGCCTGAGCTCTGAGAAGGGAGGGCTGAGCGCAGCCCTGACACATAGAAACAGACTTTAGCTTCTAGATTAAATGTCTATGGGGAACTGTATCGAATGCTTTTGCAAAATCCAGATACACCACATCCACAGGCCTCCCCCTATCTAGATGGGAGCTCACTTTCTCCTAGAATGTTAACAGATTGGTCTGGCAAGAACGACCCTTCCTTAACCCATGCTGGTTACTACTAATGATACTGTTATCTTCAGCACATTCTTGGATATAGTTGCTTATCATTCCCTCCATTAAGTTACCTACTATTGATGTTAGGCTGACTGGCCTGTTCTTTCCACAATTGTGTCTCTGCCCTTTTTTGAATATTGGTACCACATTGGCTTTTCTCCAATCAGCTGGTAACAAATCTTGTCAGTATGCTGTCCAGAAAGATTAGGTATAAGGGTCTAGCTATAACCTGACTGAGTTCTTTGAGGACTCTTGGGTGTAAGCCATCTGATCCTGGTGATTTATTTGTGTTAAGCTTATCTAATCTTTCCTTGACTCCGGCCTCTGTTAGCCTTATATTTTATTTTCATGACACATTCAGACATTGGAGAGTGAAAATCCGCAGTTAAGATATGAATGATGTTTTCTGGCATGTCATACTAAAACACAGAAAGAATACTGAAATGCACCCTTAAAAATGTTTGCAACAAATAGTCTATATTGATTGATATAACCAAGTTCAAACAGATGCACGATACTTCCTATGTACCTTCTCCCTGTTATTGTCTATTAATGTTTGTGCTTGGATCTCATCTTGGTATAAACATACGCAGTAAGATTTTCAGAATTATCAGTATTGCACGTATTGTATTGAAATTTGCACTCATGTGTACACTATACATTGTACCACCTGTGTAAAATATTTCTTCCACATACCAGACAAAGTAGCTTGTGTCTAGTGTTGCACAAATGCCAGTCAACATATTAAAATAATATAGCTTGGTGGAACAGGATGATTGTCTGCAGTAATGATGGAAGTATAACATTTATTACAATAGGAATGAGGAAATTCCAAAAATTCATTATACACTAAAATCTTCCCTACAGGGTAGATTTTGTGTAGGGAAAGGTGCAAAGCTACATCCTCTTATAATTACAACCTCTGCTTAATAGTTTCATAATT
This sequence comes from Aquarana catesbeiana, assembly GCF_042186555.1. NCBI lineage: Eukaryota > Metazoa > Chordata > Amphibia > Anura > Ranidae > Aquarana > Aquarana catesbeiana. The sequence continues at coordinate 140,498,991 of NC_133325.1, read as the reverse complement.
AAACATTTTATACCAGCTTTAATTTCTGTCACAAGAAAGCTAATGATTTGTGAGGCAACCCTTATTTGAAAACGTATGAGCTTGCGAGCCAATTTTCCTACATTTTATTTTGTGAGACAAATATTAATAAAATTGTCTTAAAAACATTCTCTTTTAAACTGAGGCATCGTTTATAACTTCATAAAAATAGACAAAGTGTTTGTTTTAAATTAATTTGCAACTTTTATTCAGAAACTTTAGTGGCATAATTTAAAGATAACAGTCTAAATTACATTAAGGATAACAATCTAAATTACATTAAAGTGGATCATATAAACAAAGCAATTTATATGTTCACAATCTCATTAAGAGATTTTAATTTATACATATATTTATTCTAAAAATATAGACTACCCGGTGTCAGATGTGCCAAGCCCAAAACCAAGCCCATGACTGTGGCTAAGTTATAAAGATTTTCTCAAGAACCAAGCCCTTATTAAAAAATATAAAAAGCTGATTTTGGTCCTTCACAGGACTTAAGTTTAGCCTTCTCTTCCATCTGCTTCTAATCTTACATGCTGTCATCTGCAAGAACCACAATGAGCCAAAACCAACAATCATGTGCGACCAAGCCTGGAAAGGCTCCTTGTGGAGCTCGGAGCTTTAGTAGTTGCTCAACTGGTGGTGGGTATGGCAGAGTCAACTTCTCTTCATCTTCTCTGATACGATCTGGAGGGCCTCAGAGTTACTCTGTGCACCTTGGTGGTGGAAGTGGTAAATATGGCACCAACAGTCTTTACTGCTTAGGAGGAAGCAAACGGATTTCCATAGCTACTGGCACCAATAAGGGAATAAGCACAGTGGGCAAAGGATTAAGCTTCAGTGATGAAAGATATCCTATTTGTCCACCTGGAGGTATCCAAAATGTTACTGTCAACCAAATCCTCCTTCATCCACTAAAAGCTGATATTGATCCAAACATCCAGAGAGTCAAAACAGAAGAAAGGGAGCAAATTAAATCTCTCAACAACAAATTTGCATGCTTCATAGACAAGGTAAGTTAAATGCGCTCAAATGTTCTGTAAAATTATTGCCTAAAAATGTTATATAGTTTTCCTAACCTTACTGACTGTTTAGTCCTTACAACTGTTTTAGGTCAGATTCCTTGAGCAACAGAATAAAATTCTGGAAACAAAATGGAAGTTTTTGCAAGAACGAAGTAAAAAACTGGCCAACATGAAAGACAAGATCAAACCATTATTTGAGGTGTACATTAGCAGCCTTCAAAGACAACTGGATACCACTAAGAATGAAAAATGTCGTCTTGAAGGAGATCTGAAAAACATGCAGGATGTTGTCGAAGATTTTAAGGCTAAGTAGGTGAAACTAAATTCATGTTTCTTATCCTGCATCAGTAAATAATATAATTTACCATCTATACTGAATAGAATCAGCTACAATATTAATACAAATTGACATAATTATTGGGGTTTTAAAAAAATATGCTCTGAAATATCTTGAGTCCTGTATGTGTCAGATAGTTCAATATTGTAATTACTAAGAACTTATGTTTACCTTTGTTTACAGATATGAAGAAGAGATTAACAAACGTGCCTGTGCTGAAAATGAATTTGTATCTTTGAAAAAGGTATATTTCATAACAGTGGCTGAATTCTAATGTAACATATTCCTTATTATTGTATCTTAAATATTGGTTTTTTATTTATTTAATTTTTCTAATTTTACTAACTTAAAAGAAGTCCTGCTATTTTGTACTGAATTATTTGGGTTAATTATAAAAGTACATGAACTGTTTGTATTTTATTGAGAAGTACAACAACATGGTAATCAAATTCTCTCTGAAGAAGATCAATTTGTGTAACTGGAAATGTACCTGACAGCAAAAATACATTTATTTTATCAATCCAGCTAAATTAAGTTTTTTTCCTCCCATTAATTTAATGTGTGAAAAATCCTTCTCAATGCTGTGTTCAGTTGGATTATTTTACATGAAAGTGTAATATTTAAGTATACAGCACAAAAACTGTTTGCAGTCTCCCTCCTGATGTACTGCTAGTTTAGTTTAATTTTAAACATTAAAGTCAAACTCTTGGTGAATGACTAGACATAGACACACAGATTAAATACTCATATGGGAGATATATTTTCTGCCATAGGACTTGTGTTTCTGTCAATCCAATAGAGGCTTGATTTTTCTGTGCTACATTTAAAGTGTATGTTACCCCTAACATTTCATATTCCTGATATGTGCCTGTTGTACCATGTAATTGCATGAAATAGTTCCTGCTTATTTTGCATCGCCTCCTTTGTGAATCACCTATTGATCCTGTCAGTCCCACTGCTTTCCTATTTCAAACTGACCAGGGAGCGCATCCATCCCAAAATGGTCAGTTTTCTTCTTTGCATTCTACTTGGGAGCACAGTCTGTCTGCACGCCAATGGTCAGACTTCTATGGTTTGCATACACTTTAAGTTACACTTACAGATCTTGTCCCTCCATCAACCAGTTATTGGACAATAAAAGGAAAAGCAGCAGACTAATGTGCTTGTCTCTCTACCACTTTGCTATCTCATCCTATCACCATGTCTATTGTTAGGAAATAAGCATTACAGAACACTTATTTGGCTCCATGTTCTACTTCTTCCTGCCCCAGTTTGAGCTCTGTTGTACAGAGGATTGCAAGAAAGAGAGCAAATTCAGATGTTTCCACTGCTTAGAATAATATAATAAGGATAGCTAAATCCAATAACAAAAAATGTAATATATTGCAATGTATGATCCTTAGATGTAGTGGTTTCATTAAAGGGTAAATTCACCTTTACAGAAAATCTGTAAGGTGAACTTACAAAGGACCCCCTCCCCATCCCCCCTGGTCCCGCTGTACCTGAAGCCGGCGATCACCCACTAGGAGACATCGGATCGCCACTTCACCGGTCTGGGGATTTGAAATCCCCCGCAGCTTAATCTCCTAAACGTACCTCGTAAAGGTATGCATAGGAGGCATCTTAATTGGTCCATGTGACAGAGCCATTTTAATAAATAAAGTGCTGCAATATTATATGTCCTTTATATCTTCCTGGGATCCAGTATCAATGTTTCCTAGAAATATACCATAAACGGTAGGAATGGATTCAGTTCAATTTAATTAGCGCATTTGAAGCTTTTTCCAAATCATTGTCATTCACAAACTGAATCTAGATTATTGTTTTGTAAGTGTTCTAAACAGCATTCTAAACACAACTGCACCTCAAGTTTGTTTTATAGTTCTGGATATAGTAGTGAAGAGTTAAAATTGCTGGCAAGTCTCTATTTTTGTGATCCCTTTGGGGAGATTTTCCCTCACTTCCTGCCCCTGTAATACCTATGCGATAGTTAGTTGAGGTTGTCACCAGGACAAGAAGTCAAAAACAGCAATTACAACATTGTCAGATTTCCAAACCCTTTGTAACTCTACTAAAAATGTGGTTAGATTTCTGTCTGAGCTCTCGGTGGAGAAAATTCTCTTCACTCTGTTCTATTTTAATGCCAGCCCCACCAACTAAGCCCTTGACTTTGCTCCCCCTATACTACATTGTTGACTTACAGCTTACATAGGGTTGAAGAGTCTCTCTCCACCATCATGTGATAGTACTGAGAACATGAGCTCCAAACACCAGTGCTATCATGTGAAATGGGATTATTGGACAGTTTTCTTGAATACCATTATCTGCATAGAGTGGAAAAAGTGCTAAAATTAAGGGGAGTATGTGCTGCTAATTGGGTTGCATTTAAAGGAAGCTGTTACTTTGCCCTGCAAAAACAAACACAGAGTTGCTCCAAAGTAGACCTACCCTGAGAGATCTGTGGAGACTGTCAATGTTGACCTCTTGGTTTGAATGCTAGCAGCCCAGACATCTGTGACTATTTAAGCAAACCAACCTGGAACAAGCATGTAGGTCAGAAAGTCAGAGTGAACTGAGAACTACTGACTTGCATGACAGTGGACTATGGCATTGTTACAAATTCCATGTTGTCTCTGTGCAGAATTCCTTTCATAAACCATGACAATTTTTTTTCATATAGTTTTATGGAATTTTCCCATTATGCCTTCATATGTGCTTTTCTGTTATATAAAACCAACAGTTAGGTGCTTTAGTAGAGGACTATTCATTTTAAATACCTTTAACATGCTTTCATGCTTTTTTTAAGGATGTTGATGTCCTGTACATGCAAAAGACTGATCTGGATTGCAAGCAAGATGCCTTGGTGGATGAGCTAAATTTCCTGAAGACTTTGTTTGATGCGGTATTAAACCCATTATTTAAATTATTAACTGCTATTAAAGTGCTGATTTATCAATGGGTGAGCTGGATTGGCTACGAGAATAGATAAAACCCTTTTTCAGTGCTTACACAACAACTGCATTGTGTTTGCTTGTCAAATTTTACGATAGCAATTAATTGTAGGGTGTATGATATGTTTGTGTAATCCCTTAAACCAGGGCTCAAAAAAGTCCTGAGCTACTAGCCAGGTCTCAAGGGTTACTTGCCACCAGTTGCCCCACTCAACCCTTACCCTGCCCCGCCCCTAATCACGCCATCATAAATCTCATGACACTTAAGTTATAAAAATACATTTTAACAACAACTTTATCGGTTCCCCTCAGCACAGCCTCACCAGTGCCCATCAATGCAGGCTCACCTGTGTCCATCAATGCAGGCTCACCTGTGTCCATCAATGCAGCGTGACCTGTGCCCATCATTGCAGCCTCACCGTGCCCCACATTGCATCCTCACCGTGCCCCACATTGCAGCCTCACCATGCCCCACATTGCAGCCTCACCGTGCCCCACATTGTAGCCTCACCTTGCCCCACTTTGTAGCCTCACTGTGCCCCACATTGTAGCCTCACCATGCCCCACATTACAGCCTCACTGTGGCCCACATTGCAGCCTCACTTTGCCCCCATTTCAGCATCACTGTGCCCCACATTGCAGCCCCACTGTGCCCCACATTGCAGCCTCACTGTGCCCCACATTGCAGCCTAGTAGCACCGAAGGGGGAGCATCAGGAAGCAGGGGAAATCAGCACTGTACAGGGTGATTAGGGTGTGCCCAGACACACCTGGCACACACTGTGTGCACACCTATGACAACCAGAAAAAATTATATACTACAGCTAGATGTGATAACAGCTATGTACATTTTCTTCAAGTACAGACAAATACCTGTTGATTCTGTCAGAAATCCAGTATTCTTGTTACTTTTTGTACACTGAACTGAGATCCCAAACATTATCAGCTTTCCCAGCTATATTCTGTGAGATACAAATCAAAATTAATCTACATATAATGTAGATTTTATAAGTAGAAGAGTGTGAGTGGTTTATTGGCCTTATTAGCAGAGTAGCCTAGGGTGACAATGCTGATCGTCCATACAGACAGTGAGCTTTGTTACCCTAAGATAGGAAAGTGTGTCTATGGCAGAATTGCCAGGTGAACATAAAGTAAAAACAACCTGAAAAAAGGAAACTAGTGCAGCCACCACACCTAGGTGGTAAGCTGCAATATATATCCTTTTTCTTTTTGGATTTATGTATGCTTTAAGAGGCCACTAACACATTACAAGTGCTTGCATCAGTTATCAGTTCAAGTACTTCTATTGTGTGTGCGCATTGCAGTTAGTAGGTCCGGTTTTTCTATCATGTGTCCAGTACTAATGGATATTTTGAGAAATGATAGACTGTTGGGGGACATTGTTACCCAGAGCATTAAGCTAGGTCTTTTTTACATGTTGTTACACTTGCTCATTACAGGAAGTGGCTGATATGGAAGAACGAATTTCCAACACCAATGTCATCTTGACTATGGACAACAACCGAGACCTGGATTTGGATGGAGTCATTGCTGAGGCTAAAGCTCAGTATGAGGAAATTGCAGCCAAGAGCAGAGCGGAAGCTGAAGCCAACTATGCTAGACAAGTAAGTGATCAGCAACGAATATGCCCATGCCTATGTTGGGAAACAACAACTGTGCAACAACAACTGTGCTACACATATTAGACATCACACGCATGCCAGAGTGATAGCAATAATTCTAGGGCCATTGTTCATGGTTAGCATATAAATATATGACCTGTAAATGCTTTTAAAAGTCACCTTTTGACAATTTTGGGTACCGAAGTTTGTCGCTATTTCTTGGTTTCTATTTACTTGACACAACGCCATATTTTATATTTTACCAAAAGATACAGGATTTGATTTACTAAAGGCCAATAGACTGGCCAATAGACTGTGCACTTTTCAAAGTGCAATTGCAGTAGGCAGGGCAGTTACATAATTACAAAGTAGGCGAGGTTGAAAAAAGACACAAGTCCATTAAGTCCAACCTATGTGTGTGAGTATATGTCAGTATTATATTGTATATCCCTATATGTTGTGGTCGTTCAGGTGCCTATCTAATAGTTTTTTGAAATTATCGATGCTCCCCGTTGAGAACACTGCCTGTGGAAGAGAATTACTCATCCTAACCGCTCTTACAGTATAGAATCCTCTAATTTTAGTGAATGGCCGCATGTCTTATTAAATTCCCTTTTGCGGAAAAGCTTTATCCCTATTATGGGGTCACCAGTATGGTATTTGTACATTGAAATCATATCCCCTCTCAAGCGTCTCTTCTCCAGAGAGAATAAGTTCCCATGCTCGTAACCTTTCCTCATAACTAAGGTCCTCCAGTCCCTTTTATTTGTTTTGTTGCCCTTCTCTGGACTCTCTCCAGTTCCAGCACATCTTTCCTGAAAACTGGTGCCCAGAACTGGACAGCATACTCCAGGTGCGGCCAGACCAGAGTCTTGTAGAGTGGGATAATTATTGTTTTACCTCTAGAGTTAATATTCTGTTTGCTTTGCTTGCAGCAGCTTGGCATTACATGCCATTGCTGAGCCTGTCATCTACTAGGACCCCCAGGTCCTTTTCCATTCTAGATCCCCCAGAGAATCTGCCCCTAGTGAGTAGATTGCATTCATATTTTTGCCACCAGAATGCATTATTTTACATTTTTCTACATTAAACCTCATTTGCCATGTAGTTGCCCACCCCATTAATTTGTTCAGATCTTCTTGTGAAATTTAAACATCCTGCAGAGAAGTTTTTGCCCTGCTTAGCTTAGTATCATCCGCAAATACAGAGATTGAGCTGTTTATTCCATCCTCCAGGTCCTTTATGAATAAATTAAATAGGATTGCTCCCAGGACAGAACCTTGGGGGCCCCCACTTTCCACCTCAGACCATTCCAAGTAATAACCATTTATCACTACCCTCTGAACTCGCCCCTGTAACCAGTTTTCATTCCATGTACTCACCCTTTAGTCCATGCCAACGGACATTACTTGGACATTTACTGGACATGCTTTTGCAAAATCCAGATACACCACGTCTATGGGCCTTCCTTTATCTAGATGGCAACTTACCTCCTCATAGAAGGTTAATAGATTGGTTTGGCAAGAACGATTCTTCATGAATCCATGCTGATTACTGATAATGATACAGCTGTCATTACTAAAATCTTGTATATAGACCCCTATCATTCCCTCCAAGAGCTTGCATACAATTGATGTTAGGATAACTGGTCTGTAATTCCCAGGGATGTATCTTGGCCCCTTTTTAAATATTGGTGCTACATTGGCTTTTCTCCAATCAGCTGGTACCATTCCAGTCAGGAGACTGATTGAAAAAATAAGGAACAATGATCTAGCAATTACTTGACTGAGTTGCTAAAGGACCCTCGGGTGCAAGCCATCTGGTCCTGGTGACTTATTAATGTTAAGTTTTAAGTCTACTTCTAATTCTCTCCTCTGTTAGCCATGAGGATGCTTCCTGTGACATGTCATGAGGATAAACATTGCAGTTTTGGTTACTGAAGCCCCCCATTTCCCTCGTGAAGACTGAAGAGAAGAATAAATTCAATACCTTCGCCAACTCTCCATCCTTAGTAACCAGAGTCCCTTTATCATTTTTTATGGCACCAATATGATCTGCCCTCCCTTTCTTACTATTTATGTACTTAAAGAATTTCTTGGGATTTTCTTTACTCTCCTCCGCTATGTGCCTTTCGTGTTCTATCTTAGCTGCCCAGATAGCACCCTTACATTTCTTATAGCATTCTTTGTAAAGTTGGAATGCTGATGATGATCCCTCAGCCTTGTATTTTTTAAAGGCCTTCTCCTTTGCTTTTATATGCATTTTTACTTTGGAGTTAAGCCACCCAGGACTTTTATTAGCTCTTTTAAATGAATTTCCCATTGGGATGCACTGGATAATGCCCTTATTTAATATGCTCTTAAAGCATACTAATTTTTCCACTGTGTTGCTCCAGAGCTTAGTAAGTGAGGTAAAGCTTCACTTTGCAAAGAATACCCAATCACATACAAGGAAATAAAAAACTGCATCCTTGCTTGCACATTATTGGATGATGGAAGTTAGCAGAGCTTCTGCTCATTCACTAAGCTCTGGAGCAACTGCTTTTGCAGAGTGCACTTTGCAAAGTGCACAGTCTTTTTGTCTTTAGTAAATCAACCCCACTGTGTTTGCATGCACTAAAAGTGATTTTGGTGTATTTTTACTGAAAAATAAGCATTTGATAAATGTGTGCTAATATCATGGGACCTAAAATATTGCAACTACCAACATTTCATTGTCCGGGGTCTCTGCTTTCAGAAAATATTATATTTGGCAGTCTTAATTAATCTTCAGTCCTAAAATGTGCATTTTAAAGCGGTATTAAACCGCTGTTTTTCTTTTTGTTTTTCTTTTAACCTGCAAGGCAATGTCATAATGTGGTAGTATGCATTGCATACTAGCACAATATGTGAAACTTACCTTAGAACAAAGCCCTCCAGCAGCGCGCTGTCACCACTGATGGTGCTTCCATCTTCACCCAGTCTTCCTTCTGGGTTCGCAGACTCTGGTTGTCTGAGTGGCCAGAGCCGTAATGACATCACTCCCATGTATGCATGCAGGAGCCGCCGTTTACGGCACAGGACTCTGAATGAACAGCACGGGTATGCCGTTTCTTCCGAGCACAGGTGCTGGTGATGTCACTGGCTGCATGTACAGTAAATATCTCCTAAACAGTGCACGTTTAGGAGATATTTACAATACCTATAGGTAAAAATCATGCATGGGAGTTTGCTCCCACTTTAACATGTATGCAAAAATGCTGTTTTACTGTATAATAGGGGTATGTAAAAATAGTCTATAGTCTGGGCACAGTTGCTTTTTAATATCTGTTCAGTCACTGGAAACACAGCATTACATTATTTCTAGTATTTTCTCAGATTAAAATAATCATTCTATTTGTTGGATCGATCATTGACTGATTTCTCTATAGATCATACTTTTAGCGACCAGTATTGTTTTATTACTTTCCATATTACAGTTGTAATACTTATTGTTTACATACCTCATCAGATTTCAAAACATTTAAAGAAAACAAAACCAAGATTTTTTATTTTTTTCCATTTTGGTAGTTTTTTTTCCCATGTTCAGATGTTATCAGTGCACCCATATGGATGATTTCCCATTACATTCTGCCCCAATGACTATACAGGTAGAATACACAGAAGAAATATGCCCCAAAGAAAAAAGAAAAATCTTACAGAGGCCTTAACCCTCCCGTACTCTACTAAGAAAGATCTTTTTTTCCTATCCATGCGCCCTCACTTCCTGTCTCAGTGTGTGCCGTCACCGGAGCAGGAAGTTAGGAGGTGGTCTGGCTAATGAAACACACAACAATAAAGTCCTGACAAACATTATAAACTTTTTCCACTCTATCCCAAACAAACAAAAAAGTTTAGGCTGCAGTTCCATTTAACATTTAATTAATGCAGTAGAATAATTTGTGTTGTGACTGTTAATTGTGTGATCTATAATACAACATTTGAATTTTTGCTGGGTTAATGATAAATATTACACAAATACCAAATAATCTGCACATCCCTGACAGTACCAGCTGCTCAAAGACACAGCGGGGCTACATGGGGACAATCTGCGTAATCAGAGGAATGAGATCCAGGATCTGAACAGCATGGTAAAGAGACTACATGGAGAAATCGACTGTGTAAAGAAACAGGTAAGACCTTTCCTTCTGTACACAGTATGTTCTCATCTTGGTTCCTGTTACTGATGATAGGGCCCTTACAGGGGAGGGGGGCAGTCTTGGGTATGCATCTATTGTTAGATCAGCCATGTCTGTATCATTTAATTAGGTAATAATTACCATAGTTTAATTTCACATCCCAGGCTGCCTAACTAAACTTCAAGCGGATATAAAATATAGTTTAATTTGATGTGTACTGGTTAAAAATTGCAAATGAAAACTAGCTTAGGAACCTGAAACTGCCTTTGCATCAGTCTCCAACAATCCCCCCTCAAAGCAGCATTCACATCCCTCTGAGCCATCTGTGGCTTAAAGGCTAAGTTCACTTTTGTTAAACTTTTTTTTTTTTTTATTCCAGCTCCCCTATGTACCAATATAACATTAAAGTACTTCTTTTGCAAAATTAAAACAGCTTTTCATTTATTCTACCCACGGTTAACTCACTCTGTTCATGGCTGTTTAAAAATCCTGCTGCATTACTTCTGCCTTACTTCCTGAATAGACTTTAGGTCATGTTACAGGAAGGAGTTGACCAGCTGATCTCATTAGCACACACCCTGCATCATCTACCCTCGGCTGGTCACTCCTTCCTGTGTCATGACCTAAACTCTATTCCAGAAGTAAGGCAGAAGTAAAGGAGCAAGGTTTTTTTTTCAACACACATCAGTGTGCTCCTACTTCTTCAATGTTTAGGCATAGGTTGCTGTGGCGGTTCTTGGGCTCGATTCTATATCTGTAATGTATTTTGCAGGTAGCTCCAGGACTTGGCTGTGCTTTCTAACAGGGGGCCCTAAGGGTCTCTGAATCCCAAGACTGAATGGCTGAATAGGATATGCAGCTTACCCTAAGTTTAGAGAATTTTTAAACTTAGCACGTTTTTTTTTTTTAACAGCTTCAGAGCTATGCTCACTCTTTAATGTATCATTTTATTCCTGCAGATTTGTGCACTAGAGACAGCAATTACTGATGCTGAACAGCGTGGGGATGTTGCTTTGAAAGATGCCAAAAATAAATTATGTGAACTGGAAGCTGCTCTGCAGAAAGCCAAAGAAGATCTTGCAGTTCAGCTACGTGAATACCAGGAACTGCTTAATGTAAAAATGGCCCTGGATCTTGAGATTGCCACCTACAGGACTCTTCTGGAGGGTGAAGAAAGCAGGTAGGTGCTATAAAATAAGTGGCCAAAAAAAAAAAGCATCATATATCTAAAAGCAAATGTATCCTGTACTACTTAAGCAAGCTTTATTAGTGTAATATTTTCAATATGAGTCTAATTTACTAGTGTCTTTAAATCAGACCATTAAAGTATATGTAAAACAACCCAATCAGTTTAAAATAGAAATAAAAAGGCAAAACATTTGTTTTTATAAGTGATCACATAACCTCTGTTCTCAGCTCCATAAGGATCTTAGAGAGCTGAGAAAGGAGAAGCAGCAGCACTCTGACCTTCCCTCTGAATGGGTGCGCAGGGGGGGGGCATGTAAGTACCAGTCTGCTCATTGGAGGAGAGGAGGCTGAGTTTCCAGCACAACCAGCAGACTGACTGCATTGTGCTCTCAGGACTAGTGTGGTCAGTTTTTAATAGGTAAGCAGAGGGACTGGCAGGCTCACCAGGTATTTCACACAAAAGAATCAATACAATGAGAACATCATGCTTTTTCATACAAGTACATGGTACAGCAGGCACATCAAGAAATATGAAATTCTGGGTTGACATATTCTTTAAGGAAATCTCCTTAAGGTTCATTTCAAATTATAATATGAAGCCATAGATGGTATTTTGCTATGTATTCTTATTCTAAATGGGTAAAAGAAGTGGGAGGTGTCACTTTTTTTACCTTAAATTTAGGTGAAAGTAAGGGATTGCAGCTCTTTTTCCCCTATTCGTATGGTCTTCCTATAGCATGACACCCTTAAGTGTGCCTTCACCATTTCTCTATCTTCAGTACTTCATCCCTGTACTGTGCCTCACCTCCACATGCAGTGCCCACTTGTTTCATCTCCCAGTAATGTGATCCTTTATGTTCTATGCCTCACCTCCAGCACCCCTATGCTACTGTTTTTCTCCACCTCCAGCATCCCCATTCCCCTCATACTTTGGTTTGGGCATTATAGTCTTTGCTCTGATTAAACATTTCTCTGAGCTGCAGTTATAGCTAATGCCAGGGTACTAGGTATAATTCTAGATCCTGTCCTTTCAGCCTCAAATCCAATCGCTGTCTAAATTTTGCAAACTTCACCCCCATAATATTTCCAAAATATGCCGCTACTTAACCAATGAAACCACCAAGTTACTTCCTTGTCCCTTTTGCCTTGACTATTGCAACTCCCTCCTCATTGGCCTACATCTACACAGGCTACCCCCTCTTCATTTTATCACGAAAGCCCAATAAACACAAATCAAAACCCAAGCAACAACATACAAAGCTATTTACAACTCTTCCCTGAGCCAGTCACCAATCTTCACTAACCACTCTCAAAATATCCAAATCCTCTCTGCTCCTCCCAAGACCTCCTTCTCTATAGTTCCCATGTCTGCTTCTCCCATGTTTGCATTCAGGACTTGTCCAGTGCCTCTTCCATCCATCGGAACTCTTTACCCCAATCTACTTGGCTATCTCCTACTCTGTCCATCTTTAGGCGATCCCTGAAAACCTAAAAATTTAAATGTTACTTTTGCCATCAGTTCATCTCTACCAGTTAATACCTTTTTTTATCCCTTGTCCATTCCTATTAGATAGTAAGCTTTCATGAGCAGGGCCTTCTCAACCCTCTTGTATTAAATTGTATTGTTTCCCTTTATTTTGTAAACCCCTGCACAAACTGTTGGTGTTATATAAATGCTGAAAAATAATAACAGTAATAATAGAAATAATAAATGAGGGCTTGTTCCTATTTTATTTCAGTATGCACGGGGCTGGGTAGGGTGGCACCATTTTATAATTTTCACTCTTAGAGCTGTATTTCCAAAATAGCCCTGCATCCACTGTTATCTTTTATTGCACAAAAGTTGCAATAATGATAATTTGCAAAAGTGTGTTGTTAACAAAAACCTTTTTATTCATGAATTATCTCTAGTGGAGACTTCACTGTAATCTATAGTACTAACGCTGTTTTTTTTTTTTTTTTTTTTTGCAGGATTCATGGCGAAGTTGACAACAACGTTACAATCTGTAAGTTTTACTTTAAAACAAAAATATACTCTACAATCCTTAAAGCCAAACTCCAGGCACAAAGATTTTAGTTTATATATATTTATCACATATATATAAATCCACTATGTGGTCTTCAAACCCCTTTGTATACCCCAAGGTTATAATTTAAAGGTAGCAGTGACATCATCATTGTGCTGCATTTAACCTGTTCAGAGAGCTGAGCTGTGGGAGGGATCCAGCAAGCCTTACTCACTACAGGCTGCCTCCGGAGAATTATAAGAGGGGGGTGGTTGCAAGATCAGTCACGTTGCAGAAGTAGAGAGAACAGCAGTGATTGGTCTTTTTTGAGGGAAGCTCCTGCACAAAGGCAAAGTTTCATGCTTGATTACTGCACTGATCTCAAATGAATACATAAAGCATGTCAAGATCCAAGTAGAAAATACTCAGTCCTCTTGTATTTAGACAATATTTGCTTATCCCAGAGATTAGCTTAAAGCCTAAACTTTTAAAAATGTATTTTTGAATTGAATGTAAGGGGTTAAAACCTCTTTCTGGTCTATATTGTTGTGTGTGTATTACTGATGGGAAAGTTCCAGTCTCTCTATGTGTCCTGGTGTCCACTGTCACTGGTACAGAAAGTAGGATAATCCAAAATGTTACATTACTACAAGAAAAAGAGGGGAAATCTTCCAATGTACACACTTGCTCCCATGATAACTGTTCAGAAGGGGATTACCCTTACTTTGAAGAGCTTTCCTTTTACTTCCCATTATGTCTACAAGACCTTCTTTCAGATAGTCTTTTTGTCACAAGATAAGTGAAACTCCAATATAGCGAGGACAAATCAAGGATCTCCAGTGGGAAGTACCGTGAGCAGAATCTATATGATAATCTAGGAAGAAATTCCATTCTCCTTGATTTGTTTGCATTTGTTTATTTTATCTCAACTACAAATATTCAATCAGGAATTTTTTTTTGATTACCATATTTCCAGTTAAAAATGCCTTTAAACTTCATTATCTTAATATTGTTGTGAAATATGAACTTTTTTAACATTGGGTCTGATTTTGCTTTGCAGCTGTCTTTAACAGTGCTGGAAAGGTGACCAGTTCTGGTTTGAGCTGTGGAACAGGATCCTGCAGTTTCCCGAGGAGCAGTGCAGCAGGAGGTAGGAATGCAGCGTGATCTGCTGTAACCTTTTTTACAACTTTAATTTCTGCCACTTTTTTCTGTCTGTATTTTTCACTATTTGTATCATAACAGCTGTATATAACAACATTGTGAAGGTGCGCAATTCTGATGCTTCTGCGTGTGGAACAGGAAAATGCAACACCAACAGCAAAGCAGCTAGTGCCACCGGAGGGATTGCAGTACTTGCTTCAACTGCTTTCAGCAAGAACTATTAAGGAAATATAAAAACCTTTAGTAGCAGTGCCAATATTTTACACTGAATGCTATTTTCTTACTGAAAACCACTTTGCATAAAGCTTTGATAATAACTAAGGGGGATATTTGTATTTGGTATTGTTTTCTGTTCTTTAGCCTTGGCAAACTAAAACAACATAATAATCACTTAGAGGATTAGCATGTCCTTCGTCTTGCACTATTTAAAAATCCTGTACTGGTATGTACTGTATCCTGTAACTGTGTATCTATAATTCAATAAACTGCATGTTAAATTCATGACGTTATTTTCTTTTTAAATGTAAATACAACTACAGTATGTTGGGTTGTTAACAGTTTTCTGGAGATTTTATAGATAGGCAACTCCTATCCTCATATTGATTAGTGGTTCCCAATTAATAATAACTACTGCAGTAGGGAACAGACACAAAAAAATATATTCAGCATCTTTGCAAAATATCTGTTCTGTTTTATTTGACTCAATTGAAGGTTTTTATACACGTGATTATGTAGGTATCACATTAACCACTTCCTGCCCAGGCCAATTTTCAGCACTGTAACATTTTGAATGACAATAGAGCAGTCATGCAACACTGTACCCATATGAACTTTTTATCATTTTTTCCCCACAAATAGAGCTTTCTTTTGGTGGTATTTGATCACCTCTGCGTTTTTTTTTTTTTGCGCTATAAACAAAAGAAAAGTGACACGTTTGAAAAAGACACAATATTTTTTACTTTTTACTATAATAAATATCCCATTTAAAAAAAAAAACACATTTTATGTCATATGTATTCTTCTACATATTTATGTATTCTTCTACAATCAATAAGCGTATATTGATTGGTTTGCGCAAAAGTTATAGTGCCTACAAAATAGGGGATAGATTTATGGCATTTTTATTACTATTATTATTATTTGTTACTAGTAATGGAGGCGATCTGCGATTTTTTATCGTGACTTTGACATTGTAGTAGACATATTAGACACTTTTGACACTATTTTGGGACCATTTACATTTACACAGCGATCAATACTATAAAAATGCACTGATTACTGTATAAATGTCACTTTCAGGGAAGGAGTTAACACTAGGAGGCGATCAAGGGGTTAAATGTGTTACCTAGGGAGTGATACTAACTGTGAGGGGAGGGGACTGGCTTGGGGATGAGACCGATCGGTGTCCCTATATACAAGAAACACACGATCAGTCTCCTCTCAGCTGACAGGACGTGGATCTGTGTGTTTACACACACAGATCCACAGTCCTGCTGTGTAACGAGTGATCGCGAGTGCCTGACGGTCATCGCGGCTGCCGGGCATGCGCATCGGCTCCTTGGAAACGCGGCGCGCACGCCCGCTCCCCTAATACCGCCGGGAAGCCGAGGACGTTATATGACGCCCGCCCAGGATGGGAGATCCCATCTGCAGATGTCATATGTCTATGGGCGGGTAGGGAAGTGGTTAATATTACAATTGTACTTTTAAGGTAACAAGGGGCGATACATAGGCAGGCTAATTCTAATCAGGACTCGAAAGAATGCAAACATGTACTGAAAAAGTGATTAGTACAGTGTACACAGTGAGTGCAGTGTGCAATACATACAAAATAAAATACAATAATATACAGAATTTACAAATTTCCTTTACAATATCACCTCTTTTGATCAATATTTTGATCATTAACTATACCTGCTATCACCTTTAACCTGGAACCTCCACACGCTTAGGTGGAGGTAGTCCCGGCCAAAGAGGCAAACTCCATTGTGGAGAATATAATAGCTGAGAGCAGCATTTTGATTGCAAAATTACTTTTCATTGTGAAAAACAAATGATTTAAAAATATATATATATTTACAGAGCAATTGGCTGTACACTCCTGTGACCAGAAGGGCCTTGTAACTTAATTGTGGACATGCTGACTTCTCAGAATAGTTAAACACAGACAGTTCTACATAAAATGGAAGATGTATAAAATACAATATGACTTCAACATGGCTGAACTACTTTTCAAATCACATTATATATATATATATATTATACACACACACACACACACACACAGTATCTCATAAAAGTGATTACACCCCTCACATTTTTTATAAATGTTTTATTATATCTTTTCATTTGACAACACTGAAGAAATGACACTTTGCTACAATGTAAAGTAGTGAGTGTACAGCTTGTGTAACAGTGAAAATTTGCTGTCCCCTCAAAATAACTCAACACACAGCAATTAATGTCTAAACCGCTGGCAACAAAAATGAATACACCCCTAAGTGAAAATGTCCAAATTGGGCCCAGTTAGCCATTTTACCTCCCCAGTGTCATGTGACTCGTTAGTGTTACAAGCTCTCAAGTGTGAATGGGGAGCAGGTGTGTTAAATTTGGTGTTATCGATCTCACTCTCTCATACTGGTCACTGGAAGTTCAACATGGCACCTCATGGCAAAGAACTCTCTAAAGATCTGAAAAAAAAGTAGTTGCTCTAACTAAAGATGGCCAAGGCTATAAGAAGATTGCCAAGACCCTAAAACTGAGCTTCAGCACGGTGGCCAAGACCATACAGCGGTTTAACAGGACAGGTTCCATTCAGAACAGGCCTCGCCATGGTCGACCAAAGAAGCTGAGTGCACGTCCTCAGCCTCATAACCAGAGATTGTCTTTGGGAATAGATGTATGAGTGCTACCAGCATTGCTGCAGAGGTTGAAGCCTGTCAGTGCTCAGACCATACGCCGCACACTGCATCAAATTGGTCTGCGTGGCTGGCGTCCCAGAAGGAAGCCTCTTCTAAAGATGATGCACAAGAAGGCCCGCAAACAGTTTGCTGAAGACAAGCAGACTAAGGACATGGATTACTGGAACCATGTCCTGTGGTCTGATGAGATCAAGATAAACTTATTTGGTTCAGATGGTGTCAAGTGTGTGTGGCAGCAACCAGGTGAGGAGTACAAGTACAAGTGTGCCGGCACTGGTGAGCTACAGTTCATTGAAGGAGCCATGAATGCCAACATGTACTGTGACATACTGAAGCAGAGCATGATCCCCTCCCTTTGGAGACTGGGCCGCAGGTATTCCAACATGATAACGACCCCTAACGCACCTCCAAGGTGACCACTGCCTTGCTAAAGAAACTGAGGGTAAAGGTGATGGACTGGCCAAGCATGTCTCCAGACCTAAACCCTATTGAGCTTCTGTGGGGTATCCTCAAATGGAAGGTGAAGGAGCGCAAGGTCGCTAACATTCACCAGCTCCGTGATGTCGTCATGGAGGAGTCAAAGAAAGAGGACTCTAATGACAACCTGTGAAGCTCCGGTGAACTCCATGCCCAAGAGGGTTAAGGCAGTGCTGGAAAATAATGGTGACCACACAAAATATTGACACTTTGGGCCCAATTTGGACATGCTCACATTTTTATAGCAGCAGTTTAGACATTAATGGCTGTGTGTTGAGTTATTTTGAGGGGACAGCAAATTTACACTGTTATACAATCTGTACAATCACTACTTTACATTGCAGCAAAGTGTAATTCCTTCAGTGTTGTCACATGTCACATGAAAAGATATAAAATAATATTTACAAAAATGTGAGGGTTTTCACTTGAATGGACTGCCCTATCTTTTGACAAATGCACCATAGAAGCTCTGCAAGTTTGCCATATTACAAAACGCAAGACTGCTAACTGCATTTGGGGTGCAAAAAACAAATAATGGCACCGCAAGCACTATACAAGTTTGCAGTGCATTTCTAATATCTACTGTAAGGCATGCATTTCCCGTGCACTTTGTCACATGTTTAGGAAATACAAAGTGTGAATGCGACTTAAGGACTCTTTCACATGGGCGGTTGAGCCATGGATTTACCGCTATCCCAGTCTGTGCATCCAAATCCTAACAATACAGTCAGACAGGGCTGTATACATGCTGTGGCTGCAATGTTTTACTGCACAAAATTTTTAACGCAGGCTGCAGAGTTTCACAGGCAGCACCACCTAACAAACTCCCCATTGAGTTCAATAGGAACGTTCTGCAACTGCAAGCCAAACACTTGGCTCACAGTTGTAGCGCGGTGTCACAATGTAAAAAAAAGTATAACAAAAGGATATAATTTCTGCCATGGCTGCAAAACAGCATTGCGACCTTCGCATTTTAGCAAAAATGTAATTTAATATTTTTTGGGGGGGCCCTGTCAGGTAGGCTGTATGGGGCCCCATCTTTTCCAACAGCAGCCCTGCCAGTGCATGTGCCCACACAGGTCTCCAAGCAAAGCCAGATCTCCGAGCAAAGCCATAACTCCAACTTCCTGACACAGAAATTAAAAACCTGACTGAAATTGTAAGCTTTCCCTACTTTTCCCAAAAAATTTACGATGATGTTGAATTTTAAGTTTTAAATCACACGCAGCTTTGACATGCATGTTTTTGTGTTAGTACTTGGTGACTAGAAACATGATAGTATTACTGGTAGAAATAAACAGGGTGTTCAGCATGGTTTAGCATTAGTCCGCTAGAAAACTATGAAAGTTCATTACATAGGCTAAAATGTTCATAGATATGTGATTTGGAAGTCATCTTTGACAATTCTTGAAGGAATACAGATTCTCCTGCTTTGTGATCAGCAAAGATTAGACTGCTGGAAGGATGAGTCCACACCTTTTACTGATATGCCCAAAAGTTTAGACTCCACGCAGTGGCGGCCCATCCCTAGGGCGCCGCCCCCCCTCCAGGCAGTCACAAAAAATTATTTTTTTTTTTTAAAACTGGCCCTTTAAAAAAAAAAATAGAAAAAAAGTCCCTGCGTGCACTATGTTCGGACGGCGGACACAGTGCACTATGGGAAGTGCCACATCTATGCAATCACGAGATTGCAGATGCGGCGCTTCATTTGCTGGCTTTTGTCCTGCCTTGCGGCGCTTTCCGAAGCGCTGAGTAGCTTCCGCCCGGCGCTCGTAGTATCTATTACTACGGCCGGGCGGTTTGATTGACATCCGAGTTTGATGTCACTTCCTGTTTTCTCTCTCCCATTGCACCAGAGAGAGAGAAAACTGGAAGTATGAGGAGTGGACTCCTCCATCGCCGCTGCCAGTGCCCACACACCAGAGGACATCACACAGCAAGGTAAGTGCAGCACCAATCCTCCTCTCGTCTCCCCTCCTGTCGGCTAGCAGTGTTTTTAACTATATTGTCAGGGGGGCGATTTAACTCACTGCTCGGGTTCATCCACGCCTCCACTCTAGATCCTCCAGCCTCCCCTTTGTGCAGAGCCCAGGATCAGATCGGCTGCCCAGGTACAGTGAAGGAAGCTAGGGTGATTTTGGCAGTGTGGAGAACAGATCCAGCAGTGATAGTCACCTCACACACAGACATCTGAACTGTGTGGGATTTCTTCCACCTTCTCTGCTACTGTGAGCCTCCCCCTCCACCTTTGCACTGTGACCGGGGCTGCTGTGTGTGTGTATGGCTCACAGGTAGCAATCCCTAGGTAGCTCACTATCTTTAGACAGCACAGTGCAATTCAGGTCAAATTGCCCAAGCACTCTTTGGCAGCAGAGGAAACTGGAACCAAGTGCATAGGCTACCAGTCACACTCTCCCTTACAGGAGCTGGACATAGATCCTCTATCTCTCAGCTGCAGCACACATTAACAATATGTCTCCTGCTACTGACTCCGGCAGCTATAGCCGCTCACTGTATCACTCGGCTCCGCCCCCCAGCGCGCCACGTCATTGGATGTGATTGACAGCAGCGGGAGCCAATGGCTGCGCTGCTTTCAATCCATCCACTGTAACCGATCAACGGCCAGGCTGAGCGGCGAAGAGGATGTCGGGGGGCGAGCTCGGGACTTTCGAAGGGGTCAGGTAAGTAAAATGGAGGGGCTGGGGGGGCTGGTATTGTCGGATGTTTTTTCACCTTAATGCATAGAGTGCATTAAGGTGAAAAAACTTTTGCCTTTACAACCCCTTTAAAGTGGTTGTATACCCTTTTTTTTAACTTTTACCTACAGGTAAGCCTATAATTAGGCTTACCTGTAGGTAAAATTAATATCTCCTAAACCTGTACGGTTTAGGAGATATTTACTTTGCATGCAGCCGCTGATGAAGGCCCGGCTGAAGGTCCGGCAGAACAGCCAGACCTTGCCGGGGAAAAAGACTTGTGGCTTCGGCCACTCACAATGCCGGGGGGCCACGATACCCGGAAGACACGCCGAGGAAGCATGTCAGCTTCCTCGGCGTGGATTGGGATCAGATGTCTAGGCCTCGTTCTAAGGTGAGTATTTCATAATAAGCTAGTATGTGCTGCATACTAGCTCATTATGCCTTTGCCTTGCAGGTTTTTTGGTTTAAAAAAAAAATAAAAAAAAGTGCGGGTATACAACCGCTGTAATACAGTCTCTTCCTCTGCCTGCTCTCCCTTGATATCCTGGGATTTGATGTGACACAGGCTGCATTTAATGGGACACAGGCTGCATTTTATGTGACATAGGCTGCATTTTATGTGACACAGGCTGAATTTTATGTGACACAGGCTGCATTTAATGGGACACAGGCTGCATTTAATGGGACACAGGCTGCATTTAATGGGACAG
The DNA here is from genome assembly GCF_042186555.1 of Aquarana catesbeiana. Classification (NCBI taxonomy): domain Eukaryota; kingdom Metazoa; phylum Chordata; class Amphibia; order Anura; family Ranidae; genus Aquarana; species Aquarana catesbeiana. The sequence goes on along the minus strand of NC_133325.1, from coordinate 140,477,715 downwards.
GGGCTGCATTTAATGGGACACAGACTGCATTTGATGTGATACAGGCTGCATTTGATGTGACACAAGCTGCATTTGATGGGACACAGGCTGCATTTGATGGGACACAGGCTGCATGTAAGGAGGGACTCCACTGTGGGCACCTGATGTAAGGACAGACTCCGCCGGGGACACCTGATGGCATCTGGTGGCAGGCGACGTGGATAGTGACACGCTCAGGGCTCCCACTGATTCTGCATTATGGTGAGTTGAATGATTTCATTTTATATTACAATGTAATAATAGAAATAATGCGCTTCAATCATCCTGACACCATAACAACCATGGTGCTGGGATGATTGAAGTGCTAACACCAGGTGTTTGGAGTATCTTTATCTGCTGATTGTTAAACTTTCTAATATACATATATTTCTATTGTGTAGGATTTGGGCCTACTGTCCCTCCATCCTTCTCTCCATCTCCCTCCATCCCTCGTTCATCTCAGACGCTAACCATACCACCTTAGAGCCACGCCCACTATTTTGCTGAAACCACGCCCATTTTCACCAAGTGGGAGGGATCAAAAAGGAAGGGCGGGGTCTGGCGCCCCCCATCCTAAAACTTCACCAGCCGCCACTGAAAGACAGCATCCAAGAACAGGCCTGCAGCCCCAGAGTCGATTAGAGCCTATATCTCGACGGACGACTGAGCCAAAGAAAGGGTAACCAAAACAAGGCGCTTATCCTTCTGGATAACTGGGGACAAAACAACACCATGTCCATGACAGGACCCTGAAGGTTCGGGTGTTCCCTGGATGGGTAGGACAAGACTTCAAAAAAGTGACCTGCCTGCCACAATAAAGGCACAATCTCTCCCTCCTCCTAAGGATTCTCTCATGCGCAGAGAGACGCGTGAAGCCCAAGTGCAAGGGTTCATCTTCACAGACCGACCCAGTACCAGGAGGCATGGGAGGTGAGGGAGGCAAGGGTGGGACTGCAAAGTTCGGAGACAAATGTACAGGAGACTTCCGCAAGCGCTCCTTAAAATGAAGTCTTTCTCTGAGTCTGGGGGCAATAAGGATCGCAAACGTTATCAACTTCTCCAGCTCAGTGGGTATATCTCGGGCTGTTTTCTTATCATTGATGGTATCCGAGAGACCATGAGAAAAAGCAGCCACGAGGGCCTCGTTGTTCCAAGCAACCTCTACTGCCTGAGTACGGAATTCAATGGCGTAGTCAGCAACAGTTCTCATACTCTGTTTGATGGACATAAGGCACTTGGCAGCAGAAGCGGAGCATACAGGAACGTCAAATACCCTTTTAAAAGAAGCCACAAACTCATTGTAACTCAAGACAACAGGTTTTTGCGTCTCCCATAGAGGGTTTGCCCAGGCCAAGGCTCTCTCAGAAAGCAAAGATATCACAAAACCTACTTTGCTTCTGTCCGTGGGAAACGCCTGGGGCACCATCTCAAAGTATATCTCAACCTGGTTGAGAAACCCTCTGCATTGGATTGGATCGCCCTCATATCGCTAGGGAAGCGGAGCATAACCAGACATACCTCTTATAGAGGTAATACTCGAGGCAGGTGCCTGCACAGAGACTGGAGAAGCAGAAGGGATGGCCTACAACACAGGTTGTACCGGAGCAGCCACAGTGGAAGATTCCAGGTGAGCCGTGCGACTCAGGAGCGTTTCTAATGTCATGGCAAACTGATCCATGCGGTGATCCTGCTCATCCAATCTGGAAAAAATATTGACTTCTATCATCCAATCATGGCAAACAAAATGCATTTTTTTAAATTTTGCTTGCAATGATTTGGTATTCTATACAAAGTGAAATTTCACATTCACTACACACTGGGGCCAATTCCCTTGCAAAACACAAATGTCTATGCAAAGTGAACAGCCTAATTGCTTTAGGTAAATCAAATGCTTTGTCCAAAGGTATACATTTTTCCCCCTTGATAGGTGAAAGACTTTAGGGGCTTAGTCTTGTAATTTAGTTTAGATATAGCCCTTATTTTAATTTGCTTGTTATTTCTGCGTACAGCAGTTAAAATATGTAAGTTAGGCATGAACACATTGCACAGACAGGAAATGTAGAAAATGCATTCAAGAAAATATTTTAGCTAAGCCAGTCCTTGTCTCTTGCCTTCATTTCTTTATAACAATGTATTATGTTCTATTTGTGGTCCTTGCTCTACCTCCTAAAAAATTTCTGGGTTTTAAAGCTGTAGTCTGCTTTGTGATTTTTACCTACAGGTAAACCTATAATAAGGCTTACCTATAGGTAAAATTAATATCTCCTAAATGTGCAGTGTTTAGGAGATATTCACCCTGGATGCATCTGGTGACATCATTGGCGCATGCACTCTGAATGTCCGGCATAACTTGCTGGACCTTCAGAGCACTGTGCCATAACCGAGGGCGCCTGCACCCATGCGCAGTAGTGACGTCATTGCGGCTCCAGCCACTCACACAGCAGGGGTCAAAGAACTTGGAAGGTAGACTGGGGGTAGATGGAAGCCCTCTCAGTGGTGACAGTGCGCCACTGGAGGGCTTAGTTTTATGCATACTAGCACATTATACCATATATCATTTTGCAACGGTTTACTGCTGCTTTAACTGTTTTTTAAACTAAGGATGGCCATATACATTTTTTAAGATAGGCAAACACGGTGGTAAGACATCTGACAATCTTGACAATTTTACTAGTTGCATTATTCCTTGTAAATGATCCAGTGCTGTGTAGAGGCATATAAATGAAGGATGAAATAAAAAAGTTATAAAATCTGTGTAAACTATATCAATTGCATCCTATGTGATGGAATGTTTATCATTGCTCCCTAGGGATGCCACAAGCAGTCTTTGAATCATGGAAAAGTATGCCATGTGTGGTCACAGAAAAGATGTTTTCTGTCACATTATATTATGATGCCTAATGAGCCTTTGTGCTCTTTATAACATTTAAGCACCAACCCTGGAGCACTACTTCAGCCTTTATTAAAAAAACAAACAAACTGTATGCTTACAGAGGTCTTTGGCAGCGCACGGAAGCATCACAGTGGGTGTTGCACTAGCTGCAAAAAAAAATGCAACATGTACTAAGTTTTTGTGCATTCAGGTGCCTTACAGCCCAGTAATTTCAAACAGGCTGCTTGAGACAATGTATCACAATGTGCAACAAAACTGGTGAGCTGCAGCACAGTGCTTTATGGTGTTGACCTGTCGTAAATCATAAGGTTTGCAATTCATGACCTATTGTAGATTTTCGCCAAGAAGGAGCAAACCACACTTCTGAGTTTTCTTGAATGGTGGATAGTCCCACATGGTGTCATTTCTCTGGAGCTTATTTATACACTGAGCTTCAGTTTCTGGATGTTGCTAAATCTGCCATTTCAGTTTAATTTTTAGTGATGTTTGGCTTTAGAAATCCCACAAAAACTGCTAGATTTGCTTTTAAACATTGACTTTTGGGCTGCTAAGAAGTGAATATTGAAGTGATTCATCCATTCATGGGGAAAAAGATAGTTCATAGTATACAAGACATAGATACATAGTTTCATAGTAGGTAAGGTTGAATAAGGACAATAGTCCATCCCGTTCTATCGGTGTATGTGTGTCGGTGTCAATAGTCATTTCCCATATCCCTGTATATTGTGTTCACTAAGATGCACCTTTAGGAGTCTTTTAAAATTATTAATACTCCCTGCGGACACCACCAATTGTGGAAGAGAGTTCCACCTCTGTATAGCCCTGACAGTGAAATACCCCCTGCGCAGCTTTAGGTTAAACCTCTTCTCCTCCAATCTCATTGTGTGGCCCCGTGTCCTCTTACACTCCCTGAGACTAAATCATTTTTTCCTATGCTGGGATCACCATTAAGGTATTTGTAAATCGCTATCACAACCCCTTCTCAAGCGTCTCTTCTAGTGCTTATAGTGGTTCCTTGTAATTGAGGTCCTTCAGTCCCTGTATTAATTTAGTTGAACTTATTTGGACTCTCTCCAGTTCCATCATATGCCTTCTGAGGACTGGTGACCAGAACTGGACAGAGTACTCCAAATGTGACCTAACCAGAGTTTTATAAAGTGGCAGGATTATAGTTTGATCTCTGGAGTATATCCCCTTTTTTATGCATGCTAATATTCTGCCGGTTTTGGTAGCTGCAACTTGACATTGCATGCTATTGCTCAGTCTGTCTTCTACTAGGACCACCAGATCTTTCTCCATCCTTGATCCCCCCAGAGGTTCTCCTCCTAGTGAGTAGTTCGCGTTTGTGTTTTTTGCCCCCAAGTGCATTACATTTCTCCACATTAAACCTCATTTGCCATGTAGTTGCCCACTCCATTATTTTGTTCTGGTCTTTCTGTAAAATTTCTATATCCTGATGCGAAGTTATTGCCCTGCTTATTTTTGTGTCATCTGCAAAAACTGTGATTTTATTTATCCCATCTCTATATCATTTATGAATATATTAAACAGAATTGGTCCCAAGACAGAGCCTTGGGGTATCCCACTTACCACTCAAGATCAGGCTAAGTACACAATATTTATCTCTACCTTTTAAATACCTCCCTGTAAACAGTCTTCTATCCAAGAACAAACCTTATGGTCCATGTTGTCAGGAACCATGAATCAGACTGAGACATAAGTTCTGAAAAAAATCACACTTTAAGACCCCTTTCACACCCCTTTCACACTGAGGTGTTTTTCAGGATCTAAAGGGCTAAAAATATCCACCGTAAAGCGCCTGAAAAATGCCTACCCTGCCACCCCAATGTAAAAGCCTGAGTACTTTCCCACTGGGGTGCTGCGCTGGCATTACGTTAAAAAAAGTCCTGCAAATAGCATCTTTGGGGTGGTGCAGGAGCAATGTATACACCGCTCCTTCACAGCCCCTGCCCATTGAAATGAATGGGCACCGCTTCCGAAGTGCCTCCAAAGCGATTTGGCAGTGGCGCTACACTGGTACATTTAACCCTTTCTTCGGCTGCTAGCTGGGGTTAAAAACGCCTGCTAGCGGCCGAATAGCGCCGCTAAAACAGCAGTAAAGCACCACTAAAACTAGTGGCGCTTTACCACTAACACTGCCCACGGATCAGTGTGAAAGGGCTCTAATAAAATAGTAAAATGGTAAAATGGTACAAATGTAGTCAAAACATAGCTAGGGTTCGGTAACAAGAGCAGGTAGTCAGAACAAGCCAGTAAAACAGAAGTCCAGTGTCAGGACTGAGTTCACCTGCTGGTGGCACTGTGGTTCTCTGGGCGATGGCTGCAGTTCCAGTGTCCACCAGCAGCTGTCTCCCAGAAGCCAGCAGGTTCTGATCAGCCACACCTGGCTCCAGCTGCCAGGTGGATATTTAAGGCTGCTCCTCCCTTCCCCCAGCACGTCACTATCCTGTCGATTGCCCCCTTGCTACCAGATCTTTGTGCCTCCTGTATCTCAAGCCATCCTGCACCCCTCTGCCTTGCTCTTGCACCCAGTCGTGTTTCCCTTCCTTGCATCCCTGTTACTTTTGTTGTAGATATTCCATGTAGATAGTAGTTAGGTTCATTTGTTATTTTGTCTTTTGGGTGTGTTTTTGCTGTGTTCACTGGTTGCTGTGTATTTCACTATAAATAAATATCACTGTAATGATATATACTTTGTTTGGTCTCAGTTTCCTTGTGTAGCTACGTGTCTAGTCTCCTTAGCCGCTGATCCCTGACATAATAGTGAAGCCCACTACGACCAGATTTGCTACACTTGGGAGCTGGGAGCCAGTTACTTGAGTTTTTTGCCTTTTTCAGAATGTGGAGAGTGAAGGTTATTTGCCGTGTACAACTGGCAGTAGAGGATAAGGATTTTTGTCATTCACTTTGGCAGGATCTCACTGAGGAGAAGCTGCTGGGAAGCATTCTGACTGCACATACCTTAGCTGTTGAGGGCAGATTTTCCCTTAGGGAAGTACAACCTTTGATTCAGGTCTGTTCTGAGCTGCTATTTCAGTGTATCTCTCAGGGCCATGATGTTTTCACCCCCCCCCCCCCCATTTACTATGTGTTAGGCTGGATTTTTGGGATGGTTGCTGAAACATTGTGCAGGTTCTTTTTTCCAGCAGTATTCAGCTTATTCACAACAGGTGTTGTTGGCTTGTATTGTTTCTGTGCACAGTTTAATTGAGCAATGTGAGCAAGAGAGAGACAAACTGACTTTAGTTCACCCTCTGCTACAAGCTTGGTCAGAGATCATATCCCCAGTGCAAGATGAAGCACATAAAATCAGATCTGCAGCTAAAAATCAAGAATCTGTTCCTCTGTTACCCTAAGCAACCTCTGCTGCTACTGAGTGTTCCTTACCTTCTGTAGATCAGTACCCTGCCACCAGTAATCACACTTCCTCTGTATGCAATCCATTGGAAGCTCCCCCTGCAGTACCATTGTCCATAGCAACGTCTCAGGCCTCTTCCTGTACTTCTGCTACTCTTCCCTCTATTCTCCCCAGTACTGTTACTATCTTTCCATCAGCAGTACACGCTGGTCAGCACAATGCAACAACGTGCAGGACTCCAGTATCCAAGCCCAAAAAGAAACAAAACTTTTCTCCTGCTCTTACAACTCTGCCACTATCCATGTTGCCTGCTGATGGTGCCCAGTCCTACTCCATGCTGATGACTGCTGTTGATGTGTTCCAGTCCCCCTCTATGCTGATGACTGCTGCCAATGTGATCCAGTCCTTCTCCATGCTGATGACTGCTGCCGATGCAATCCAGTCCTCCTCCATGCTGATGACTGCTGCCAATGCGATCCAGTTCTCCTCCATGTTGATGACTGCTGCCGATAAGATCCAGTCCCCCTCCATGCTGATGACTGCTGCTGAAGGGGTCCATGCCTCTTCCATGCTGATGCGGCCTGCTGATGGGGTCCATGCCTCCTCCATGCTGCCACCTGCTGATGGTGTCCATGCCTACTCCATGCTGCCACTTGCCGATGTTGTCCATTCCTTCTCCATGCAGCCGCTTGCCGATGGTGTCCATTCCTCCTCCATGCTGCCACTTGCCGATGGTGTCCATCCTCATCCATGCTGCCGCTTACTGATGGTGTCTATTCTTCCTCCATGCTGCCACTTGCTGATGGTGTTCATTCCTCGTCCATGCTGCCCCCTGCCTATGGGGTCCATTCCTCAACCATACCGCTGACTGCCATGGGTGACCTACCATCTGCTGCCAAGTCTGCCGCCCAGATTGATTATGCTGGTTCCGAGGCTGCTGCCCAGCCACACTATGCTGATTCTGGGGCTGCTGCCCAGCTGGACTATGCCGATACCTGTACCGCTGCCCATGTGCCTCTGTCTGCTGCCCAGTCTGCTGATCCAGTGCCTGCTTCCCAGCCTGCCTCTGGATGTCCTGTGACCAACAACCTGCATGCCTCTGAGGATCTGACCAGCAGAAAATCCAGCCAGTTGTGGGACCCCGGTGGCGTGGTTCTTACTAAGCCTTTGGACATTGGCAGTGGGGTACTCAGTCGGCTTGCAGACCCTGGTGGTAGGGCCCTATGGAGCGTCCAGAGGCCGCTCCTTAAGGGGGGGGATATGTCAGACTGAGTTCACCTGCTGGTGGCACTGTGGCTCTCTGGGCTGATGGCTGCAGTTCCAGTGTCCACCAGCAGGTGTCTCCCAGAAGCCAGCAGGTTCTGATCAGCCACACCTGTGTTCACTGGTTGCTGTGTATGTTTATTGGTGTGTGTTCCACTGTAAATAAATATCATTGAAAATAAATATCACTGTTGTACTTTGGTCTCAGTTCCCTTGTGTAGCTGTCAGGAAAGATGACTGCATTGCACAGCTGCCGTTCCCAGACACACACATGTGCGCAAACGCCATCATGGAATGAGCAGATCAGAAGTAGACGCTTCTGAGAATGCAGTCGGGCGGGGTGCTGTCCCAGCGTCAAGGTCTCAGGATTTTTTTTTTCACCCGGTATCTTTCTTCTCAAGGAAACTTGCCCCTGCTGAGAGGAATTATGATGTTGGAAATCGTGAGCTTCTTGTCATAAAAACTACCCTTGAAGAATGGAGGTATCTGCTAGAAGGGGCAGCTCATCCAATATTGATCTATACAGATCACAAGAACCTTGAATATTTAACCACTTGCCGACTGCCTCACGCAGATATACTGCGGCAGAATGGCATGGGCAGGCAAAGTAACGTATGGGTACGTTACTTGCCTCCCGCGGGCGGGTGGTCTGATCGGACCCCCCCCCGGTGCCCAAGGCGGTCGGCTTCTGTCCGGGAGTGATGAGAGGTGAGGGGGAAGCCATCCATTCGTGGCCACCCCCTCACGATCGCTCCCAGCCAATGACATTCTTCCTCTGCTGCTGTAATGTAAACAGCGGCAGAGGAAGTGATGTCATCTCTCCTCGAGCCGGTCTTTTTGTGTCGGCGCCGAGGAGAGAAGACATCAAGTAAGTGCACCAAACACTACACTAACAGTAGAACAAACTAGGCACACATTTCACCCCCCATCACCCCCCAATCACCCCCCTGTACCCCCTGTCACAGTGACACCAATAGGAGTTTTTTTTTTTTGCATTGGTGTCAGTTTGTGACAGTTATAAGTGGTTGGGCAGTTAGTGTTAGCCCCCTTTAGGTCTAGGATAACCCCTTAACCCCCCCTAATAAAGGTTAACCCCTTGATCACCCCCTGTCATCAGTGTCACTAAGCGATCGTTTTTCTGATTGCTCCATTAGTGACACAGGTGACACTAGTTAGGGAGGTAAGTATATATAGGTTATACTACCTAATAAAGGTTTTGATTGCCCCCTAGTTAACCCTTTCACCAGTGATCACCGTATAACTGTTACGGGTGACGCTGGTTAGTTAGTTTGTTTATTATAGATTCAGGGCACCCGCCGTTTATTACCTTATAAAGGTTTAACCCCCTAATCGCCCGGCGGTGATATAAGTTAAGTTTTAGGGTCAGATAAGGTCTGCGTCGCCCCAGGCAGTGTCAGGTTAGCGCCAGTACCACTAACACCCACGCACGCAGCATACACCTCCCTTAGTGCTATAGTATCCGAACAGATCAATATCTGATTCGATCAGATCTATACTAGCATCCCCAGCAGTTTAAGGTTCCCATAAACACAGTGTTAGCGGGATTAGCCCAGATACCTGCTAGCACCTGTGTTTTGCCCCTCGGCCCAGCCCTGCCCAGCCCACCCAAGTGCAGTATCAATCGATCACTGTCACTTACAAAACACTAAACACACATAACTGCAGCATTCGCAGAGTGAAGCCTGATCCCTGCGAGCGCTAATAGTTTTTGTTGGTAGCGTTTTGATACAGTCGCTAACAGTCAGGAGCTTTTTTGCCTGTGAGTCTCACTAGTGTACCACTAAATTTAGAGCCCAAAATGGCAAATCGAAGGTACACTAGTGAAGAGGCCTACACGTTTCTGAGCATGAAAGATAGTGAAGAGGAAGTCACTCATCTGTCAGATTCAGGCTCATAAAACGATCCTGTAGAGGACAGCGGCTCCATGAAAGATAGCTCTGACGACGGAGTTGTGGTTCCTGCCAAGGTCAGGCGTACCAGACCCCGAACTTCTTCTTCTGTCCTTGATGTGCAAGAACCACAGGTCCCTTGTATGGAGCAGAGCAGTACTAGTGCCGCTATTCCTTCTGGTGAACTGGCAAGCACCAGCGGCCTAGTACACCCTGGTCGTACATCCAGCCCTGCAGTAACACTTGGTGACGTGGCGAGTCCCATAAGTGCAGTTCAAGCTGGCGAGGTGGCAAGCACAAGTAGTGTCTCGCTGCCACCAAAAAGACGAACACAGGCCCGTCGTGCCCATAGTTCCCTTCCTGCTGCATTCGCCAATCCGAATTGGGAACCCACCACTTCTGCAGCACCCGTACTTCCCCCATTCACTGGCCAACCCGGCATTCATATGGAAACAGTTGATTTTATGCCACTGGATTTTTATTCTCTGTTTTTCACCAAAGATCTCTATAGATCTATTGTGGACCAAAGCAATTTATACGCTGGTCAACACATAGCCACTATTCCCCAGTCCTCCCTTGCCAGAGATTGGAGAGCAATTACGGTCTCCGAATTTAAGCTCTTTCTGGGCCGCTCCTCAACATGGGCATAACTAAAAAGAGTGAGTTGCGGTCATATTGGTCCACTGACCCAATTCACCATATGCCCTTGTTCTCTGTCTCCATGACCAGGGTACGATACGAGCAGATTTTGTGGTTCATGCAATTCAACAACAATGAACTCTGTCGTCCACATGGAGACCCTGAATATGATCGGCTCTACAAAATTCGGCCCCTCGTAAGCCACTTCAACCAATGTTTTGCAGACTTGTTTACTCCCCATCAAGTTGTCTGCGTTGATGAGTCCGTGATTAAGTTTTCTGGCCGCTTGTCATTCAAACAGTACCTTCCCAGCAAGCGTGCCAGATACGGGGTCAAGATGTATAAGCTCTGTGACAGGGCCACAGGCTATACATGTAGTTTTATGGTTTACGAGGGCAAAGATAGTCACGTAGAGCCGACAAACTGCCATGACTAAATAGAAAGCGCTGACAAGATAGTGTGGGACTTGGTGTCACCCTTATTCGGAAAAGGGTACCACTTGTACGTGGACAATTATTACACGAGCGTGCCACTTTTTAGTCACCTTTTTGATCAACAGATTGGAACATGTGGCACCATGCGACCTAATCGCCGTGGCTTTCCCCAGCGGCTTGTAGATTCTCGTCTTAGGCTGGGGGAGAGAGCCTGCTTCAAGTGTAATAACTTGCTCACTATGAAGTGGAGGGATAATAAGAATGTTTTCGTTCTTACCTCCCTTCATGCAGACAGGACGGTCCAAATTACTACGGCGACTGGTGTTGTGGATAAACCCCTCTGTGTCCACGAATATAACCAAAATATGGGAGGGGTGGACCTCAACGACCAGTTGTTGGCGCCGTACCTAGTTGCCCATAAGGCCAGATGCTGGTACAAGAAATTGTCTGTTTATTTATTTCAATTGTCTTAGCTGAAAGCTCATGTGCTATACAGAGCTTCAGGACGGACTGGATCTTTTCTTAAATTCCAGGAAGAGATTGTCAGAGCCCTTCTGTATCCAGACGGTGCTCCACCTCACCTTCCCCAACCAAATGCAGTAAGCCAGCTGCATGAGAGGTATTTTCCTTATGTCCTCCCGAGTACCCCTACCCAACGAGTGCCTTAAACCGTCCGCTGGAACTTTTAAAAATAGTCGCTCAGTCAATGAACCCGACCTGCTTAGAGCCCCCAGCAAACGATACTCAAGAATTCTGCAATGAGTTATCAGATTTCTTCATCGACAAAATCGACAACATTCGGAAATCAATTCATCAGAAAATAACAACCAACCTCACTCAACCAAAGCAAAAAAGGATATCGACACGAACATCACACAACCACCAAATTTCTCTTTGTCCCCAATCACCACTGACACGACTAAAAACATCATCAGAAGCCTTCGAGACAGCACATCACCAAACGACATCATTCCCACTAAACTCCTGAAAGAATGTTCCGACATCTTGGCCCCTACCCTAACACACCTCATAAATCAATCATTCAAAGAAGGGACTGTGCCACCCTCCCTCAAGCAAGGCATCGTCAAACCCCTGCTAAAGAAACCCAATCTCGACCCTAAGGACCCTAACTGCCGCAGACCGATAACAAGCCTCAACACCATCTCCAAGATTATAGAGAAAGCAGTAGTACAGCAGCTACAACGCCATCTGCACACACACCAACTCCTGGACCCTCTGCAATCAGGCTTCCGCCCAGGCCATGGCACAGAAACAGCACTTCTCAAAATATGGGATGACGCCCTTGAAGCAGCAGGTGACGGAGAATCACGTCTCCTGGTACTGTTAGACCTCAGCGCAGCATTCGATACAGTGGACCACAATACTTTACTTGTCCGCCTCGCAGAAGTTGCAGGAGCTACAGATTCTGCTCTAAAATGGTTTGCATACTTCTTAGAGAATCGCTCTCAGATAGTGAAACTAGGAACATTCACCTCGGAAACCCGGGCAATCTCCTGTGGAGTCCCTCAGGGCTCACCCTTGTCACCAGTGCTATTCAACATCTACATCCGCCCACTTCTCAATATCATCAGGAAAACGGACCTCTGCTTCCACTCATACGCTGATGACACCCAACTCTACCTTCGCATCACCGGACAAAAAGACCTTCATCAGCAATTAGAGAAATGCCTTGCTTTAATAGATGACTGGATGACCATTAGCTCCCTCAAACTCAACGGATCAAAAACAGAACTTCTTCTCCTACATGCTACCAAAAATTCCAAAATAAAGACTCCGTGGACACCTCCCACCATCCTCGGACAGACCATATCTCCAAGCACCAAAGCCAAGAGTCTCGGAGTCATCTTTGTCTCAGGAATGACAATGGATGCACAAATAGGATCAGTAGTTAGCGGATCCCACCATCTCCTCCGCCTGCTACGCAGACTCATCCCCTTCATCCCAGAAGAGGACAAAGCGGCAGTTGTGGGAACAATCATCAATTCCCGACTCGACTACGCAAATTCGCTCTACGTAGGACTACCCCAATATCAGCTTGCGCGCTTGCAACTCATCCAAAACACGGCGGCAAGACTGTTAAAAAACCCTGGGAATCCATTTCCCCATCCCTAAAGAGCCTACACTGGCTAACCGTAAAGAATCGGACCACATTCAAGACCCTCTGCCTCACCCACAAATGCATACAAGGAAACGCTCCACTATATCTCTGGGAGAAAATAAAACACTACACACCTAATCGCAGTCTTCGATCAGCTAACCAAAACCTCCTCATCATTCCCAAATACCGCTACAAAGCAAAGGGAGAACGAAGATTCGCAGTCCAAGGACCTCGACTATGGAACGCTCTTCCAACCCACATCCGCATGGAAGAAAACCATCAGGCCTTCAGGAAAAAACTAAAGACCTTCCTTTTCTAAGAAGCTGACAACAGAGAAAGCATCTAGCGCCTTGAGGCGATTCAGTTCGCATTTGCAGCGCTTTACAAATCATTAATTCATTCATTCAACGAGCCCCTCAAAGAAGATGTCGTGTCTGCAGCAAGCGCGGATATAGGCATGACACCCGGTATTATTGTCCCTCCTGTCCTGACAATCCTGGTCTATGCATTGGTGAATGTTTTGAATGCTACCATTCACTAGTTGAATATTAGCGTAGGGTACAGCACTGCACAGACTAGGCAGACTAACACATGGTCTCCCAAGATGCCATCGCATTTTGAGAGACCCGAACTTGGTACCAGTTACAAAAGTTATAGTTGCAAAAAAAAGTGTAAAAAAAAAAAAAAAAAGTAAAAAAAATAAAAACACAAAAAAAAATATAAAATAAAAAAACAAAAATAGTTGTCGTTTTATTGTTCTTTCTCTCTCTATTCTCTCGCTATTGTTCTGCTCTTTTTTACTGTATTCTATTCTGCAATGTTTTATTGTTATTATGTTTTACCATGTTTGCTTTTCAGATATTCAATTTTTTTATACTTTACTGTTTACTGTGTTTTATTGGTAACCATTTTTTTGTTTTCAGGTACGCCATTCAGCTGCAGAGCGGATTTATTTATCTTGACAGCAACAGCGTTTGCTCCCACGATACATAAAGCCGTGACTCCAGCACTGTCAGAGGTGATTTCACCACCACAGTTACATACTTCAGCATATATGCCGACGCGTGGGGGCAGCAGTGGGTGGAGGAGCTATTTGCTCCTACCTTTTGCGGGAGGATACCCCCATGCTTCGGCATATATATATTTTAGGCACAGGTGGCGTTAAATGTTTTATTTTTACTATTTTTTTTATTTGCTTTGCAGGTATGGTAAGTCTTACTGTTATACTGTAATGTTACTTTGTTTTATTGTTAACCATCATTTGCTTAGCAGGTACACCATTCAGTTGCAGCGCAGATTTATTTATCTTGACAGCAACAGCGTTTGCTCCCACGATACATAAAGCCGTGACTCCAGCGCTGTTGGAAGTGATTTCACCACCACAGTTACATCTTTCAGCATATATGCCGAAGCGTGGGGGCAGCAGAGGGCGGAGGAGCAATTTGCTCCTATCTTTTGCGGGAGGATGCCCCCATGCTTCGGCATATATATACGGTGCATGTATGCCCATCATTAGAAGTGGGTGGATGAAGGGAGGTATTCTAATGGTGGGCATACCCACCGATCAATCTCTTTTTTTCGTTCAGTCCACAGGCTGCATGAAAAAAAGTTTACAATATATGCCCAACAAGGACCAGCAACGTACTGGTATGTTGCTGGACTTTGAGTGGTTATACCAGAATGATGCCGGCAGGTTTAGGTATCATCTTGGTATCATTCTTTTCAGCCAGCAGTCGGCTTTCATGTAAAAGCAATCCTAGCAGCTAATTAGCCTCTAGACTGCTTTTACAAGCAGTGGGAGGGAATGCCCCCCCACCGTCTTCCATGTTTTTCTCTGTCTCTCCTGTCCCAACAGGGAACCTGAGAATGCAGCCGGTGATTCAGCCAGCTGACCATAGAGCTGATCAGAGACCAGAGTGGCTCCAAACATCTCTATGGCCTAAGAAACCGGAAGCTATGAGCATTTCATGACTTAGATTTCACCGGATGTAAACAGCGCCACTGGGAAATTGGAAAGCATTTTATCACACTGATCTTGGTGTGGTCAGATGCTTTGAGGGCAGAGGAGAGATCTAGGGTCTAAAAGACCCCAGTTTTTTCAAAAAAGAGTACCTGTCCCTACCTATTGCTATCATAGAGGATATTTACATTCCCTGAGATAACAATAAAAATGATTAAAAAAATGAAAGGAACAGTTTAAAAATAAGAAAAAAAAGCAAAAAAAACCTTGTCCCCCCTGCTCTTGCGCAAAGGCGTACGCAAGCGTCGGTCTAGCGTCAAATGTAAACAGCAATTGCACCATGCATGTGAGGTATCACCGCGAAGGTTAGATCAAGGGCAGTAATTTTAGCAGTAGACCTCCTCTGTAAATCTAGTGGTAACCTGTAAAGGCTTTTTTTTTTTTTTTTTTAATTATTTATTTATATTAGAAAACCGGTTCACCGGGACATACAACAATAGCATGACTGTAATCAACAAAAACACATACATAGGCACAGAAACAGTGCATATCCTATACAGATATAGATGAGAGTTATAACATCTCTATTCCTTGTTTAGAAGGCTTGGAAACATACTACAGTGGTGACAGCGTATAGGTATTACTACCACCTTCTTCCTGACCTAATTCCTAATGAATGGTTTGGAACGGTGGAACCTTCCATCGCATGCTTTCTATTAGTCCTATGTCTCTTAGTGTGTTCCGCATGTGTCTTCAGAGCCGCAGTGCAACTTAATCCCGGCTCAAGCGGCCTCCCATTTATTTTAGTTTTGCAAAAGAGGAAGCGGTGTAGAAAAGGAAGAAGAAAAGAAAAGGGAAAAGGTGTCTAGTAAGACGAAGAGTAGATAAATAGAGAGAAGAAAGAACAGACAAAGTGAGAGAAGAAGGGGGGGGAAGGGGTAATGGGGGGGGGGTAGTATGCATAGGGTGGGAAGGGGGGGGGGGTAGGGGGGGGGGATGGGAATTCGGATAGTGATTCACCAGTGCTTGTTTGTGCCTGTATCTGACTGCGATTATACACGAAAACAGAGTGCATTATATCCTCAGCTATCTAGAAGTGCCTGACCTTCTTCTGAGTACTTGAACATATTCCATAATTGCCAAGTTTTGGTGTACATTTCCTGTCTGTTTTGGCTTGTGAGGATTAGGTCCTCGAACTGATTTATTTCCTCTACCTTTTGTATCCAGAGAGCTATGGTTGGTGGTTGGGTGGATTTCCAGAGGATTGGGATGCAGGATTTCGCCGCATCCAGCAGGTGTCGTACCACTGATTTTTTGTAGACCCTTGCGGGGGTGTCATTGGCATGCAAGAGGAAGTATGCCGGGTCTTCTGGTACAACCCGGTCTGTGAATCTCTGTGTTATCTGGCGAACTTCTCTCCAGAAGTTCTGGATCCTGGGGCAGGACCAGAAAATATGGAGGAGCGTGCCCTTTTCCTCCTGGCATCTCCAACAGACATCCGATGACGAGGGGAAAATTGCGTGTAGCAGTGCTGGGGTTCTATACCAATGAGTAAGGATTTTATAATTTGTTTCTTGAATTTTGGTGCATATGGAGGATTTGTGGGTGAACTGCAGGATGTGCTGTGTTTTGTTGGAAGAAAAGTGACATTTCAAATCTTTTTCCCATTTGGAGAGGCTCTGTAATTTATAATCTCCTGTTGGAGTGGTTAGCATGCTATATGTTATAGAAAGTGAGTGTAGTAAAGGCTCTATACCGGAGCATAACTCCTCCATAGGTGTGAAGGTTTGGTCAGTAACATTGGGTGGTGGCATACTACTTAGGTAGTGATGGAGCTGTAGTGAGCGCAGAAAGTCCAGGCGGAACTGTCCTTCAGGATCGGACAGCTCTGCGATATTCTTCCACCTACCCCCGCCACTGAAGTGCGAGGCTTGGTATATTCCCGCTTCCCTTAGTTCCCGGAATCTCCCATCCCTCATTCCTGGTTCAAATGAAGGGTTCCCTAATATGGGCTTGAGTGGTGAGTTACGGGCAAAAAGGGGGGACGTGTCAATCAGACACGCACATATGCGTGCCGTGTTGTAACACCATGGGATCCTGTGTATAGGAGACGCGCATTGCGCTTGTTCAAGTTGCATCCATAGCTTGGTGGTGGTATGTCGGCACCAGTCTATGAGCCTACACAGATGCGTAGCTCTGTAGTAGGACTGAAGTTCAGGCATTGCCAGTCCTCCGTATCGTTTGGGTAACGAAATGGTCTTCCTGTTTAGTCGTGGTTTTTTCCCAGCCCAAAGGAATTTGATAAATATTGATCGTGCATGATTGAAGTAGTCAGCTGGTATGTGAATTGGGATAGTCTGTAAGAGGTAAAGGAATTTGGGTAGGATTGTCATCTTAAGGATGTTGCAACGCCCAAACCAGGAATGGAGCCCCCCTGTGTATTTATCTAGTATTTGTTTTACTTTTTTTAATAGAGGTGGAAAGTTAAGTTTGAACAATTGGGAAAAGTTCGGGGGTATGTGTGTACCTAGATATTTCAAAGCTGTAGTGGTCCACTTCAAATGGAAACTGTTTTGGAGTTGTGTGAGATGTGGTTGTGGAATTCCCAATCCCATCGCTTCGGACTTACTAAAGTTAATTTTTAGATTAGCTAATTGGCCATAGATGTGAAATTCTTTCATCAGGTTGGGGAGGGAGATGGTTGGGTTCGTGAGGGAGAACATCAAGTCATCAGCGTATGCAGAGACTTTGAATTGTTTCTTATTTACTTCTACTCCTGTGATGTCTGGGTTCAATCTAATGTGGCATAGGAAAGGTTCCAGGGATAGCGCAAAGAGCAGTGGTGATAAGGGGCAACCTTGACGGGTCCCATTAGTAATTGGGAAAGCTTCCGATAGTACTCCGTTCGCTCTTACTCTGGCCGATGGGTCTGAATAAATTGCAGAGATCCATTGTATCATTTTGTCTCCTAGTCCTATATGTTTCAACGTTGCAAACATAAACCTCCAGCTGACCCGATCGAAAGCTTTTTCAGCGTCCGTTCCTAGTAAGATGCATGGGGATTTGGTACTGTTAGCTAAATGGAGTAGGTTAAGGACCTTAATCGTGTTGTCCCTAGCTTCCCTGGTTGGGACAAAGCCTACTTGGTCTAAGTGGATCAGTGAGGTAAGGTGTTGTTGTAGTCTGGTGGAGATAATTTTTGTGAAGAGTTTTAAGTCCGTATTCAACAGTGAGATCGGACGGTAGGAGCCGCATTGGCCTGGGTCCTTGCCCTCTTTCGGTATGACGGAAATCTGTGCCTGCAGTGTTGATCTGTGAAATTTTCCCCCAGAACCTAGATTATTATAAAGTCTAACCAGTTGTTGGCCAAGGGAGGGGAGGAGGGTCTTGTAATAAGGTATTGTGAGCCCGTCCGGGCCTGGCGCTTTACCCGATTTAGAATTTTTTAGAGCGGTTTGTAGTTCGTTCAGCGTGATGGGGTCTTCTAGTATGGTTTTTACGTCGTCAGGGAGGGTTGGCATTAGGGAGGATGATATGTATTCTGTTGTTTTTTCAGGGGGGGTTTGTGTCTCTTTTAAATTGTATAGAGATGAATAGAAGGAGCTAAACTCCTGTACAATGTGTTGTGGTAGAGAGGCCTTCTGGCCCGTTGAGGACAAAATGTGGGGTATATATGAAGCTATTTTCTGTTCTCGTAATGATTGGGCTAACAGTCTCCCGCACTTGTTGCCAGATTCGTAATGTTTCCTTTTGCTGATTTGTATCGCCGCTTTCGCTTTATAGCGTAGAAGGTCGGTGATCTGTGTACGGGTCGTGTCTAACTCTATTTCCAGTTGTTTGGTGGGTGCCTGTTTGTGACGTGCTTCTAGTGATTCTAATTTTCCGAGCAACGTGTTTAATTGTGCAGTTCTTTGTCGTTTGAGTCGTGCACCGTGTTTGATGAGTATCCCCCTGATAACGGTTTTATGTGCCTCCCACACTAATCCTATGTCACAGTCAGGTGTGGAATTAGTGGTGAAATAGTGTCCTATTTCTCTGGTTACCTCCGCAAGAACTTCTGGATCTTTCAATAGTCCTTCGTTTAGTCTCCACGGTGGTTTCTGTGTCGACCTTAAGTCTGGGAAAACATATCGCAGTGTGATCGGGGCATGATCAGACCACGTGATTGGTCCTATAGTAGTCTCTTTAATCGCTTGTAAGTCTCTGTGGGGAATCAGGAAATAATCGATTCTAGAGTATGTCTGGTGTGGTTTGGAAAAGAAAGTGTAATCTCTTTCCCCTGGGTGGAAAAGACGCCAAGCGTCGATCAGTTGTGAGTTATGTAATGTCGTTCCGATACGTTTACGTAAATCTCGCGATGTCGAGGAAGTTCCCGTGGAAGTATCCTCCGTAGGGGTGAGGGGAACATTAAGGTCTCCTCCCAGAATCAAATGTCCGTCCGAGAATTGTGATAGTAGGTCCAGGTGTCGTTTTAGGAATCTGTCTTGTTGTGTATTGGGAACGTATATGTTAGCCAAAGTCACCTTTGTGTCCCCTATCTTCCCCTTTACGAAGAGGAATCTACCTTCCCCATCATACTTCACTTCCGTAAGTGACCATGGTATTGTAGATGAGATTAGGATGGAGACCCCTCTAGATTTAACCTCAGTGTATCTCGAGTGGTATACCACTGGGAAGAATTTGCTCTGTAGTGTCGGTAGAGAACCCTCCCTGAAGTGGGTCTCCTGTAAGAAAACTATTTCTGCTCCCATGCGTCTCATGTCATTGGTTAACATTCGTCTTTTTTCAGGCGTGTTCAGGCCCTTTACATTAAAGGAGATTATGTTTATGGAGGTTATGGTCGTGTGTGGTGTGTTTGTAGATGGTTACAAGCTGATTCCCAGGGGGGGGGTTGGGGAGTTGAGGGGGGGTGGGGAGTTGAGGGGGGGGTGTCAGTTAGGGTTGGGTAAAGAAGGTGAAAAGCAGGTCAGGTAGGAGAGGAAGAATGAACTCAAGAGAGAGTAGAGGAGAAAATAAGAAGGCTGTCACTAGATAGTGCAGCTTAGTGCAAGTACTAAATTAGCCAATCAGGCTATTACGCTCCCCAGAGAATATACTGGGAATGGAGCGTTGTCCTATGTGGGACGGTGGATAGACAGGGCCGGGTAAAGAGTTCCCGTACCTCCCCCTCCACCCCCGGCTATATATAATTTTAATGTGTGCGTGTTTAGTGCCATTAGCAGTCACACAACAAGCTATTAAGATGTAACATTCCAGACACATTAATATTCTAAACAAAACCATTAGAAAGGCATGGTATAAACATAATAAAGCAAAATGAAAAAATTTAATGAGGTAAAGTAGAGCTCTCATATCTGGAGCCCAACGAGTGTAAATGCGTAAACACATTAACTTAACAAGTGCAGTGACATATTGTCATGTTCCCCTCCTCGTCCAGCAGCATATAAGAATGGATGAGCCCTATGGGATGTACTCAAAATAAACTATAAAGTAACGGGTACATCCATTCTGAGAATGGACCATCTATATATAGGGCAAGACCTCAGAATCGTGAGTGTTCAGTTCCTCATGGGGCGAAGGCAAAGTGTTCAGATCCGCTCATGGCCAAAAAACCTGTAACCGGCAAACATGTGGGGGATTCTCTCTTCCACACCCAGCTCAAGCAACAGATCTAAAATGTCAGTTTGCTCCCTTGCGGTATGGCTAGTAACAGGGTCTGATGAATAGAACCGTAGTGTCTCATTGTGCGTGGTTCCTGTGGCAGTAATAGTTCCATGGTATGCCTTTCCCCAAAAGCGAGGCGAGTGGTGGTGAGTGTCTGTGGGGTTTCTCCTCCTGCCGTCCCCGTGTCACTTAGCCTCCTGTGATCACACACTCTGCTTGGTTCCGCACATTTAAACTAGAGATGTTTCTGAGTGTCTTACAAAAATCCCTCTTCAAGTAGGTGGGGGGAGATCAGTCTCGGTGGACCAGAGCGGACAGGTACCCTGCCCCAAGTCAGACAAGTGTAAGCGTGGCTTAGTTCCAGGGATGGGGCGGGTAACGTTCAATACTAGGTCAGTAGTTTCCCCATGACCTTTCTGGGGATCCCCTAGATCTCAGTTCCGTCCCTCATCAGGCCTAGTATGTTCATTGAGTCCGGAGAGGGGGCAGGCTGGGTATTGGGAAGCAGGTACAGGGTTTAGGCACTTCTCCCACCCTCCAAACGGCAAAGGTGACCACCCCACAGTTCCCCATGTGCGAAGGCTCAGTTCCGTGCGGTCTGTTTGGGATAATTAAAGCTGGACGAGGAAGGGGTGGCCATCGGCCTACTCACGCGGTTCTCCCTCTGATGCCGTCCTGCGTCTCCTTCTATTCCTTTGGTGACGAGGGGGAAGGGGTCCGTGCAGCCTCAGGGGGCCCGATCGGCCTTGTGGACGTGGAAGAAACTGAAGCCAATCGGGTACTTGTATTGGTTCTGCATCCATGAATCTGAATAGCGCTGGTAGGTCTGCGGTTTTTTGAAGGGAGAAAGACCCAGTGTCGCCTCGGAACGTTACTGACAACGGGTATCCCCATCTGTAGGTCAGGCCTTTTTGTTTGGCCAGTTCCAGGAGAGGGCGGAGGAGGGCTCTACGGCTCAATGTGGCCCTCAATAGGTCTGGTAGTATTCTGGCCTGTCTGCCTCCTACCTCCACGTCTCCATGTTCCCAGGCACGTCGGAGGATAGATTCCTTTTGAGTTTAGCGATGTAGTCTACACACAACGTCACGCGGCCTACTCGGGTCTTCAGATCTGGGGCCTAGGGCTCTATGCACTCTATCTAGCTCGATGTTGAGTTCAGGGGCCCCCAGCACGGTGCGAAATATTTCTTTGACCGTGTCCCCTAGGTTCTCCGCAGTTGTTTCTTCTGGGATCCCCCGGAGTCGCAGGTTGTTCCTGCGACTCCGGTCCTCGATGTCTTCCAAGTGTAACTGCAGGGCGACGGCGGATTCTCGGTGTAGGTCCCTCTCTCGCTCGAGCGTCGAAACTCTCCCCTCCAAAGAGGACACTGAAGCCTCACCCGTGGTCATGCGATCCGCCAGCGTAGCTACCTCCCCCCGCACTTGCATATCCCTCCTGTGGGTCTCTTCCAACCTGAGGATAAGCGCCTCAATGTCGGAGCGAGTGGGGAGGGCCTGGAGCAGGGCCCGAATGTCCTGTTCGAACACGACGGGTTCGGGGGATCGTGGGGATGTCATTGTGCCTCTCGTAGGGTCTCCGGTAGTATCCGGTGAGCTGCTACTGGCGTCTTGGAGGCAGGATGCAGTTAGATGTCCGCTCTGTCTGGGGGCCTTCTGTTTCTCGCCGCGTGATAGGCCTCGCGGCGCAGTTGCGGTGGCTCCTGGGGATGTGCTCTGTAGCTGCTGAAAATAGTGGCGGATCTCTCCTGGGCTCCTTCCGACGGGTGTGCCCCGTGTAGATGCTCTTGTCCTGTGCCGTTTAGTTGGTAGCATGCCTCTGGCAAGATGTATTTAGCCGGGGTTTTCGGGACAGGCCGGGAGCTCCGAGGAAAAGCAGCCTCACTCAGCCATGTCCAGGCCACACCCCCTGTAAAGGCTTTTAAAAATGTATTTAGTTTGTCGCCACTGCACGTTTGTGCGCAATTTTAAAGCATGTCATGTTTGGTATCTATGTACTTGGCCTAAGATCATCTTTTTTATGCCATCAAACATTTGGGCAATATAGTGTGTTTTAGTGCATTAAAATTTAAAAAAGTGTGTTTTTTCTCAAAACAATGCGTTTGAAAAATTGCTGCACAAATACTGTGTGAAAAAAAAAAAAAAGAAACACCCACCATTTTAATCTGTAGGGCATTTGCTTTAAAAAATATATATAATGTTTTGGGTTCAAAGTAATTTTCTTGCAAAAAAAAATAATTTTTTCATGTAAACAAAAAGTGTCAGAAAGGGCTTTGTCTTCAAGTGGTTAGAAGAGTGGGTGATGTGTGACATTAGCTTCTAAATGTTGTGCATAAAATGCCAGGACAGTTCAAACCCCCTCCAAATGACCCCATTTTGGAAAGTAGACACCCCAAGCTATTTGCTAAGTGGCATGTCAAGTCCATAGAATATTTTATATTGTGACACAAGTTGCGGGAAAAAGACAATTTTTTTTTTTTTTAACAAAGTTGTTACTAAATGATATATTGCTCAAACATGCCATGGGAATATGTGAAATTACACCCCAAAATACATTCTGTTGCTTCTCCTGAGTACAGGGATACCACATGTGTGAGACTTTTTGGGAGCCTAGCCACGTACGGGACCCCGAAAACCAAGCACCGCCTTCAGGCTTTCTAAGGGCGTAAATTTTTGATTTCACTCTTCACTGCCTATCACAGTTTTGGAGGCCACGGAATGCCTAGGTGGCACAAAACCCCCCCAAATGACCCTATTTTGGAAAGTAGACACCCCAAGCTATTTGCTGAGAGGTATAGTGAGTATTTTGCAGACCTCACTTTTTGTCACAAAGTTTTGAAAATTGAAAAAAGAAAAAAAAATGTTTTTTTTCTTGTCTTTCTTCATTTTCAAAAACAAATGAGAGCTGCAAAATACTCACCATGCATCTCAGCAAATAGCTTGGGGTGTCTACTTTCCAAAATGGGGTCATTTGGGGGGGTTTGTGCTATCTTGGCATTTTATGGCCTTCGAAACTGTGATAGGTAGTGAGGAGTGAATCAAAAATTTACGCCCTTAGAAATCCTGAGGGAGGTGATTGGTTTTCGGGGCCCCGTAAGCAGCTAGGCTCCCAAAATGTCCCACACATGTGGTATCCCCGTACTCAGGAGAAGCAGCAGAATGTATTTTGGGGTGTAATTCCACATATGCCCACGGCATGTTTGAGCAATATATCATTTAGTGACAACATTGTGCAAAAAAAAAAATTGTCACTTTCCCGCAACTTGTGTCAAAATATGAAATATTCCATGGACTCAACATGCCTCTCAGCAAATAGCTTGGGGTGTCTACTTTGCAAAATGGGGTCATTTGGGGGGGTTTTGTTCCATCTGGGCATTTTATGGCCTTCAAAACTGTGATAGGTAGTGAGGAGTGAAATAAAAAATTTACGCCCTTAGAAATCCTGAAGGCGGTGCTTGGTTTTTGGGGCCCCATACGCGGCTAGGCTCCCAAAAAGTCCCACACATGTGGTATCCCCGTACTTAGGAGAATCAGCAGAATGTATTTTGGGGTGCAATTCCACATATGCCCATGACCTGTGTGAGCAATATATCATTTAGTGACAACTTTGTGCAAAAAAAAAAAAGTTTGTAATTTTCCTGCAACTTGTGACAAAATATAAAATATTCCATGGACTCAACATGCCTCTCGGCAAATAGCTTGGGGTGTCTACTTTCCAAAATGGGGTCATTTGGGGGGGGGGGTTGTGCCATCTTGGCATTTTATGGCCTTCAAAACTGTGATAGGTAGTGAGGAGTGAAATAAAAAATTTACGCCCTTAGAAATCCTGAAGGCGGTGCTTGGTTTTCGGGGCCCCATACGCGGCTAGGCTCCCAAAAAGTCCCACACATGTGGTATCCCCATACTCAGGAGAAGCTGCTAAATGTATTTTGGGGTGCAATTCCACATATGCCCATGGCTTGTGTGAGCAATATATCATTTAGTGACAACTTTGTGCAAAAAAACAAAAAAAACAAAACATTTGTCACTTTCCCGCAATTTGTGTCAAAATATAAAATATTCCATGGACTCAACATGCCTCTCAGCAAATAGCTTTGGGTATCTACTTTCCAAAATGGGGTCATTTGGGGGGGGGGGGGGGTTGTGCCATCTTGGCATTTTATGGCCTTCAAAACTGTGATAGGTAGTGAGGAGTGAAATCAAAAATTTACGCCCTTAGAAATCCTGAAGGCGGTGCTTGGTTTTCGGGGCCCCGTACGCGGCTAGGCTCCCAAAAAGTCCCACACATGTGGTATCCCAATACTCAGGAGAAGCAGCTAAATGTATTTTGGGGTGCAATTCCACATATGCCCATGGCCTGTTTGAGCAATATATCATTTAGTAACAACTTTTTGTAATTTTTTTTTTTTGTCATTATTCAATCACTTAAATTAATATTCAATGGGCTCAACATGCCTTTCAGCAATTTCCTTGGGGTGTCTACTTTCCAAAATGGGGTCATTTTTTGGAGGTTTTGTACTGCCCTGTATTTTAGCACCTCAAGAAATGACATAGGCAGTCATAAACTAAAAGCTGTGTAAATTCCAGAAAATGTACCCTAGTTTGTAGACACTATAACTTTTGCGCAAACCAATAAATATACGCTTATTGACATTTTTTTACCAAAGACATGTGGCCGCATACATTTTGGCCTAAATGTATGACTAAAATTGAGATTATTGGATTTTTTTTATAACAAAAAGTAGAAAATATCATTTTTTTTCAAAATTTTCGGTCTTTTTCCCTTTATAGTGCAAAAAATAAAAACCGCAGAGGTGGTCAAATACCATCAAAAGAAAGCTCTATTTGTGGGAAGAAAAGGATGCAAATTTCGTTTGGGTACAGCATTGCATGACCGAGCAATTAGCAGTTAAAGCGACACAGTGCCAAATTGTAAAAAGTGCTCTGTTCAGGAAGGGGGTAAATCCTTCCGGGGCTGAAGTGGTTAAGGACTGCTAAACGTCTGAAACCTCGCCAGGCCTGATAGGCACTTTTCTTTTCAAGGTTTTTATTTCATATTACCTACAGACCCGGGTCAAAGAATGTCCAGCCTGATGCGTTGTCGTGCATGTTCGAGGATCCTAAGGACTTGCCGGTATCAGATACTATCCTGCCAGCAGGGAACTTCCTGTTGCTACAGACTGATCTTGTGTCAGGCAGCAGTTACCCCTGCCTGAAGCAGGCATCTGCAGTTACCCCTGGTTCTATCAGGGATACCTTACAGGCAAGAGAGGGACTTCTTTGGAGAGGGGATCGAGTCTTTGTCCCAGAAAAAGTTAGAATATCAGTTCTGGGGTTCTGTCATGACCACCCCTTAGCAGGACACTTCAGAATACGCAAGATAGTGGAATTGGTGCAACGCACGTTTTGGTGGTCTGATCTGGAAAAAGACTGTAAGAGCTACACAAATGCATGTATTACCTATACCTGAAGTAAGAGCACCCAAAACAAGGCCTGGGGCTTGCTCAGACCTCTGCCTGTGCCCGACAGGCCATGGACCATGATCTCCATTGACTTTATAGTGGAACTACCACCCTCTGAGGACTGTACAGCCATCTTTGTCATAGTCGATCGGCTGTCTAAAATGCCCCACTTCCTACCCCTAAAAGGTACACCATCTGCTGTGGAGACTGCTCGAGTATTTATAAAGGAGGTCGTTAGACTCCATGGGGTGCCGATAGACATTGTCTCAGATTGAGGGGTTCAATTTACATCAAGATTCTGGAGAGCACTATGTGAAACCCTGAAGATCCAACTTTCTATCTCTTCTGCATACCACCCGCAGTCTAACGGGCAATACGAATGGACTAATCAGACGTTGGAACAATATATCCGTTGCTTCACGTCATTTGTCCAGGGCGACTGGGTATCACTCCTAACGTTAGCAGAATTCACTTATAATAACTCCTGTCATGCAGCCACCAAGCAGTCTCTATTTTTCGCAAATTATGGCTTCCACCCCACCTTTCTGCCTGACCTTATCCCTATCCCTGAGTCTTCGGTTCCAGCCATCCAAAGTACCTTGGATTTCTTCAGTCGTAACAACAAACTGTTACAAGAGGCCGTGACCAAAGCACAGGAACATAACAAAAGGGCTTTTGACAGAAGAAGATGGGGGAGCTGATTCTCCACCCAGGAGAACAGGTTTGGTTCGCTACAACCAATCTGAGACTGGCATGTCCTTCAAAAAAGCTAGCTCCTAAATTTGTGGGGCCATTTCCAGTGAGAAGGAAAATTAATGATGTTTCCTATGAACTGTCATTACCGGAATCTTTCAGGATACACCCAGTGTTCCATGTGTCATTATTAAAGCCCACTGTGCCAGATCCTTTTCCAAATTGGAAGACTTGACCACCCGAACCTGTGATCGTCAATGGGGATGAGGAGTTTGAGGTTGAGGCAATTGTGGACTACAGAAGGAGAAGAGGTCAAGTACAATACTTGTTTAAATGGAAGGGTTATGGGCCAGAGCAAAACACCTGAAAGCTAGAGCAGAATGTACACGCTATGGACTTGGTTCATGCCTTCTTCCGCAGTCATCCCCAGAAGAAGAACCAACTGGGCATCCGGAAGCTGCCCGTAAGGAGGGGGCAATGTCAGGAAAGACGTCTGCATTGTACAGCTGCCATTCCCAGACACACACATGTGCGCAGGCATCGACAAGGAATGAGTAGAACAGCCACATATGCAAATGCAAATGCAAATGTGTTTGCATGCCTGTCACCAGGACTGGCGACAAACGGCCTAATTTAAATGGAGCTTCAGCGCTGTCTAATTGCTGCTTGGTCTATAGCGTTTATGTGAATCCTGATTCCTGTGTTTGACTTCTGATATTGATCTGGCTTGCTCCCGACTGCCCTTGTCTGCTTCCTGTTCTGACCCCTGGCTTAACTACGGACTCGGTCTCTGCTTGCTGCTCCTGTTTACCCTTCACCTGTTGCCAACCCTGCCTGTGACCCGACTACGCTTCTGCCTGCCGTTTATGTCATCTGCCAATCTGTTACTGACCTGGCTCACCTGACCCTGCTTCCAGCTCCTCCAGCCTGCGACAGTTCCTTCAGTCCAGCTCAGCACCTCCAGGTTCCTGCTTCCTGTTGTGCATCCACAGTCTGTCATCAGGTCAATCTGTCAGCCTGTCTGCTGCCTCATCTGCCTGCTACCAGCCAAGTCCGGCTTCCTGCCTGTGAGTTCCCAGCTACTAACTGCACAGACTTCTGGACTGATCCTAGGCACTCTTACCCCGCCGTGCTCCAGTGGCTGCTGTCTCACTATCAGTAGTCCTTGAGCCGGAGCTGTACGAGAGGCCTTCCTCTACACATTAGGGCTCACGACCAGGTACGTGACAGTAGCTACATGTCTGGTCTCCTTAGCCACTGATCCCTGACATCCGGAGATCAGCGTTGTCAGGGACAGCAAACAGGAATCAGGAACCAGAAGGGAAGTCAGCCAAGCAAAAGTCTTGAACAGGAAAACACAGCAGAGAGTATGCGAATATGTTGACCAGTGAAGGCACAGGAGATCTAATCCAGGGAGTTTAAGTAGCCAGCAGAGCTGGCTGACAAGCAGGAAATGATCATCAGGTGAGTCAATGTGGAATGATGAGTGCTGACAATTAACCGATAGCTTGGCAGCCTGAGCTCTGAGAAGGGAGGGCTGAGCCTCCCAGTTTTCCATTCATTGCCCTCCTTGAACCTTAATGAGATTATATGCCCCTCTTAGATCAAGCTTTGTGAAAACCGTTGCTCCATGGAGGTGGTCAAATAATTCCATAATCAACGGAATCAGACTGAGACCCCTATAATCAATACAAGGTCTCAGTTTGCCACTTTTCTTTTTCACAAAGAAGAAACCAGCACCAGCAGGAGATGAGGATTTGTGGATGAATCCTCAAGAAAGTGCATCGGTAACATACTCCTCCATGGCTTTGTCCTCCGAGACAGACAAAGGGTAAACCCAGCCACGAGGGGGTATGGTTGAAGACCAATTGCGCAATCATGCGACCGGTGCGGAAGCAAACTACCAGCTTGACCTTTGTCAAAGACATCACTAAAATCGCTGTACTCCTCCAGCAGGGAGGAGAGTGAAGAGGTGTACAAGACCTTAGCCACTTTCTGAAAACATGTATTACTGCATTGTGGCGACCAGGAAAGGACTTCAGCACAAAGCCAATCAAAAGAGGAGTTGTGCCTCTGTAACCAAGGATAACCAATAACGACCAAAAAATGAGGTGAGGAAATGACTTGGAATTGGATTATCTTATGGTGAAGAGCCCCTATGGCCATGGTCAATGGAACAGTCTCATGACTCACATGGGCAGGCTGTAGAGGTCTCCCATCAATAGCCTCAATGGCAAGTGGAGTGGCACGAAGCTGCAGTGGAATCGAGTGCTTTAGACACAAAGGCACCATCTATGAACAGGCCTGCAGCCCAAGAGTCGATTAGAGCCTGTATCTCGATGGATGACTCAGACCAAGAAAGGGTAACCAGAACCAGGGGCTTATCCTTCTAGATAACTGGGGACGAAACTGGGGACAAAACAATGCCACCTAAAGACCTCAAGGTGCGGGCGTTTCCTGGATGGGTAGGACAAGACTTCAGGAAGTGACCTGCCTGGCCACAAAAAAGGCACAATCTCTCCCTCCTTTTAAAGGCCCTCTCATCCGCAGAGATATGTGTGAAGCCCAAACGGAATGGGTTCTACCTCACTGGCAGACTCGGTACCAGGAGATATGGGAGGGGAGGGAGGCAAGGGTGGGACTCCAAAGCTCAGAGCCAAACGTATAGGAGGCTTCCTCAAGTGCTCCTTAAAGGAAGGTCTCTCTCGGAGTCTGGAGTCAGTGAGAATGGCAAAAGTGATTAATTTCTCCAGCTTAGTGGGAATGTCTCAGGCTGCTCTCTCATCTTTGAGGTTATCCAAGAGACCATGAGAAAAATCAGCCACAAGTGCCTCATTATTCCAAGCAACCTCTGCTGCCAGTGTACGGAATTCAATGGCAATCGTCAAATACCCTTTTAAAGTAAGCCACAAACTCTGGGTAACTCAGGACAACAAGTTTTTGTGTCTCCCATAGAGGGTTTGCCCAGGCTAAGGCTCTCTCAGAAAGCAAAGATACCATGAAGCCTACTTTGCTTCTGTGAGTGGGAAACGCCTGGGGCAGCATCTCAAAATATATCCCAACCTGGTTGAGAAACCCTCTGCATTGAACGGGATCACCCCAAATCGCTGGGGAATATTCAAGGCAGGTGCCTGCACAGCAATGCCAAGCTGCGAATAATAGCATGCAATGCCAAGCTGCGGTTTCCAAAGCGAGCAAAGTCCTTTCTTGTATTAAGAGAGGTATGGACTCTGGAGAGAGATATAATTTTGCCCCTGTTCAAATCATTAGTAAGACCTCATCTGGAATATGCAGTTCAGTTTTGGGCACCAGTTCTCAAAAAGGATATCGGGGAACTGGAGAAAGTGCAGAGAAGGGCAACCAAATTGATAAGAGGCATGGAGGAGCTCAGCTATGAGGAAAGATTGGAGGAACTGAATTTATTCACTCTTGAGAAGAGGAGAATAAGGGGGGATATGATCAACATGTTCAAATATATAAGGGGTCCATATAGTGAACTTGGTGTTGAGTTATTCTCTTTATGGTCAACCCAGAGGACACGGTGGCACTCTTTACGTCTAGAGGGAAAGAGATTTCATCTCCAAATACGCAAAGGTTTCTTCACAGTAAGAGCTGTGAAAATGTGAAATAGACTCCCGCCAGAGGTGGTTCTGGCCGGCTCAGTAGATTGCTTTAAGAAAGGCCTGGATACTTTCCTAAATGTAGATAATATAACTGGGTACTGACATTTATAGGTAAAGTTGATCCAGGGAAAATCCGATTGCCTCTTGGGGAATCAGGAAGGAATTTTTTTCCCCTGCTGTAGCAAATTGGAGCATGCTCTGCTGGGGTTTTTTGCCTTCCTCTGGATCAATTGAGGGTATTAAATTGGGTATATTGGATTGTACGATATTTTTTATTTTATTTATTTATTATTTTTAAGGTTGAACTGGATGGACTTGTGTCTTTTTTCAACCTAACTATGTAACTATGTAACTATGTAACTATGAGAATGGAGCAGCACCAGAGACGGCCTGCAACACAGGTTGAACTGGCACAGCCACAGTGGGAGGATCCAGGTGAGCAGTGCGAATCAGGAGCGTCTGTAAAGCTATGGCAAACTGATCCATGCTGTGATCCTGCTCATTCAATCTGAAAAAGAGATCACCAGCAAGTGGATTACCTGTATCTTCTGAATTCATGGCCTTCGCCTACTGTCAGGAACTATGAATCAGACTGAGACAGAAGTGCAGTAAAAATCAAACTTTAATAAAATGGTAGAAATAGTGTAGTCAAAACATAGCCAGAGTTTGGTAACCAGAGCAGGTAGTCAGAACAAGCCAGTAAAACAGGAGTCCAGGCTACGTGGCCTGGAGAGCAATGGAGTAGGTCGCAGGCTGTGTGAGCTCTGCTGACCCATACTCCGATTTTAATATCCTGCAGCCATCCTACCCATCGGACACCCTAAAATATACCTGGGGACAAATCTTGTCTTCTCCACTTCTCCAATACTGTTGGAGTCTGCTGAGTCGCCAAAACACCGCCCGAGACCTCTGGACCGGTACTAGCCCTAGTCTCTGGAGCGGCAGCCATCTTGCTCCATCCGGCGGCTCCCTGGTGAGTTTTCCTGGCCTTACTGGTTATCCCACGACTGACCCCCTTCCGGAGGGATCTTCGGTCTGCCTCCTCTCTCTGATGAGGGACACCTACAGCCCGTACCCTCCATGAAAATGAAACGCGGCTCCGGCCTAATCTGCGGAGCAGCGACCATCTTGCTGCACCTGAAGAAGACCTGGTGATAGGTATATCGGAGCAGCGAGGGATCATTTCCCCGCTGAAAAGGAACTCTGAGGCGGTGGATAAACTGGCGAAGTTCCACCATCAGGATCAAGACCTGCAAGCCAAAGATGGAGACGGCACATGCACAGCGACGGTCCATCAGATCGTGGATAAAGCCAAAGTCTTGGATGCCATTGCAACGCTGCAGGGTACATTCACTGCCAAAATAGATGAGGTCAAGATTGACATCTCCCTGCTATGACAAGACTTATCCAAGTTAAAATACAGGGTAACCGAAGCCGAGACACACATTGGAGCGGCAGAGGACATCCTGCACCCCCTGAGCCACACTACGGAGGACCTGCAACGCCAGATCCATCAATTACACGCACACCAGGATGATATGGAGAATCATTTGAGGTGATGTAACCTCCGGTTCATTGGTTTACATGAAAAGGTGGAAGGTACCAACCCTGCAGAATACTTGGAATCCCTTTTGATTCAACATTTTGGAAAAGAAGCCTTTTCCGTCATGTTCGCAGTGGAACGGGCGCACCGCATCCCAGCTAAACCTCCACCTGTTGGAACCCCCCAGGACCTTTATTGCCAAGTTTCTTAACTTTAAAGACAGAGATAAAATCCTGCGGCTGACCAGAGAGAAAGGCAACATCACCCTGGGCAACGGTCATGTTGCAGTGTACCCTGATTTCTCTAATGAAGTCCAAAGAAAGCGTGCACAGTTCAAAGATGTTAAGAGACGGCTCAGAATGGTACACCTTAAATATGCCATGTTGTTTCCGGCCAGACTGAGAGTGGAGGAGGATGGCAAAGTCCTATTTTTTGAGGACCCAAGGGCGGCAGCACAGTGGTTGGATCAACGCGGACATCTGGAAGGATAATCGAACACACGGCCAGTTACCGTGAGTACTGTTGACATTGGCAGAGGATGGCAGGCCCCACCAGTTATTAATCTGTAACTTCCACTGTGGGGAGGTAGCCTCATCTCACCATTCTTTTTTTCGCACAAAGGCCTTAACCCCCCACCCCCCTTTTTTCTCTGCTATTGTTTTTTGCCCCCCCCCATTTATAAACCCCATGCATTACTAAATATGAATTATATATAAAGGTGCAGCGCTAAATTCTTAAAAATGAAAATATACATTAGGTGAAAACCATACTAAAACCAGAAAACTAAGGGAGTCAATAATAAATTGTGCTAATAATAAAAAAAAATATAAAAATATATAGATCACCCAAGTGATGTTTGAAATCCCATATAGATAATTAATAACCGAAGAAGCAATAAGTGGCTAATAGTCCTCAAATGTGGATCAGTGTAATCCACAATAGCAGTGTTCAAAGTTCAAAATTGTTGATAAAACAAAAAGAGTGATTAGTGAAAGTGTGATCGACACTGTGATGAAGAGGGAGTCCCTTGTTCCATAAAGCAAAACACCCAGGTGAGTAGGTTGTCTCCGTACCAGCTGTAAAGACCAAAAAGTTGGTCTCACTGAGCCCAGGGAATTATGGTCTCCCAAAAACCTTACAGGGACTCCAAGACTGTAACATCCGTGTCATCAGAAAAGGCTGAGAAGGACCAGGAGTTGTTCCGTCTGTAGTTAGCAGTGTTACTCAGAATATAAAACAGAGAGGGCTCCCATAGTGCAGTACGTAATATAATTTATTAAACTCAAACAGATTTGCACTTACAAAAGATGGCTGAATATAGGCAGTCAAGCGGGCAAACAGTATATCCGGATGGCGGCGTCACTCGAGGCTGCAGCCAATCCCCAGACGACGTCCGCTAGTGACGAAACGCGTGTCGATCACACCTTCACGATCACTCTTTTTGTTTTATCAACAATTTTGAACTTTGAACACTGCTATTGTGGATTACACTGATCCACATTTGAGGACTATTAGCAACTTGCTGCTTGTTCGGTTATTAATTATCTATATGGGATTTCAAATATCACTTGGGTGATCTATATGTTTTTATATTTTTTTATTATTAGCACAATTTATTATTGACTGCCTTAGTTTTCTGGTTTTAGTATGGGTTTCACATAATGTATTTTTTCGTTTTTAAGAATTTAGCTCTGCACCTTTATATATAATTTGTGATTCTGGGTTTTATATTGTAGACTCCTGGTGCGGGCTGCTCATTTCTGCTTATTTATAATTTAATCAATAAGTACAATTTTTAGCGCAGCTTTTGGCCAATTTGGCCTTTATCCATTACTAAATATGAGACCGGACTCTCCCCCATTTTGGGGACAGGGGGCCCATTTCCTAGGCTGTACCCCTTGGGAGGGAGGGGGACCACAGCTTGTTGATACCCCTGGTTACGTGGCTTTGAGCCTGAGGCTGCTTGACCCACAGAGTTTACAACCCTGAGTAGTATACTACCCCCACAGCACAGTCGAGAAGACCTTTATAGGGCTGAGGCCCCATAACACTAATACACCAGGATGACTGTATCCTTGCAGGGAGAGTCTCACCTAGACAGAGAAAGAGACACATCAGACTTGCCTCGTGTCCTTTCCATGCTTCACACAGTGGAAAATCGTCCCTGACATGTTTACAACCCTTATTATTTTCTCCTTTTTTTCCTTATTATTCTATTCCTTACAGCTCAACAAATTCAAAGCTCTGTACCTCCAGCTAACGTTGATGGCTGGAAGCTGATTTATATACAGGTTGCAAGGGAATGTATGCTTCCACCAAGTTGGGGGGGTGAGAAGCTAGGAGGGAAGGAAAATGTCAGATGCCTTGATCTGGGCATTGGGAATGTTAGCACCATTGTGCATTGGTTACCTACTTGGAATGTTTATGAACAAGCACTTATACATATGCAATATACCTATTGGGTTACGAAATGGCTGTATTGTCGCGGGTGTTGGGGGGAGGGCTGCCCTGCTGATACGCATGCAATCTGTATGCAAGCGAACACCATGGCGAACATTACATTTATGATGTGGAATGTGCGGGGCATGCGAGATAAGATTAAAAGGACAGCAGTACTACAGTATCTGAAAGGTCAGAAAGTAGATATTGTCGCGCTGGTGGAACCGCATATCACAGGCCACTTACAGGCGACCCCAAAGCGTCCTTGGGTGGGGTGGGTTTACCATAGCACCCACACAAATATGACTAGAGGGGTAACGGTGCTGGTGGCAAAATCTACACCCTTTGAGCTGGTCTCTGTGGTGTCAGATCGGCAGAGCAGGTACCTCTTTTTACATGCACTTGTGGGAGGAGAACACTTGTTGATACTGGCTAGCTAAATTCCCCCTCCATACAGGTCGGATGTGGTTGCAGAAGGCCCTGCATTTATAACGCTGTACCCATTCATACCAGTAGTGTGGTTAGGGGACTTCAATCACACAATGACTCCATCCCTGGACAGACCAGCACAGGCTGAACTCAGACGGGGCGAACCACTGCACACTAGGCTATACCGTACACTGACCGAATTTGCCCTTATTGACGTCTGGAGACATGCAAATCCCATGAACAAAGCATACACCTTTCACTCAGTAAGTCACAATACTATGTCCAGGATAGGCTACATACTTGTTTCTAGGGCCCTTCTGCCTAAGGTTACGGGCTCAGGATTTGCTCCAAGGATCCTGTTAGACCACTCTCTGTGCTGGATGACAGCATCCTTGCGGACAGCCTCTCCTGTCAGGTGGTGGCGACTAAACCCCCACTGGTTACCCCTTCTTTCGGACCATGACTCCATTGCCAGGGAGCTGCTCTTCTTTTTGGAAAGGACACAGGGGCCTCCTGCCCTTAACATACACTGGGACGATTTTAAAAATCATGCTTGTAGAATTTTGTCCTCCAGAATAAACAGGCTAAAAAGAGAGTCTAACACTATACTTAAACTCACATCTGACAAACTACGGGAAATAGAGGAGGCATATGGCTCTAGCCCATCCCTCGAAAATTTGGAAAGAGTGAAGCTGCAGACGCGCCTAGTCACACAACTACACATAGAGAAGGCAAAACAGGGTGTCTTTTTCTGTAGGCAGAGGGTGTATGAACAGGCAGAAAGGGCTGGGAGACTGTTGGCGTATTTGGCCCACATGGACGATAAGCCCCCAGTTGTGGTGTCGCTTGTTGACCCAGATGGGCGAAATATAACAGACCCAGGACGGGTGGAGGCTCAATTTAGACAATGTTATGAAAACCTATACAAGTCTCAAAGCACATACACACAAAGGGAGATTCTTTCGTACTTATCCTCCATACAGTTCCCCCAGCTGAACCGAGAGCAAGTTGAGCTTCTGGATCCACCTATTATAGAACATAACATCACAGAAGCAATTGCACAGCTAGCCAAATCTAAAACTCCGGGAATGGATGGCCTACCGCTGGAATTTTATGTAACATACTCAGATATCTTGGTCCCCAAGCTGAAAGCCTTATACCAGTCCATTTTTGATCAGAACTCACTCCCCGAATCTATGCAGGAAACCCAAATAATAGTTCTCCCCAAACCGGGAAAAGACCTGCACTTCCCTGAGTCCTACAGGCCCATATCACTCCTGCAGGTAGATATCAAAATCTTAGCTAAAATCCTAGCCTCTAGGTTAAACACTGCTATCTTAACTTTAATTCATATGGACCAAACAGGCTTTATGCCGGGGAAAAACACAGCTATGAATATCAGGCGACTCTATATGAATATTTAAGCCCGACACGATAACTCAGGAACGAGGGTGGTGGTGGCGTTAGACACCGCTAAGGCTTTTGATTCTGTAGAATGGCCATATCTGTGGGAATGTTTACGGAATGGAACGGGAACGGTTTCAGGTCACACTTCATTAAATGGGTACAGCTCCTATATCAGTCACCCAGGGCAAGAATCTTTGTGAATGGATGGCTCTCGCAGCAGTTTCCATTAGAGAGGGGTACCCAACTCCTTTACTATATGCACTGGCAGCTGAACAGCTGGCCATTTGCATCAGAGCACACCCTGATATTAAGGGTCTGCGCCGGGGCCCCACAGCCGATAAAATAGGGATGTATGCCGACGACACCATATTATACCTTGCGGATCAGGGACCATCTCTCCAAGCTGCGTTAAAACTCATTGAACAAATGGGGGGATACTCGGGTCTGCGAATAAATTAGGACAAGTCCCAGATTCTTCCTATAAATGTGTTCCCTCCTCCCTTCATGTCCCCTCCATTACCACTAGCTAGGGTATCCAAGATTAACTACTTGGGTGAGGAGATGACTAGGGATCTGGTGGACTATACTCCTCTAAATGTAGCTCCCTTGTTTAATCTACTGAAAAGTAAAACACAGACATGGTCCAGATTGCCATTGGGGGTGATGGGGCGTGTAAATTTAATTAAAATGATTACACTGCCTAAGATCTTATATCTGGTGTGGCATGCCCCCCTATACATCCCCTTAAAACTATTTAAGCAGATGGAAGCTAGGGATGAGCTTCGAGTTCGAGTCGAACTCATGTTCGACTCGAACATTGGCTGTTCGCAAGTTCACCGAACAGCGAACAATTTGGGGTGTTCGCGGCAAATTCGAATGCCGCGGAACACCCTTTAAAAGTCTATGGGAGAAATCAAAAGTGCTAATTTTAAAGGCTAATATGCAAGTTATTGTCATAAAAAGTGTTTGGGGACCTGGGTCCTGCCCCAGGGGACATGGATCAATGCAAAAAAAAGTTTTAAAAACGGCCGTTTTTTCAGGAGCAGTGATTTTAATAATGCTTAAAGTCAATCAATAAAAGTGTAATATCCCTTTAAATTTCGTACCTGGGGGGTGTCTATAGTGTGCCTGTAAAGGGGCGCATGTTTCCTGTGTTTAGAACAGTCTGACAGCAAAATGACATTTTGAAGGAAAAAACTCATTTAAAACTACCTGCGGCTATTGCATTGCCGACAATACACATAGAAGTTCATTGATAAAAACGGCATGGGAATTCCCCAAAGGGGAACCCCGAACCAAAATTAAAAAAAAAAAATGACGTGGGGGTCCCCCTAAATTCCATACCAGGCCCTTCAGGTCTGGTATGGATATTAAGGGGAACCCCGACCAAAATTAAAAAAAAAAAATGACGTGGGGTTCCCCCTAAATTCCATACCAGACCCTTCAGGTCTGGTATGGATTTTAAGGGGAACCCCGCGCCAAAAAAAAAAAAAAAAAACGGCGTGGGGTCCCCCCAAAGATCCATACCAGACCCTTATCCGAGCACGCAACCTGGCAGGCCGCAGGAAAAGAGGGGGGGACGAGAGTGCGGCCCCCCCTCCCTCCTGAACCGTACCAGGCCACATGCCCTCAACATTGGGAGGGTGCTTTGGGGTAGCCCCCCAAAACACCTTGTCCCCATGTTGATGAGGACAAGGGCCTCATCCCCACAACCCTGGCCGGTGGTTGTGGGGGTCTGCGGGCGGGGGGCTTATCGGAATCTGGAAGCCCCCTTTAACAAGGTGACCCCCAGATCCCGGCCCCCCCCTGTGTGAAATGGTAAGGGGGTACATAAGTACCCCTACCATTTCACGAAAAAAGTGTCAAAAATGTTAAAAATGACAAGAGACAGTTTTTGACAATTCCTTTATTTAAATGCTTCTTCTATCTTCCTTCATCTTCTGGTTCTTCTGGTTCTTCTGGCTCTTCTGGCTCTTCTGGCTCTTCTGGCTCTTCTGGTTCTTCCTCCGGCGTTCTCGTCCAGCATCTCCTCCGCGGCGTCTTCTATCTTCTTCTCCTCGGGCCGCTCCGCACCCATGGCATGGGGGGGAGGCTCCCGCTCTTCTCTTCTTCTCTTCTTCTTTTCTTCTCTTCTTCTCTTCTTCATTTTCTTCTCCGGGCCGCTCCGCAATCCATGCTGGCATGGAGGGAGGCTCCCGCTGTGTGACGGCGCTCCTCGTCTGACAGTTCTTAAATAACGGGGGGGGGGGGCGGGGCCACCCGGTGACCCCGCCCCCCTCTGACGCACGGTGACTTGACGGGACTTCCCTGTGACGTCACGGGGAATGCCACAGGGAAGTCCCGTCAAGTCACCGTGCGTCAGAGGGGGGCGGGGTCACCGGGTGGCCCCGCCCCCCGTTATTTAAGAACTGTCAGACGAGGAGCGCCGTCACACAGCGGGAGCCTCCCTCCATGCCAGCATGGATTGCGGAGCGGCCCGGAGAAGAAAATGAAGAAGAGAAGAAGAGAAGAAAAGAAGAAGAGAAGAAGAGAAGAAAAGAAGAGCGGGAGCCTCCCCCCCATGCCATGGGTGCGGAGCGGCCCGAGGAGAAGAAGACGCCGCGGAGGAGATGCTGGACGAGAACGCCGGAGGAAGAACCAGAAGAACCAGAAGAGCCAGAAGAACCAGAAGAACCAGAAGATGAAGGAAGATAGAAGAAAGAAGAAGCATTTAAATAAAGGAATTGTCAAAAACTGTCTCTTGTCATTTTTAACATTTTTGACACTTTTTTCGTGAAATGGTAGGGGTACTTATGTACCCCCTTACCATTTCACACAGGGGGGGGGCCGGGATCTGGGGGTCACCTTGTTAAAGGGGGCTTCCAGATTCCGATAAGCCCCCCGCCCGCAGACCCCCACAACCACCGGCCAGGGTTGTGGGGATGAGGCCCTTGTCCTCATCAACATGGGGACAAGGTGTTTTGGGGGGCTACCCCAAAGCACCCTCCCAATGTTGAGGGCATGTGGCCTGGTACGGTTCAGGAGGGAGGGGGGGCCGCACTCTCGTCCCCCCCTCTTTTCCTGCGGCCTGCCAGGTTGCGTGCTCGGATAAGGGTCTGGTATGGATTTTTGGGGGGACCCCACGCCGTTTTTTTTTTTTGGCGCGGGGTTCCCTTTAAAATCCATACCAGACCTGAAGGGTCTGGTATGGAATTTAGGGGGAACCCCACGTCATTTTTTTTTTTTTAATTTTGGCCGGGGTTCCCCTTAATATCCATACCAGACCTGAAGGGCCTGGTATGGAATTTAGGAGGACTCCCACGTCATTTTTTTTTTAAAATTTTGGTTCGGGGTTCCCCTTTGGGGAATTCCCATGCCGTTTTTATCAATGAACTTCTATGTGTATTGTCGGCAATGCAATAGCCGCGGGTAGTTTTAAATGAGTTTTTTCCTTCAAAATGTCATTTTGCTGTCAGACTGTTCTAAACACAGGAAACATGCGCCCCTTTACAGGCATACTATAGACACCCCCCAGGTACGAAATTTAAAGGGATATTACACTTTTATTGTTTGACTTTAAGCATTATTAAAATCACTGCTCCTGAAAAAACGGCCGTTTTTAAAACTTTTTTTTGCATTGATCCATGTCCCCTGGGGCAGGATCCAGGTCCCCAAACACTTTTTATGACAATAACTTGCATATAAGCCTTTAAAATTAGCACTTTTGATTATTCATGTTCGTGTCCCATAGACTTTAACGGTGTTCGCATGTTCGAACGAACTTTTTTCCTGTTCGCATGTTCTGGTGCGAACCGAACAGGGGGGTGTTCGGCTCATCCCTAATGGAAGCTATTTGAAATTAATTTGTCTGGAGGAATAGTAGACACAAACTAGCTTGGCAAACCTTAAAAAACCTCACAGATATGGGGGGTGTATCCCTCATGGATCTACATGATTATTACCTAGCCTCACAACTATTCCATATGTACCATTTTCACACGTCGGAAATGCAGCAATACAGATCTCTGGTTTGTGACAAACCAGGACACCTGACGTATACACCTGTCCAGGCCATTCCTCGTGGAGGAAAACTGCAGGTCCCACTGCGCGATACAATTCGGGCATGTTGATACATCACCAAAGAATATGGGAAATTGCTCTCAAAAAGCAAAATGTGGGGAAATTTCATTCACATACCCCATTGTGGCTCAATAGTCAGATGCCGGAACTGGAAACAATTCCAGATTCAATAGTCTGGGCTAGACATGGAATATTATATCTCCATCAGGTCCTATCCGCTTCTGGGCTTAAGCAGTTTCAGACCCTTAAAAAGGAGTTCTCCCTTCCACACCAATTAGCATTCAAATACTTGCAGCTCCGTCACGCACTTAGAACTCAGTTACAGAATTTGGATCTAGGGATGGAGCCTCCCCCTATGCTGGGTATAGTTTTGGGAGACGACCCCTCCAAGCTAATATCACACCTGTACTATGCAATTAGACAACGGGGAGTAACAGCTGTGTCACACAAAGCTAAGACAGTATGGGAACAGGACATGGGGCCCATAGAAGATGCTGACTGGAATGAGATTTTAGAGGAAACAACACAGTATCTCCCAAGATGTCAAATAGACTGACACAAACATATATAGTTCATAAAGCCTATCTGACACGATGAGATTGGCGACGTTCCAGCACACGCCGGATCCGACGTGTCGCTTGTGCAGGGCTGACCCAGGCTCGTTTTACCATCTTATATGGAGCTGCCCTCATGTCCAGACATATTGGGCACAAGTTGTCCGTTTCCTCCATATATGGGGACAATATGGGGTCCCCTGTGGTGCTAGACCCTAAGTTATGTATTTTGGGGCTTCTGCCAGACGTAGAGGTGGATAAGTATCACACAATATTCTTTTCTGAAACATTATATTTAGCACGTAAAGTGATAGCTCAGAGATGGATGCAGAGTGTACCCCCCATGATACAGATATGGAAAAAAGCAGTAAATGATACCCTACCATTCAAGAAACTGATTTACGCACACAGGGGATCTTCACAAAAATATTCTAAGATCTGGGACAGATGGTTGGAGGACGGGGAGACTTGTGTATAGTTGTGTCATTCCCAGTGCAGCACTCCCCTGCACCCCTGGCACACATTGTTTATAGGATGGATTAATGTACCATTAGATTCACTACACCTGCGAATATATGTATACACCCTGCAACACTTTTGTATACTTAATTTCGTTGTCATAATATGTAATTGATCTTCTATGAATATATGTACCCGAATGACTTGTAAAATGTGTTTCCATATCAATAAAGTTGTTTTTTCCAAGTAAAAAAAAAACAGGAGTCCAGAGATCAGCGTAGTCAGAGGCAGCAAACAGGAATTAGGAACCAGAAGGGAAGTCAGCCAAGCAAAAGTCTTGAACAGGAAAACACAGCAGAGTATCTGGATATGTTGACCAGTAAAGGCACAGGAGATCTAATCAAGGGAGTTTAAGTAGCCAGCAGAGCTGGCTGACAAGCAGGATATGATCATCAGGTGAGTCACTGTAGAATGATGAGTGCTGGCAATTAACCGACAGCTAAGCAGTCTGAGCTCTGAGAAGGGAGGGCTGAGTCCAGCCCTGTCACATACAAACAGACTTCAGCTTCTAGATTAAATGTCTATGGGGAACTGTATCGAATGCTTTTGCAAAATCCAGATACACCACATCCACAGGCCTCCCCCTATCTAGATGACAGCTCACTTCCTCCTAGAATGTAAACAGATTGGTCTGGCAAGAACGACCCTTCGTTAACCCAAGCTGGTTACTACTAATGATACTGTTATCTTCAGCAAATTCTTGAATATAGTCACTTTTCATCCCCTTCATTAAGTTACCTACTATTGATATTAGGCTGACTGGCCTGTAGTTTCCAACGAATATGTCTCTGCCCTTTTTTGAATATTGGTATCACATTGGCTTTTCTCCAATCAGCTGGTACCAATCCTGTCAGTATGCTGTCCAGAAAGATTAGGTATAATCAGGGTTGGACTGGGACAAATATTTGGCCCTGGACTTCATCCAGACTGGCCCACTTTCATTTTGAGTGTCCCCATCGGCGCCTCCTTAGATCAGAGTGTCCCCCCATCAGCACCCCCTTAGAGCAGAGTGTCCCCCCATCGGTGCCCCCTTAGAGCAGAGTGTCCCCCCCATCGGTGCCCCCTTAGATCAGAGTGTCACCTCCATCGGTGCCCCCCTAGATCAGAGCGTCCCCCCATCGGTGCCCCCTTAGATCAGAGTGTCCCCCCATCGGCGCCCCCTTAGATCATAGTGTCCCCCCATCGGCGCCCCCTTAGATCATAGTGTCCCCCCCATCGGCGCCCCCGTAGATCATAGTGTCCCCCCATCGGCGCCCCCTTAGATCAGAGTGTCCGCCCTCGACCCTCCATTGGTGCCCCCTTAGATCAGAGTGTCGCCTCCCACGTGTACTCAGTTCTGAAGGCAGCTTCTCGTTCCTCTCTCCAGTCATGTGACAAGTGATAAGGGGAGAGAGGAAGGAAAGTGTGCCGGCTGTCTATCTCCCCCTGCAGGCTGGAGGGAGCAGAAAGTCTAATCCTCTCTCCAGCAAGGGTTGGCAGCTGCTCCTTGGTGACAGGAGTGAAATCGCAATCACTCACTGTCAGTGAGGAGCGGCTCCAGTACTGCACCTGACCGGCCCACTGAGCCATCAGCCCACCGGGAAACTCCCGGTAGTCCCAATGGCCAGTACATGCCTGGGTATAATGGTCTGGCTATAACCTGACTGAGTTCTTTGAGGACTCTCGGGTTTAAGTCATCTGGTGCCGGTGATTTATTTGCGTTAAGCTTATCTAGTCTTTCCTTGACTCCGGCCTCTGTTAGCCTTATATTTCATTTTCATGACACATTCAGACATTGGAGAGTGAAAATTCGCAGTTAAGATATGAATGATGTTTTCTGGCATGTCATACAAAAACACAGAAATAATACTGAAATGCACCTTTAAAAATGTTTGCAACAATTAGTCTATATTAATTGATATAGCCAAGTTCAAACAGATGCATGATACTTCCTATGTACCTTCTCCCTGTTATTGTCTATTGATGTTTGTGCTTGGCTCTCATCTTGGTATAAACATATGCAGTAAGATTTTCAGAATTGTCAGTATTGCATGTATTGTATAGAAATTTGCACTCATGTGTACACTATAAATTGTGCCACCTGTGTAAAATATTTCTTCCACATACCAGACAAAGTAGCTTGTGTCTAGTGTTGCACAAATGCCAGTCAACATATTAAAATAATATAGCTTGGTGGAACAGGATGATTGTCTGCAGTAATGATGGAAGTCTAACATTTATTACAATAGGAATGAGGAAATGCCAAAAATTCATTATACACTAAAATCTTCCCTACAGGGTAGATTTTGTGTAGGGAAAGGTGCAAGCTACACCCTCTTATAATTACAACCTCTGCTTAATAGTTTCATAATTACAATTTTTATACCAGCTTTAATTTCTATCACAAGAAAGCTAATGATTTGTGGGGCAACCCTTATTTGAAAACGTATGAGCTTGCGAGTCAATTTTACTATATTTTACTTTGTGAGACAAATATTAATAAAATTGTCTTAGAAACATTTTCTTTTAAATTAAGGCATCGTTTATAACTTCATAAAAATGGACAAAGTGTTTGTTTGAAATTAATTTGCAACTTTTATTCAGAAACTTTAGTGGTTTCATTTAAAGATAACAGTCTAAATTATATTAAAGATAACAATCTAAATTACATTAAAGTGGATCGTATAAACAAAGCAATTTATATGTTCACAATCTCATTAAGAGATTTTAATTTATACATATATTTATTCTAAAAATATAGACTGCCCAGTGTCAGATGTGCCAAGCCCAAAACCAAGCCCATGACTGTGGCTAAGTTATAAAGATTTTCTCAAGAACCAAGCCCATATTAAAAAATATAAAAAGCTGTTTTTTGCCCTTCACAGGACTTAAGTTTAGCCTTCTCTTCCATCTGCTTCTGATCTTACATGCTGTCATCTGCAAGAACCACAATGAGCCAAAGCCAACAGTCATGTGCGACCAAGCCTGGAAAGGCTCCTTGTGGAGCTCGGAGCTTTAGTAGTTGCTCAACTGGTGGTGGGTATGGCAGAGTCAACTTCTCTTCATCTTCTCTGATACGATCTGGAGGGCCTCAGAGTTACTCTGTGCACCTTGGTGGTGGAAGTGGTAAATATGGCACCAACAGTCTTTACTGCTTAGGAGGAAGCAAACGGATGTCCATAGCTACTGGCACCAATAAGGGAATAAGCACAGTGGGCAAAGGATTAAGCTTCAGTGATGAAAGTTATCCTATTTGTCCACCTGGAGGTATCCAAAATGTTACTGTCAACCAAATCCTCCTTCATCCACTAAAAGCTGATATTGATCCAAACATCCAGAGAGTCAAAACAGAGGAAAGGGAGCAAATTAAATCTCTCAACAACAAATTTGCATGCTTCATAGACAAGGTAAGTTAAATGCGCTCAAATGTTCTGTAAAATTATTGCCTAAAAATGTTATATAGTTTTCCTAACCTTACTGACTGTTTAGTCCTTACAACTGTTTTAGGTCAGATTCCTTGAGCAACAGAATAAAATTCTGGAAACAAAATGGAAGTTTTTGCAAGAACAAAGTAAAAAACTGGCCAACATGAAAGACAAGATCAAACCATTATTTGAGGTGTACATTAGCAGCCTTCAAAGACAACTGGATACCACTAAGAATGAAAAATGTCGTCTTGAAGGAGATCTGAAAAACATGCAGGATGTTGTCGAAGATTTTAAGGCTAAGTAGGTGAAACTAAATTCATGTTTCTCATCCCGCATCAGTAAATAATAGTATTTACCATCTATCCTGAATAGAATCAGCTACAATATTAATACAAATTGACAACATTTTTGGGGTTTTAAAACAATATGCTCTGAAATATCTTGAGTCCTGTATGTGTCAGATAGTTCAAAATGGTAATTACTAAGAACTTAAGTTTACCTTTGTTTACAGATATG
This sequence comes from Aquarana catesbeiana, assembly GCF_042186555.1. NCBI lineage: Eukaryota > Metazoa > Chordata > Amphibia > Anura > Ranidae > Aquarana > Aquarana catesbeiana. The sequence continues at coordinate 140,432,789 of NC_133325.1, read as the reverse complement.
AAGAAGAGATTAACAAACGTGCCTGTGCTGAAAATGAATTTGTATCTTTGAAAAAGGTATATTTCATAACAGTGGCTGAATTCGAATGTAACGTATCCCTTATTATTGTATCTTAAATATTGGGTTTTAATTTACTTCATTTTTCTAATTTTACTAACCTAATAGAAATCCTGCTATTTTGTAGTCAATTATTTTGGGTTGATTCTAAAAGTACATGAACTGTTTGTATTTTATTGAGAAGTACAACAACATGGTAATCAAATTCTCTCTGAAGAAGATCAATTTGTCTAAGTAGAAATGTACCTGACAGCAAAAATACATTTATTTTATCAATCCAGCTAAATTAATTTTTTTCCTTCCATTAATTTAATGTGTGAAAAATCCTTCTCAATGCTGTGTTCAGTTGGATTACTTTACATGAAAGTGTAATATTTAAGTATACAGCACCAAAACTGTTTGCAGTCTCCCTCCTGATGTACTGCTAGTTTAGTTTAATTTTAAACATTAAAGTCAAACTCTTGGTGAATGACTAGACATAGACACACAGATTAAATACTCATATGGGAGATATGTTTTCTGCCATAGGACTTGTGTTTCTGTCAATCCAATAGAGGCCTGATTTTTCTGTGCTACATTTAAAGTGTATGTTACCCCTAACATTTCATATTCCTGATATGTGCCTGCTGTACCATGTAATTGCATGAAATAGCAATAGATGAAATAGATGAAATAGCAATAGAAATAGTTCCTGCTTATTTTGCATTGCTTCCTTTGTGAATCACCTATTGATCCTGTCAGTCCCCCCTGCTTTCCTATTTCAAACTGACCAGGGAGCGCATCCATCCCAACATGGTCAGTTTTCTTCTTTGCATTCTACTTGGGAGCACAGTCTGCCTGCACTCCAATGGTCAGAATTCTATGGTTTGCATATACTTTAAGTTACATTTACAGATCCAATGAAAGGAGAAGCAGCAGACTAATGTGCTTGTCTCTCTACCACTTTGCTATCTCATCCTATCAACATGTCTATTGCTAGGAAATACGCATTACAGAATACTTGTTTGGCTCCATGTGCTACTTCTTCCTGCCCCAGTCTGAGCTCTGTTGTACAGAGGATTGCAAGAAAGAGAGCAAATTCAGATGTTTCCACTGCTTAGGATAATATAATAAGGATAGCTAAACCCAATAACAAAAAATGTAATATATTGCAATGTATGATCCTTAGATGTAGTGGTTTCATTAAAGGGTAAGTTCACCTTTACAGAAAATCTGTAAGGTGAACTTACAAAGGACCCCCTCCCCATCCCCCCTGGTCCCGCTGTACCTGAAGCCGGCGATCACCCACTAGGAGACATTGGATTGCCACTTTACCAGTCCGGGGATTTGAAATCCCCTGTGGCTTAATCTCCTTAACGTACCTTGTAAAGGTACGCATAGGAGGCATTCTTATTGGTCCATGTGACAGAGCCATTTTAATGAATAAAGTGCTGCAATAATATATGTCCTTTATATCTTCCTGGGATTCAGTTTCAATGTTTCCTAGAAATATACCATAAAGTGTAGGAATGGATTCAGTTCAATTCAATTAGTGCATTTGAAGCTTTTTCCAAATCATTGTCATTCACAAACTGAATCTAGATGATTGGTTTGTAGGTGTTCTAAATAGCATTCAAAACACAACTGCAGCTCAAGTTTGTTTTATAGTTCTGGATATAGTAGTGAAGAGTTAAAATTGCTGGCAAGTCTCTATTTTTGTGATCCCTTTGGGGAGATTTTCCCTCACTTCCTGCCCCTGTAATACATATGCAATAGTTAATTGAGGTTGTCACCAGGACAAGAAGTCAAAAACAGCAATTACAACATTGTCAGATTTCTAAACCCTTTGTAACTCTACTAAAAATGTGGTTAGATTTCTGTCTGTGCCCTCGGTGGAGAAATTTCCCTTCACTCTGTTCTATTTTAATGCCAGCCCCACCAACTAAGCCCTTGACTTTGCTCCCCCTATACTACATTGTTGACTTACAGCTTACATAGGGTTGAAGAGTCTCTCTCCACCATCATGTGATAGTACTGAGAACATGAGCTCCAAACACCAGTGCTATCATGTGAAATGGGATTATTGGACAGTTTTCTTGAATACCATTATCTGCATAGAGTGGCAAAGTGCTAAAATTACGGGGAGTATGTGCTGCTAATAGGGTTGCATTTAAAGGAAGCTGTTACTTTGCCCTGCAAAACCAAACACAGAGTTGCTCTAAAGTAATCCTACCCTGAGAGATCTGTGGAGACTGTCAATGTTGACCTCTTGGTTTGAATGCTAGCAGCCCAGACATCTGTGACTATTTAAGCAAACCAACCTGGAACAAGCATGTAGGTCAGAAAGTCAGAGTGAACTGAGAACTACTGACTTGCATGACAGTGGACTATGACATTGTTACAAATTCCATGTTGTCTCTGTACAGAATTCCTTTCATAAACCATGACAATGTTTTTTCATATAGTTTTTATGTAATTTTCCCATTATGCCTGCATATGTGCTTTTCTGTCATATATATATATATATATATATATATATATATATATATCTTTATAAAACCCAACAGTTAGGTTCTATAGTATAGGACTATTCATTTTAAATACATTTAACATGCTTTCATGCTTTTTTTTAAGGATGTTGATGTCCTGTACATGCAAAAGACTGATCTGGATTGCAAGCAAGATGCCTTGGGGGATGAGCTAAATTTCCTGAAGACTTTGTTTGATGCGGTATTAAACCCATTATTTAAATTATTAACTGCTATTAAAGTGCTGATTTATCAATGGGTGGGCTGGATTGGCTACGAGAATAGATAAAACCCTTTTTCAGTGCTTACACAACAATTGCATTGTGTTTGCTTGTCAAATTTTACGATAGCAATTAATTGTAGGGTCTATGATATATTTGTGTAATCCCTTAAACCAGGGCTCAAAATTTCAAGTCCTGAGCTACTAGCCAGGTCTCAAGGGTTACTCGCCACCAGTTGCCCCACCCAACCCTTACCCTGCCCCGCCCCTAATCACGCCATCATAAATCTCATGACACGTAAATGTTTTATGCAGAATTAAGTTACAAAAATAAATTTTAACAGTTTATCAGTTCCCCTCAGCACAGCCTCACCAGTGCCCATCAATGCAGGCTCACCTGTGTCCATCAATGCAGCGTGACCTGTGCCCATCATTGCAGCCTCACCGTGCCCCACATTGCAGTCTAACCATGCGCCACATTGCAGCCTCACCATGCCCCACATTGTAGCCTCACCTTGCCCAACATTGTAGCCTCACCATACTCCACATTGTAGCCTCACCGTGCCCCACATTGCAGCCTCACTGTGCCCCACATTGCAGCCTCACATTGCCCTCATTGCAGCCTCACTTTGCCCCCATTGCAGCCTCACTGTGCCCGGCATTGTAGCCTCACCGTGCCCCACATTGCAGCCTCACTGTGCCCCACATTGCAGCCTGACTGTGCCCCCATTGCAGACTGACTGTGCCCCCATTGCAGCCTGACTGTGCCCCACATCGCAGCCTCACCATGCCCCACATTGTAGCCTCACCATGCCCCAAATTGCAGCCTCATGGTGCCCCTATTGCAGCCTTACCGTGCCCCCCATTGCAGCCTTGCTGTGCCCCCCCATTGCAGCCTTACCGTGCCCCCCCATTGCAGCCTTACTGTGCCCCCCATTGCAGCCTTACCATGCCGCCCATTGCAGCCTTACCGTGCCCCCCATTGCAGCCTTACAGTGCCCCCATTTTAGCCTTACATTGCAGCCTTACAGTGCCCCCATTGCAGCCTTACAGTGCCCCCATTGCAGCCTTACAGTGCCCCCATTGCAGCCCTATATTGCCCCATTGCAGCCTTGCCAGGCGGAGAAAGTGAGAGGGGTGGCCGGAGGAGAGCCGCAGGATTACCGAATGGTAAAACACGCTGTAACAGCTTACATTGAGGTTCCATGCACACTGGCCTTAAAAAAGCGTTGATTCTACAGGCGTTTGACATTTTTTTCACCGACCTCTAGAAGCACCTCTATTGTGTTCTATGTGTCTTTGCACATTATGACTACTACAGGAGTTTTCTGTCAGGGACGTTCGGAGGGAGGAAAAAAAACCCTTCTCTATCGCGTTTTCTGGAGAAGTTTAGGAGCTGTAAAAATGTCAGTCTCTATTAAACTCCTCTCATCTCTTCTGAACGTCAAGTTTCAATGTTTTTTTAGTAAAAAAATAGGTGTGTTGTCACTGTACATAATTTCCTGGCTTTTGCAGAGGGTCGTGTAGTGCAAAAAATGCCTATAAACGAATGCTCTTAAACTCTCATAGACTCGCCTAAACTTTGTACAATATGCTTTCAATTTGCGTCTTTTATGCCACGTTTTTAAGCTAAAAACATTGGCGTTTTTTCTGCTCCTGGTGTGCATGGAGCCTAAAACTGTCTCCACTCTGCTCACTTTCACACAGCCCCACCTCCTCCTAACCCCACACCTGTCATAGACAGAATGCATCCCAGCATTGGACCCACGTTCTGTCTATTACAGGCGCGGGGTTGGGAGGAGGCTGGGCTGTGTGAGCGTGAGCAGAGCGGAGACAGTTTCAAGGTAAGCTGTTACAGCATATTTTACCGCATGGTGATCCTGCAGCTCTCCTCTAACTCCATGCAATCTTCCACCAGGAGAACGACTCCCAGTCAACCCTGCCCGCCGGCGCTGCTCGCCCCCCCACTCCCAGGCAGCCCAGTTCCTCGACAGCCCTCATTTTCTACTTGCAAAATGCGAGTAGGCGAGTGGAAAATTTGAGGGCACAATAGAGAGCATCTTGAATCATCTGCATTGTTTAAGAGAAGATGCTTGTTGTCTGCCTTCATGTTGTAAAGCGCTGCGCAAATTGTTGGTGCTATATAAATCCTGCATAATAATAATATAACAGCAAATTGTTTGCCCAAGACTGTTGCAGATTGGAAGAGTCTGTCCTTTTAGAGAGCTAAAAAAAGAGAAACAAGACATGCAGATAATCTAAAGAGAGAATGTTATTAAGCAAGAAATTGCAGTGTTAAAGCAGTCTTAAATTATAACTAACATCAGCATTGGCGTGTGCAGCCTATTGCATTAGGATGTGCACCCCAAAGCACACATGCGTGTACAGTATAACAGCTGAGCAGTGAATGGTGTCAGTAGAGCAGAGATTGGTGTCAGTAGTTTTTATTTTTATAGTTTTTTTTACAATTTTGTTGTTTTAATTATTTTTTACAATATTATTTTTTTTCAATTTCTCTTTAGGAGCCCCGTTGGGGGTCCTTGGTGAAATATCGAGGGTCTAAACAGACCCCTCATTTCTCACTTTTGAGACAGAGCTTCCCCAGTCCCTTTCTCTACAGCCTCAGCTGCGCTGGACAGTGAACTAACGAGAAGTGCTCTGTGCTGAGAGGCATCCTGTTCATTCAATAACTGTGTTAGTTCAGAAAAGGATGAGGCTGGTAAATGAAATATTTACCATCCCCTTCCCTGTTCTCCATCCTGAAACATCCCACAAAGCAGCTGGCAGGAGAGGAAGGAAGCTGGTAGCACCCAAGGGAGGGCGTCAGGAAGCAGGGGAAATCAGCACTGCACAGGGTGATTAGGGTGTGCCCAGGCACACCAGGCACTCCCTGTGCGCACACCTATGAAAACCAGAAAAAATTATATATTACAGCTTATGAGTCCCTAGATGTGATAGCTGCTTCAATTTTTTTACAGCTATGTACATGTTCTTCAAGTACAGACAAATACCTGTTGATTCTGTCAGAAATCCAGTATTCTTGTTACTTTTTGTACACTGAACTGAGATCCCAAACATTATCAACTTTCCCAGCTATATTTTGTGAGATACAAATCAAAATTCATCTACATATACTGTAGATTTTATAAGTAGAAGAGTGGGAGTGGTTTATTGGCCTTATCAGCAGAGTAGCCTAGGGTGACAATGCTGAACGCCCATACACACAGTGAACATTGTTACCCTAAGATAGGAAAGTGTGTCTTTGTTTGGCAAAATTGCCAGGTGAACATAAAGGAAAAACAGCCTGAAAAAAGGAAACTAATGCAGCCACCACACCTAGGTGGTAAGCTGCAATATATATCCTTTTTCTTTTTGGATTTATGTATGCTTTAAGAGGCCACTAACATATTATGAGTGCAAAGTATCAGTTATCAGTTCAAATACCTCTATTATGTGTGCCCATTGCAGTTAGTAGGTCCGGTTTCTCTATCATGTGTCCAGTACTAATGGATATTTTGAGAAATGATAGACTGTTGGGGGACATTGTTACCCAGAGCATTAAGCTAGGTCTTTTTTACATGTTGTTACACTTGCTCATTACAGGAAGTGGCTGATATGGAAGAACGAATTTCCAATACCAATGTTATCTTGACTATGGACAACAACCGAGACCTGGATTTGGATGGAGTCATTGCTGAGGCTAAAGCTCAGTATGAGGAAATTGCAGCCAAGAGCAGAGCGGAGGCTGAAGCCAACTATGCTAGACAAGTAAGTGATCAGCAACGAATATGCCCATGCCTATGTTGGGAAACAACAACTGTGCAACAACAACTGTGCTACACATATTAGATATCACAACGTATGCCAGAGTGATAGCAATAATTCTAGGGTTATCGTTCATGGTTAGCATATAAATATATGACCCGTAAATGCTTTTTGACAATTTTGGGTACAGAAGTTTGTCGTTATTTCTTCGTTTCTATTTACTTGACACAATGCCATATTTTATATTTTACCAAAAGATACAGAAGTTGATTTACTAAAGGCCAATAGACTGTGCACTTTGCAAAGTGCAATTGCACTCTGCAGGGCAGTTACATAGTTACAAAGTAGGCGAGGTTGAAAAAAGACACAAGTCCATTAAGTCCAACCTATGTGTGTGATTATATGTCAGTATTACATTGTATACCCCTGTATGTTGTGGTCGTTCAGGTGCCTATCTAATAGTTTTTTGAAATTATCGATGTCCCCCGCTGAGACCACTGCCTGTGGAAGAGAATTCCATATCCTAACCGCTCTTACAGTACAGAACCCTCTAATTTTAGTGAATGGCCGCGTGTCTTATTAAATTCCCTTTCGCGGAAAAGTTTTATCCCTATTGTGGGGTCACCAGTACGGTATTTGTACATTGAAATCATATCCCCTCTCAAGCGTCTCTTCTCCAGAGTGAATAAGTTCTCGTGCTCGTAACATTTCCTCATAACTAAGGTCCTCCAGTCCCTTTATTCGTTTTGTTGCCCTTCTCTGGACTCTCTCCAGTTCCAGCACATCTTTCCTGAGGACTGGTGCCCAGAACTGGACAGCATACTCCAGGTGCGGCCGGACCAGAGTCTTGTAGAGTGGGAGAATTATTGTTTTACCTCTAGAGTTAATCCCCTTTTTAATGCATGCCAATATTCTGTTTGCTTTGCTTGTAGCCGCTTGGCATTACATGCCATTGCTGAGCCTGGCTTCTACTAGGACCCCCAGGTCCTTTTCCATCCTAGATCCCCCCAGAGGATCTCCCCCTAGTGAGTAGATTGCATTCATATTTTTGCCACCCAAATGCATTATTTTACATTTTTCTACACTAAACCTCATTTGCCATGTAGTTGCCCACCCCATTCATTTGTTCAGATCTTCTTGCAAAGTTTCCACATCCTGCGGAGAAGTTTTTGCCCTGCTTAGCTAAGTATCATTCGCAAATACAGAGATTGAGCTGTTTATTCCATCCTCCAGGTCATTTATGAATAAATTAAATAGGATTGCTCCCAGGACAGAACCCTGGGGGACCCCACTTTCCACCTCAGACCATTCCAAGTACTCCCCATTTATCACTACCCTCTGAACTCGCCCCTGTAGCCAATTTTCAATCCATGTACTCACCCTTTGGTCCATGCCAATGGACCTTACTTTGTACAGTAAAAGTTTATGGGGAACTGTATCAAATGCTTTTGCAAAATCCAGATACACCACGTCAACGGGCCTTCCTTTATCTAGATGGCAGCTCACCTCCTCATAGAAGGTTAATAGATTGGTTTGGCAAGAAAGATTCTTCATGAATCCATGCTGATTACTGCTAATGATATCGTTGTCATTACTAAAATCTTGTATACAGACCCCTATCATTCCCTCCAAGAGCTTGCATACAATTGATGTTAGGCTAACTGGTCTGTAATTCCCAGGGATGTATCTTGGCCCTTTTTTAAAATATTGGTGCTACATTGGCTTTTCTCCAATCAGCTGGTACCATTCCAGTCAGGAGACTGTTCAAAAAAATAAGGAACAATGGTCTGGCAATTACTTGACTGAGTTCCTTAAGGACCCTCGGGTGCAATCCATCTGGTCCCGGTCACTTATTAATTTTAAGTTTTTTTTAAGTCTATTTCTAATTCTCTCCTCTGTTAGCCATGAGGATGCTTCCTGTGACATATCAAGAGGATAAACATTGCAGTTTTGCTTACTGAAGCCCCCCAATTCCCTTGTGAAGACTAAGAAGAAGAATAAATTCAATACCTTCGCCATCTCTCCATCCTTAGTAACCAGATTCCCTTCATCATTCTTTATGGCACCAATATGATCTGCCCTTCCTTTCTTACTATTTATGTACTTAAAGAATTTCTTGGGATTTTTTTTACTCTCCTCCGCTATGTGCCTTTCGTGTTCTATCTTAGCTGCCCTGATTGCACCCTTACATTTCTTGTTGCATTCTTTGTAAAGTTGGAATGCTGATGATGATCTCTCAGCCTTATATTTTTTTGAAGGCCTTCTTCTTTGCTTTTATATGCATTTTTACTTTGGAGTTAAGCCACCCAGGACTTTTATTAGCTCTTTTAAATGTATTTCCCATTGGGATGCACTGGATAATGCCCTTATTTAATATGCTCTTAAAGCATACTATTTTTTCCACCATGTTGCTCCAGAGCTTAGTAAGTGGGGTAAAGCTTCACTTTGCAAAGAATACCCAATCACATACAAGGAAATAAAAAAAACTGAATCCTTGCTTGCACATTATTGGATGATGGAAGTTAGCAGAGCTTCTGCTCATTCACTAATCTCTGAAGCAACTGCTCTTGCAGAGTGCAACTGCAGTCTTTTTGTCTTAGTAAATCAACCCCACTGTGTTTGCATGCACTAAAAGTAATTTTAGTGTATTTTTTACTGAAAAATAAGCATTTGATAAATGTGTGCTTATGTCATAAATAAATAAAATATTGCAACTACCAACATTTCATTGCCCAGGGTCTCTGCTTTCAGAAAATATTATATTTGGCAGTCTTAATTAATCTTCAGCCCTAAAATGTGCATTTTAAAGCGGTAGTAAACTGCTTTTTTTTTTGTTTTTCTTTTAACCTGCAAGGCAATGTCATAATGTGCTAGTATGCATCGCATACTAGCATAATATGTGAAACTTACCTTAGAACAAAGCCCTCCAGCAGCGTGCTGTAACCACTGAAGGTGCTTCCATCTTCACCCGGTCTTCCTTCTGGGTTCGCAGACTATGGTTGTGTGAGTGGCCAGAGCTGTGATGACATTACTTCCACGCATGCATGCAGGAGCCACCGTTTATGGCACAGGACTCTGAATGAACAGCATGGGTATGCCGCTTCCTCCGAGCACAGGTGCTGGTGATGTCACCGGCTGCATGTACAGTACACATCTCCTAAACAGTGCACATTTAGGAGATATTAACAGTACCTATAGGTAAAAATCATGCATGGGAACTTGCTCCCACTTTAACATGTGTGCAAAAATGCTGCTTTACTGTATAATAGGAGTATATAAAAAACGTTATTGTCTATAGTCTGGGCACATTTGCTTTTTAATATCTGTTCAGTCACTAGAAACATAGCATTACATTATTTCTAGTATTTTCTCAGATTAAAATAATCATTCTATTTGTTGGATTGATCATTGACTGATTTCTCTATAGATCATACTTTTGGTGACCAGTATTGTTTTATTACTTTCCATATTACAGTTATAATACTTATTGTTTACATACCTCATCAGCTTTCAAAACCTTTAATGGAAACAAAACCAACATTTTTTATTCATTTTGGTAGTTTTTTTTCCCATGTTCAGATGTTATCAGTGCACCCATTTAGATGATTTCCCATTACATTCTGCCCCAATGACTATACAGGTACATTACACAAAAGAAATATGCCCCAAAGAAAAAAGAAAAATCTTACAGAGGCTTAACCCTCCCCAACTCTACTAAGAAAGATCTTTTTTTCCTGTCCATGCGCCCTCACTTCCTGTCTCAGTGTGCGCCGTCACCGGAGCAGGAAGTTAGGAGGTGGTCTGGGTAATCAAACACGCAACAATAAAGTCCTGACAAACATTATAAACTTTTTCCACTCTATCCCAAACAAACACAACGAAAAACTTTAGGCTGCAGTTCCATTTTACATTTAATTGATGCAGTAGAATAATTTGTGTTGTGACAGGTTAATTGTATGATCTATAATACAACATTTGAGTTTTTGCTGGGTTAATGATAAATATTACACACATACCAAATAATCTGCACATCCCTGACAGTACCAGCTGCTCAAAGACACAGCGGGGCTACATGGGGACAATCTGCGTAATCAGAGGAATGAGATCCAGGATCTGAACAGCATGGTAAAGAGACTACATGGAGAAATCGACTGTGTAAAGAAACAGGTAAGACCTTTCCTACTGTACACAGTATGTTCTCATCTTGGTTCCTGTTACTGATGATAGGGCCCTTACAGGGGAGGGGGGCAGTCTTGGGTATGCATCTATTGTTAGATCAGCCATGTCTGTATCATTTAATTAGGTAATAATTACCATAGTTTAATTTCACATCCCTGGCTGTTTAACTAAACTTCAAGCGGATATAAAATATAGTTTAATTTGATGTGTATTGGTTAAAAATTGCAAATGAAAACTAGCTTAGGAACCTGAATCTGATTTGCATCAGTCTCCAACTATCCCCCCTTAAAGCAGCATTCACATCCCTCTGAGCCATCTGTGGCTTAAAGGCTAAGTTCACTTATGTTCGCCTTTTTTTTTTAATTACAGCTCCCCTATGTACCAATATAACATTAATGTACTTCTTTTGCAAAAATAAAACAGCTTTCCATTTATTCTACCCACGGTTAACTCACTCTGTTCATGGTTGTTTAAAAATCCTGCTGCATTACTTCTGCCTTACTTCCTGAATAGACTTTAGGTCATGTTACAGGAAGGAGTTGACCAGCTGATCTTATTAGCACACACCCTGCATCATCTACCCTCGGCTGGTCAACTCCTTCCTGTGTCATGACCTAAACTCTATTCCAGAAGTAAGGCAGAAGTAAAGGAGCAGGGTTTTTTTTTTTCAACACACATCAGTGTGCTCCTACTTCTTCAATGTTTAGGCATAGGTTGCTGTGGCGGTTCTTGGGCTCGATTCTATATCTGCAATGTATTTTGCAGGTAGCTCCAGGACTTGGCTGGGCTTTCTAACAGGGGGCCCTAAGGGTCCCTGAATCCCAAGACTGAATGGCTAAATAGGTTAAGCAGCTTACTCTAGGTTTAGAGAGTTTTTAAACTTAGCACATGTTTTTTCTCTAACAGCTTTAGTGCTATGCTCGCTCTTTAATGTATCATTTTATTCCTGCAGATTTGTGCATTAGAGGCAGCAATTACTGATGCTGAACAGCGTGGGGATGTTGCTTTGAAAGATGCCAAAAATAAATTATGTGAACTGGAAGCTGCTCTGCAGAAAGCCAAAGAAGATCTTGCAGTTCAGCTACGTGACTACCAGGAACTGCTTAATGTAAAAATGGCCCTGGATCTTGAGATTGCAACCTACAGGACTCTTCTGGAGGGTGAAGAAAGCAGGTAGGTGTTATAAAATAAGTGGCCAAAAAAAGCATCATATATCTAAAAGCAAATGTATCCTGTATTACTTAAGCAAGCTTTATTAGTGTAATATTTTCAATATGAGTCTAATTTAATAGTGTCTTTAAAGCAGACCATTGAAGTATATGTAAACCCTCACCTTGTAAAACAACCCAATCAGTTTAAAATAGAAATAAAAAGGCAAAACATTTGTTTTTATAAGTGATCACATAACCTCTGTTCTCAGCTCCATAAGGATCTTAGAGAGCTTAGGAAGGAGAAGCAGCAGCACACTGATCTTCCCTCTGAATGGGTGTGCAGGGGAGGGGATGTGTAAGCACCAGTCTGCTCATTGGAGGAGAGCAGGCTGAGTTTCCAGCACAACCAGCAGTCTGACTACATTGTGCTCTCAGGACTAGTGTGGTCAGTTTTTAATATGTAAGCAGAGGGACTGGCAGGCTCACCAGGCTCACCAGGTATTTCACACAAAACAATCAATACAATGAGAACATGATGCTTTTTCATACAAATACATGGTACAGCAGGCACATATCAGAAATATGAAATTCGGGGTTGACATATTCTTTAAGCAAATCTGCTTAAGATTCATTTTAAATTATAATATGAAGCCATGGATGGTATTTTGCTATGTATTCTTATTCTAAATGGGTAAAAGAAGTGGGAGATGTCACTTTTTTTACCTTAAATTTAGGTGAAAGTAAGGGATTGCAGCTCTTTTTCCCCTATTCGTATGGTCTTCCTATAGCATGACACCCTTAAGTGTGGCTTCACCATTTCTCTATCTTCAGTACTTTATCCCTGTACTGTGCCTCACCTCCACATGCAGTGCCCACTTGTTTCATCTCCCAGTAATGTGATCCTTTATGTTCTATGCCTCACCTCCAGCACCCCTATGCTACTGTTTTTCTCCACCTCCAGCATCCCCCTCCCCCTCATACTTTGGTTTGGGCATTATAGTCTTTGCTCTGATTAAACATTTCTCTGAGCTGCAGTTATAGCTAATGCCAGATCCTGTCCTTTCAGTCTCCAATCCAATCGCTGTCTAAATCTTGCAAACTTCACCCCCATAATATTTCCAAAATATGCTGCTACTTAACCAATGAAACCACCAAGTTACTTCCTTGTCCCTTTTGCCTTGACTATTGCAACTCCCTCCTCATTGGCCTACATCTACACAGGCTACCCCCTCTTCATTTTATCATGAAAGCCCAATAAACACAAATCAAAACCCAAAGCTATTTACAACTCTTCCCCGAGCCAGTCACCAATCTTCACTAACCACTCTCAAAATATCATCCAAATCCTCTCTGCTCCTCCCAAGACCTCCTTCTCTATAGTTCCCATGTCTGCTTCTCCCATGTTTGCATTCAGGACTTGTCCAGTGCCTCTTCCATCCATCGGAACTCTTTTCCCCAATCTACTTGGCTATCGCCTACTCTGTCCATCTTTAGGCGATCCCTGAAAACTCATCTCTTCCCCTAAAAATGTAAATGTTACTTTTGCCATCAGTTCATCTCTACCAGTTAATACCTTTTTTATCCCTTGTCCATTCCTATTAGATAGTAAGCTTTCATGAGCAGGGCCTTCTCAACCCTCTTGTACTAAATTGTATTATTTCCCTTTATTTTTAAACCCCTGCACAAACTGTTGGTGCTATATAAATGCTGACTAATAATAACAGTAATAATAGTAATAATAAATTAGGGCTTTTTCCTATTTTATTTCAGTATGCACGGGGCTGGGTAGGGTGGCACCATTTTATAATTTTCACTCTTAGAGCTGTATTTCCAAAATAGCCCTGCATCCACTGTTATCTTTTATTGCACACGAGTTGCAATAATGATAATTTGCAAAAGCTTGTTGTTAACAAAAACCTATTTTATTCATGAATTATCTCTAGTGGAGACTTCATTGTAATCTATAGTACTAACGCTGTTTTTTTTTTTTAATTTGCAGGATTCATGGCGAAGTTGACAACAATGTTACAATCTGTAAGTTTTACTTTAAAACAAAAATATATCTACAATCCTTAAAGCCAAACTCCAGGCACAAAGATTTGAATTCATATATATTTATCAATAGCCACATTGGATATAAATCCACTATGTGTGCTCCAAACCCCTTTGTATACCCCAAGGTTATAATTTAAAGGTAGCAGTGACATCATCATTGTGCTGCATTTAATCTGTTCAGAGAGCTGAGCTGTGGGAGGGATCCAGCAAGCCTTACTCACTACAGGCTGCCTCCAGAGAATTATAAGAGGGGGGTGGTTGCAAGATCAGTCACGTTGCAGAAGTAGAGAGAACAGCAGTGATTGGTCTTTTTTGAGGGAAGCTCCTGCACAAAGGCAAAGTTTCATGCTTGATTACTGCACTGATCTCAAATAAATACATAAAGCATGTCAAGATCCAAGTAGAAAATACTCAGTCCTCTTGTATTTAGACAATATTTGCTTATCCCAGAGATTAGCTTAAAGCCTAAACTTTTAAAAATGTATTTTTGAATAGATTGTAAGGGGTTAAAACCTCTTTCTGGTCTATATTGTTGTGTGTGTATTACTGATGGGAAAGCTCCAGTCTCTCTATGTGCCCTGGTGTCCACTGTCACTGGTACAGAAAGTAGAATAATCCAAAATTTTACATTACTACAAGAAAAAGAGGGGAAATCTTCCAATGTACACACTTGCTCCCATGATAACTGTTCAGAAGGGGATTACCCTTACTTTGAAGAGCTTTCCTTTTACTTCCCATTATGTCTACAAGACCTTCTTTCAGATAGTCTTTTTGTCACAAGATAAGTGAAACTCCATTATAGCGAGGACAAACCAAGGATCTCCAGTGGGAAGTACCCGTCAGCAGAATTTATATGATAATCTAGGAAGAAATTCCATTCTCCTTGATTTGCTTGCATTTGTTTATTTTATCTCAACTACAAATATTCAATCAGGAAACTTTTTTTGATTACCATATTTCCAGTTAAAAATGCCTTTAAACTTCATTATCTTAAGATTATTGTGAAATATGAACTTTTTTAACATTGGGTCTGATTTTGCTTTGCAGCTGTCTTTAACAGTGCTGGAAAGGTGACCAGTTCTGGTTTGAGCTGTGGAACAGGATCCTGCAGTTTCCCGAGGAGCAATGCAGCAGGAGGTAGGAATGCAGCGTGACATGCTGTAACCTTTTTTACCACTTTAATTTCTGCCACTTTTATCTGTCTGTATTTTTCACTATTTGTATCATAACAGCTGTATATAACAACATCGTGAAGGTGCGCAATTCTGATGCTTCTGCGTGTGGAACAGGAAAATGCAACACCAACAGCAAAGCAGCTAGTGCCACCGGAGGGATTGCAGTACTTGCTTCAACTGCTTTCAGCAAGAAGAACTATTAAGGGAATATAAAAACCTTTAGTAGCAGTAAAAATATTTTACACTGAATGCTATTTTCTTACTGAAAACAACTTTGCATAAAGCTTTGATAATAACTAAGAGGGATATTTGTATTTGGTATTGTTTTCTGTTCTTTAGCCTTGGCAAACTAAAACAACATAATAATCACTTAGAGGATTAGCATGTCCTTCGTCTTGCACTATTTAAACATCCTGTACTGGTATGTACTGTATCCTGTAACTGTGTATCTATAATTCAATAAACTGCATGTTAAATTCATGACGTTATTTTCTTTTTAAATGTAAATACAACTTCAGTATGTTGGGTTGTTAACAATTTTCTGGAGATTTTATAGATAGGCAACTCCTATCCTCATATTGATTAGTGGTTCCCAATTAATAATAACTACTGCAGTAGGGAACAGACACAAAAAAATACATTCAGCATCTTTGCAAAATACCTGTTCTGTTTTATTTGACGCAATTGAAGGTTTTTATACACGTGATTATGTAGGTATCACATTAACCACTTCCTGCCCAGGCCAATTTTCAGCACTGCAACATTTTGACTGTACCCATATGAACTTTTTATCATTTTTTTCCCCACAAATAGAGCTTTCTTTTGGTGGTATTTGATCACCTCTGCGTTTTTTATTTTTTGCGCTATAAACAAAAGAAAAGCGACAAGTTTGAAAAAGACACTTTTACTTTTTACTATAATAAATATCCCATTACAAAAAAAAACCTAATTTTATGTGATATGTATTCTTCTACATATTTTTGGTAAAAAATTTGCAATAAGCGTATATTGATTGGTTTGTGCAAAAGTTATAGTGCCTACAAAATAGGGGATAGATTTATGGCATTTTTATTATTTTTTTACTAGTAATGGCGGTGATCTGCAATTTTTATCATGACTTTGCCATTGTGGCTTACATATTAGACACTTTTGACACTATTTTGGGACCATTCACATTTACACAGCGATCAGTGCTATAAAAATGCACTGATTACTGTATGTCAAATGTCACTGGCAAATGACAAATGTCCCTGGCAGGGAAGGAGTTAACACTAGGAGGCAATCAAGAGGTTAAATGTGTTACCTAGGGAGTAATACTAACTGTGAGGGGAGGGGACTGGCTCGGGGAGGGGACTGGATCGGGGAGGAGACCGATCGGTGTCCCTATATACAATAAACACACGATCAGTCTCCTCTCCCCTGACAGGACATGGATCTGTGTGTTTACACACACAGATCCACAGTCCTGCTGTGTAACGAGCGATCGCGAGCGACGCGGCGCGCACGTTCCCCTAATACCACCGGGAAGCCAAGGACATTATATGATGCCCGCCCAGGATGGGAGATCCCATCTGCGGATGTTCTATGTCTATGGGCGGGTAGGGAAGTGGTTAATATTACAGGTAACAAGGGGTGAAACGTAGGCAGGCTGATTCTAATCAGGACTCAAAATAATGCAAACATGTACTGAAAAAATTATTAGTACAGTGTGCACAGTGCAGTGTGCAATACATACAAAATAAAATACAATAATATACAGAATTTACAAATTTCCTTTTCAATATCACCTCTTTTGATCAATATTTTGATCATTAACTATACCTGCTATCACCTTTAACCTGGAACCTCCACACGCTTAGGTGGAGGTAGTCCCGGCCAAAGAGGCAAACTCCATTGTGGAGAATATAATAGCTGAGAGCAGCCTTTTCACTGCAAAATTACTTTTCATTGTGAAAAACCAATGATTTTAAAAAAAATAGATATTTACAGAGCATTTGGCTGTACACTCCTGTGACCAGAAGGGACTTGTAACTTAATTGTGGACATGCTGACTTATCAGAATACCCATATTTATCGGCGTATAACACGCGTCGGCGTATAACACGCACCCCAAGTTTAGGAGGGAATTTTAAGGAAAAAAACTTACATTTAAATGCCCATCAATGCAGCCTTATCAGTGCCCATCTGCAGCCTTCCCCAGTGTCTTTGCAGCCCTGTGTCATTATTGCAGCCTTCCCAGTGTCATTGCAGCCTTCCCTGTGTCATTGCAGCCTGTGTCATTGCAGCCTTGTGTCTTTTAAAATTGGCGCCGATTGAGATACACAAAGCCGAGTGTATTTCGGCTAGACTGGGCTCTGCTCACAGTCAGGGGCGGGACTGCGAGAGGAGCCGAGTCCAGCTGAAGTACACTCGGCTTTGTGTATGTCGGCTCCACTCGCTCCTCTCCTGATTTTAAGGGGAAGAAAGTGTGTGTTATACGCCGATAAATACAGTAGTTAAACACGGACAGTTCTACATAAAATGGAAGACGTATAAAATACAATATGACTTCAACATGGCTGAACTACTTTTTCAAATCACAAAATTGGGCCCAGTTAGCCATTTTACCTCCCCAGTGTCATGTGACTCATTAGTATTACAAGGTCTCAGGTGTGAATGGGGAGCAGGTGTGTTAAATGTGGTGTTATCGCTCTCACTCTCTCATACTGGTCACTGGAAGTTCAACATGGCACCTCATGGCAAAGAACTCTCTAAAGATCTGAAAAAAAGAGTTGTTGCTCTAACTAAAGATGGCCTAGGCTATAAGAAGATTGCCAAGACCCTGAAACTGAGCTTCAGCATGGTGGCCAAGACCATACAGCGGTTTAACAGGACAGGTTCCACTCAGAACAGGCCTCAACATGGTTGACCAAAGAAGTTGAGTGCACGTCCTCAGCGTCATATCCAGAGGTTGACTTTGGGAAATAGACGTATGAGTGATACCAGCATTGCTGCAGAGGTTGAAGCCTGTCAGTGCTCAGACCATACGCCGCACACTGCATCAAATTGGTCTGCATGGCTGTCGTCCCAGAAGGAAGCCTCTTCCAAAGATGATGCACAAGAGAGCCCGATTACTGGAACCATGTCCTGTGGTCTGATGAGACCAAGATAAACTTATTTGGTTCAGATGGTGTCAAGTGTGTGTGATGGCGACCAGGTGAGGAGTACAAAGACAAGTGTGTCTTGCCTACAGTCAAGCATGGTGGTGGGAGTGTCATGGTCTGGGGCTGCATGAGTGCTGCCGGCACTGGGGAGCTACAGTTCATTGAGGTAACCATAAATGCCAACATGTACTTTGACATATTGAAGCAGAGCATGATCCCCTCCCTTCGGAGACTGAGCCGCAGGGAAGTATTCCAACATGATAACGACCCCTAACACACCTCCAAGGTGACCACTGCCTTGCTAAAGAAGCTGAGGGTAAAGGTGATGGATTGGCCAAGCATGTCTCCAGACCTAAACCCTATTGAGCATCTGTTGGGCACCCTCAAATGGAAGGTGGAGGAGCGCAAGGTTGCTTACATCCACCAGCTCCGTGATGTCGTCATGGAGGAGTCAAAGAAAGAGGACTCTAATGGCAACCTGCGAAGCTTTGGTGAACTCCATGCCCAAGAGGGTTAAGGCAGTGCTGGAAAATAATGGTGACCACACAAAATATTGACACTTTGGGCCCAATTTGGACATGCTCACTTTTTTATAGCAGCGGTTTAGACATTGATGGCTGTGTGTTGAGTTATTTTGAGGGGACAGCAAATTTACACTGTTATACAAGCTGTACACTCACTACTTTACATTGCAGCAAAGTGCAATTTCTTCAGTGTTGTCACATGACACATGAAAAGATATAATAAAATATTTACAAAAATGTGAGGGTTTTCAGTTGAATGGACTGCCCTACGTTTGACAAATGCACCATAGAAGCTCTGCAAGTTTGCCATATGACAAAACGCAAGACTGCTAACTGCATTTGGGGTGCAAAAAACAAATAATGGCACCGCAAGCACTATACAAGTTTGCAGTGCATTTCTAATATCTACTGTAAGGCATGCATTTCCCGTGCACTTTGTCACATGTTTAGGAAATACAAAGTGTGAATGCGACCTAAGGACTCTTTCACATGGGCGGTTGAGCCATGGATTTATCGCTATCCCTGTCTGTGCATCCAAATCCTAACAATACAGTCAGACAGGGCTGTATACATGCTGTGGCTGCAATGTTTTACTGCACAGCATTCTTAACGCAGGCTGCAGTTTCACAGGCAGCACCACCTAACAAACTCCCCATTGAGTTCATTCGGGACGCTCTGCAACTGCAAGCCAAACACTTGGCTCACAGTTGCAGCACGGTGTCGCAATGTAAAAAAAGTATTAAAAAAAGGATATAATTACTGTCATGGCTGCAAAACAACATTGCGACCTTCACATTTTAGCAAAAATGTAATTTAATATTTTTGGGGGGCCCTGTCAGGTAGGCTGTATGGGGCCCCATCGTTTCCAACAGCAGCCCTGCCAGTGCATGTGCCCACACAGGTCTCCAAGCAAAGCCAGATCTCCGAGCAAAGCCATAACTCCAACTTCCTGACACAGAAATTAAAAACCTGACTGAAATTGTAAGCTTTCCCTACTTTTCCAAAAAAATTGAATTTTAAGTTTTAAATCACACGCAGCTTTGACATGCATGTTTTTGTGTTAGTACTTGGTGACTAGAAACTTGATAGTATTACTGGTAGAAATAAACAGGGTGTTCAGCATGTTTTAGCATTAGTCAGCTAGAAAACTATGAAAGTTCATTACATAGGCTAAAATGTTCATAGATATGTGATTTGGAAGTCATCTTTGACAATTCTTGAAGGAATACAGATTCTCCTGCTTTGTGATCAGCAAAGATTAGGCTGCTGGAAGGATAAGTCCACACCTTTTACTGATATGCCCAAAAGTTTAGACTCCACACAGTGGCCGCCCCCCCCTCCAGGCAGTCACAAAAAAAAAAAAAAAAAATTTAAACTGGCCCTTTAAAAAAAAAAAAAAAGAAAAAAGTTCCTTAAGTGCACTATGTTTGGACGCCGGACACAGTGCACTATGGGAAGCACCACATCTATGCAATCACGAGATTGCAGACGCGGCGCTTCATTTGCAGGCTTTTGTCCCGCCTTGCGGCGCTTTCCAAAGCACCAAGTAGCTTCTGCCCGGCGCTCGTAGTATCTATTACTACGGCCAGGCGGTTTGATTGGCATCTGAGTTTGATGTCACTTCCTGTTTTCTCTCTCCCATTGCACCCGAGAGAGAGAAAACCGGAAGTATGAGGAGTGGACTCCTCCATCGCTGCTGCCAGTGCCCACACAGCAGAGGACATCACACAGCAAGGTAAGTGCAGCACCAATCCTCCTCTCGTCTCCCCTCCTGTCGGCTAGCAGTGTTTTTAACTATATTGTCAGGAGGGCACTTTAACTCACTGCTCGGTTCATCCCCGCCTCCACTCTAGATCCTCCAGCCTCCCCTTTGTGCAGAGCCCAGGATCAGATCGGCTGCCCAGGTACAGTGAAGGAAGCTAGCGTGGTTTTGGCAGTGTGGAGAACAGATCCAGCAGTGACAGTCACCTCACACACAGACATTAGAACTGTGTGGGATTTCTTCCACCTTCTCTGCTTCTGTGAGCCTCCCCCTCCCCCTCCACCTCTGCACTGTGACCGGGGCTGCTGTGTGTGTGTATGGCTCACAGGTAGCAATCCCTAGGTAGCTCACTATCTTTAGACAGCACAGTGCAATTCAGGTCAGATTGCCCAAGCACTCTCTGGCAGCTGAGGAAACTGGAACCAAGTGCATAGGCTAACAGCCACACTCTCCCTTACAGGAGCTGGACATAGATCCTCCATCTCTCAGCTGCAGCACACATTAACAATATGTCTCCCCACGTATGTCTCTTCCACCTAGGGGCCCTTAAAGGAGCACTAAAGATAATTTTTTTTAAAATAACAAACATGTTATACTTACCTCCACTGTGCAGCTCGTTTTGCACAGAGTGGCCCCGAATCTGGTCTTCTGGGGTCCCTCGGTGGCTGTCTCGGCTCCCCCCCGCAAGGACTCAACATCTTAATGCAAGCTCCCTCGCATGGTGTTGCCTTAGCCGCCTTAGCCGCTCACTGTATCACTCAGCCCCGTCCCCCGGCGCGCCGCGTCATTGGATGTGTTTGATAGCAGCGCGAGCCAATGGCTGCGCTGCTTTCAATCCATCTACTGTAACCAATCAATGTCCAGGCTGAGCGGCAAAGAGGATGTCGGGGGTAAGCGGGACTATCGAGGAGTCAGGTAAGTAAAACGGGGGGGGGGGCGGTATTGTCGGATGTTTTTTCACCTTAATGCATAGAATGCATTAAGGTGAAAAGACTTTTACCTTTACAACCCATTTAAAGTGGTTGTATACCCTTTTTTTTTACTTTTACCTACAAGTAAGCCTATAATAAGGCTTACCTGTAGGTAAAATTAATATCTTCTAAATCTGTACGGTTTTGGAGATATTTACTTTGCATGCAGCCATGTCAGTGGCGCATGCGTTGTGAAGGCCCGGCTGAAGGTCCAGTAGAACTGCCAGACCTTGCCAGGAAAAAGACTCGCGGCTTCGGCCACTCACAACGCCGGGGGGCCACGATACCCGGAAGGCAACATGTCAGCTCCCTCGGCGAGGATCAGGATCAGATGTCGAGGCCTCGTTCTAAGGTGAGTATTTCATAATAAGCTAGTATGTGCTGCATACTAGCTCATTATGCCTTTGCCTTGCAGGTTTTTTGGTTTAAAAAAAGTGTGGGTATACAACCGCTTTAATACCGTCTCTTTCTCTGCCTGCTCTCCCTTGATATCCTGGGATTTGATGTGACACAGGCTGCATTTAATGGGACACAGGCTGCATTTTATGTGACACAGGCTGCATTTTATGTGACACAAGCTGCATTTTATGTGACACTGGCTGAATTTTATGTGACACAGGCTGCATTTAATGGGACACAGGCTGCATTTTATGTGACACAGGCTGCATTTGATGTGACACAGGCTGCATTTAATGGGACACAGGCTGCATTTTATGTGACACAGGCTGCATTTTATGTGACACAGGCTGTATTTTATGTGACACAAGCTGCATTTCATGGGACACAGGCTGCATTTAATAGGACACAGGCTGCATTTAATGGGACACATGCTGCATTTAATGGGACACAGGCTGCATTTAATGGGACACAGGCTGCATTTGATGTGACAAAATCTGCATTTGATGTGACACAGGCTGCATTTGATGTGACACAAGCTGCATTTGATGTGACACAGGCTGCATTTGATGGGACACAGGCTGCATGTAAGGAGGGACGCCGCTGGGGACACCTGATAGCATCTGGTGGCAGGCGATGTGGCTAGTGACACGCTCAGGGCTCCCACTGATTCTGCATTATGGTGGGTTGAATGATTTCATTTTATATTAAAATGTAATAATAGAAATAATGTGCTTCAATCATCCTGACACCATAACAACCATGGTGCTGGGATGATTGAAGTGCTAACACCAGGTGTTTGGAGTATCTTTATCTGCTGATTGTTAAACTTTCTAGAATACACATATTTCTATTGTTGTGTAGGATCTGGGCCTACTGTCCCTCCATCCCTCTCCCCTCTCCCTCCATCCCTCGTTCATCTCAGACATTAACCACACCACCTTAGAGCCACGCCCACTATTTCGCTGAAACCACGCCCATTTTCACCAAGTGGGAGAGGTCAAAAAAGGAAGGGCGGGGTCTGGCACCCCCCCATCCTAAAACTTCACCAGCCGCCACTGAAAGGCAGTATCAATGAACAGGCCTGCAGCCCCAGAGTCGATCAGAGCCTGTATCTCGACAGACGACTCAGCCTAAAAAAGGGTAACCAAAACCAGGGGCTTATCCTTCTGGATAACTGGGGACGAAACAACGCCACCTAAGGTCTGTTCATGACAGGACCCTGAAGGTTCGGGTGTTCCCTGGATGGGTAGGACAAGACTTCAAAAAGTGACCTGCCTGCCACAATAAATGCACAATCTCTCCCTCCTCCTAAGGGTTCTCTCATGCGCAGAGTGACGCATGAAGCCCAAGTGCATGGGTTCATCTTCACAGACCGACCCAGTACCAGGAGGCATAGAAGGTGAGGGAGGCAAGAGTGGGACTGCAAAGTTCGGAGACAAATGTACAGGAGACTTCCACAAGCGCTCCTTAAAATGAAGTCTTTCTCTGAGTCTGAAGTCAATAAGGATCACAAACGTGATCAACTTCTCCAGCTCAGTGGGTATATCTCGGGCTGTTTTCTAATCATTGATGGTATCCGAGAGACCATGAGAAAAAGCAGCCACGAGGGCCTCATTGTTCCAAGCAACCTCTGATGCCAGAGTACGGAATTCAATGGCGTGGTCAGCAACAGTTCTCATACTCTGTTTGATGCACATGAGGCACTTGCCAGCAGAAGCAGAGCATGTGGGAACGTCAAATACCCTTTTAAAAGAAGCCACAAACTCAGGGTAACTCAAGACAACAGGTTTTTGCATCTCCCATACAGGGTTTACCCAGGCCAAGGCTCTCTCACGAAACATACTTTGCTTCTGTCCCTGGGGCAGCATCTCAAAGTATATCTCAAGTATATAAGTATATCTCAACTTGGTTAAGAAACCCTTTGCATTGGACTGGATCGCCCCCAAAACGCTGGGGAAGCAGAGCAGAACCAGACATACCTCTTATAGAGGTACTACTCGAGGCAAGTGCCTGCACAGAGACTGGAGCAGCAGAAGGGATGGCCTACAATGCAGGTTGTACTGGAGCAACCACAGTGGGAGATTCCAGGTGAGCCGTGCGACTCAGGAGCGTTTGTAATGCCATGGCAAACTGATCCATGCGGTGATCCTGCTCATCCAAACTGGAAAAAATATTACCAACCAGTGGATTGACTGCATCTTCTGAATTCATTGCCTTCGCCTACTGTCAGAAACCATGAATCATTTTAATCATTGTTTAATAATAATAAAAAAAGGTAAACAGAGTAAATGTAGTCAAAACATAGCCAAAGTTTAGGAACCGGAACAGATAGTCAAACAAGCCAAAACGTCAGGGAGCCAGAGATAGGCGTAGTAGAACAACAAGCAGGATCTGGAGCCAGAAGGAATGTCAGCTAAGCAAGCCTTTAACAGGAACACAGGAGAGCGTTTCCAGAGATGTGACCAAGGCGAAGGCAGAGATCATCTGGGCTGGACGGCGTAAGTAGGCAGAGCTGACGAGCAGGATATCATCAACAGGTGAGTCACTGTGGAGAGATAGGAGCTGGCAATTAGCCAACAGCTGAGCGGCCAGCTTAGAGAAGGGCTAAGTACAGCCCTGACACCACCCACAGCAGGGAGCCAGCCATCCACAACAGGGAGCCAGCCACCCACAGCAGAAATCCAGCCAGCCACCCACCCACAGGAGCCAGCACAGAGGATGCAGGAGCCAGCCACAGTACCCATAGTTAGGATAGGAGGAGCACTACACAGTGTCAATTTTATTTCTAAATTTTGGTTGGGGCAGGGGTGAGAATCATGGCATAGGGAGGGGGTCCCATGAGGACCAGAGTGAATAAAGGTGTTCCCTGTACACTCTGTTAGAAAGAGGCCCCCTCCAGGTCCCATTAGACTTTTTTGTAGTCTCTCATGGGGCCCCGAGGGGGCTCTTTCTAACAGAGACTCTAATGGACACTGAAAGGGGCACCTCTGTTAGAGAGATCCCCCCTCCATGTCCCATTAGACTCTGTAGTTTCCACCAGGGCCTGGAGGGGATGCTTTCTAACAGACTCTCTAATGGACACAGAGAGGGCCTCTGTTAGAGAGAGACCCCGCTCCAGGTCCCATTAGACTCTGTAGTCTCTAATGGGGCCTGGAGGGGACGCTCTCTAACAGAATTTATAATAGACACAGAGAGGGCCTCTGTTAGAGAGAGACCACCCTCCCAGTCCCATTATACTCCTTTGTAGTCTCTAATGGGACCTGGAGGGGGGCCTCTCTCTAACAGAGACTCTCTAATGGTCACTGAGAGGGCCTCTGTTGGAGGGAAACCCCCTCCAGGTCCCATTAAAGTTGCCCACTTCACTTCCTGTATTTTGATTATTGTTGAATGTGAAGAGATTCTGTTATTAAACAGTGTTTAAAAAAAAGACAGAAGTTGTACTTTGTGCAAAATGTAGGGACAGCGCTAGGGGCAGATCCTGGTGGGTCATGGGGGGTTCTGACAGGGGGCCCTTGCTTTATCTGGACCGGGGGCCCCGAGTGTTGTCAGTCCGCCCCTGTCTGGTTATATATACAGAACCAGCTCTTCAGGGAGTTTATTCCACATTTTCACAGATCTTGAAGAATCCTTTCTGTATTTGGAGATTAAATCTCTTTTCCTCCAGACATAAAGCATGCCCCTTTGTCCTCTGATAACCTTAAAGTGAATAACTCAACACCATGTTGATCATATCCCCCTTATCCTCCTCCTTTTAATATGTGTAGAATACACATATTTCTATTGTTGTGTAGGATCTGGGCCTGCTCTCCCTCCATCCCTCTCTCCCTCTTCCTCCATCCCTCGTTCACCTCAGACGCTAACCACACCACCTTAGAGCTGTTTGAAGAGAATAAATTCAGTTCATCTAATTTTTCCTCATAGCTGAGCTCTTCCATGCCTCGTTTCAGTTTGGTTGCCCTTCTCTGCACTTTGGTGAAACTCTGCTGACTTCTATTATCCAATCATGGCAAGCAAAATGCATTTTTTAAAATTTTTGCTTGCAATGATTTGGTATTCTATACAAAGTGAAATTTTACATTCACTATGCACTGGGGCCAATTCCCTTGCAAAACGCAAATGCCTATGCAAAGTGAACAGCCTAATTGCTTTAGGTAAATCAAATGCTTTGTCCGAAGGTATACATTTTCCCCCTTGATAGGTGAAAGACTTTAGGGGCTTAGTCTTGTAATTTAGTTTAGATATATCCCTTATTTTAATTTTCTTGTTATTTCTGCGTACAGCAGTTAAAATATGTAAGTTAGGCATGAACACATTGCACAGACAGGGAATGTAGAAAATACATTCAAGAAAATATTTTATCTAAGCCAGTCCTTGTCTCTTGCCTTCATTTCTTTATAACAATGTATTATGTTCTATCTGTGGTCCTTGCTCTACCTCCTGAAAAATTTCTGGGGTTTAAAGCGGTAGTCTGCTTTGTGATTTTTACCTACAGGTAAACCTATAATAAGGCTTACCTATAGGTAAAATGAATTTCTCCTAAATGTGCACTGTTTAGGAGATATTCACCCTGGATGCAGCTGGTGACATCATTGGCGCATGCACTCTGAAGGTCCGGCATAACTTGCTGGACCTTCAGAGCACTGTGCCATAACCGAGGGCACCTGCACCCATGCGCAGTAGTGACGTCATCGCGGCTCCAGCCACTCACACAACAAGGGTCAACAAACTTGGAAGGAAGACTGGGGGAAGATGGAAGCCCTCTCAGTGGTGACAGCATGCCACTGGAGGGCTTCGTTTTATGCATACTCAGAGCCGGTACAAGGGGGGGCGGAAGGGACGGATGCCCTGGGCGGGACAATTTATTGGGGGTGGGCGCAGTGAAGTGAAGAGCAGCCTCTGCTGACAACAATGCCGCTGTGGCACTTAGCTCTGGCCAGGAGTGGTTTAACATTGCCTGTGTGCTCCACGGCCAGCCAGCGGAGAGAGAGGACGGAGTGTGGCTGTGTCTTAGGCAGGAGAGAGAGGACGGAGTGTGGCTGTGTCTTAGGCAGGAGAGAGAGGACGGAGTGTGGCTGTGTCTTAGGCAGGAGAGAGAGGACGGAGTGTGGCTGTGTCTTAGGCAGGAGGCGGGACCGGTGCTGTGTTGTCCAGGGTAGGAGAGGTGGAGGAGAAGGGGAGGAGATTCCAGCAGCTGAAGCAAAATGTGCCCCGCTGCTCTGGAGACACATATCGTGCTCCCCCCGGCCGTCACCCCCCGACCACTGGAGTGCTCAGCGGAACGGTCCCCGCACACCTGAAAGAGGCATCTGACATGCAGTGGTGAGGACTGGAAGAGGAAGGTCCCGCGGAGGAGGCCCCAGCGCTGTATGGAGCTGATTGAAAGAGAGGTAGGAAAGAAGAGGTGTCTAGACCGGGCCGCCCCTCTCTGGGGCTGTCAATCAGTGCGGGGGGGGGGACCGGGGCTCCAGCTGCAGGGAGAGGCACAGCTACCACCATGGAAAAAAAAGGGAAAACTGCGCTAATAGCAAAAAGAGATCAAGCTGCAACTCAGGATGTTATATGACATCAATAGAATATGTAAAAAAGGGGAAGCTGCGCTGAATAAATTGACCTGTGAGTCTACCATCTATTAAATTAACCACTCACATACAGTGTTGAATGTGAACAGACATGTGAAATAACAGTACAATACTTAAATTAGGCTGCTACAATAAATGTGCACAGAAGTGCCAGTGAAATAATCTAAAGAAACAATAATGTAAATAGGTGACAAAAATTATTGCACATAAAATTATACACAAACTGTCAACAAACCAAATGGCTGATGACATAAATAAACAATAAACCACAAAAGCAGTGAACAAGTTCATGAAAGTGAGTCCATGTACAGTAATAGTGACCATATAAATCAGAATTTGACAAAAATTGAGTGAAACGATATAGTTCATGCAAATGGTTGTTGGCTGGAAATTGCCTCCACCACAGCAAACACTGCCGCTTACCAGATCAGACGGGCTGCCCATCACGGGCAGCTATTGAGAGCCGGCCGGCTTGATTTGTTTTATACGATTTTTAATCTACCTAAATTTTAGAAGTCCGGTGTCTATTTGGAGATCCCGGGCTAGGGCATCAACCATTCATGTTCTGTGGTCCCCTGTAATAAGGGACCATAGGGATTTGAAGCTAAAGACCAGTGTCTACCTAAAGATCCCAGGCTGGGGTATCAGCCATCTGCGTCTGTGGTCCCCTGTAACAAGGGACCATAGTGATCTGGTAAGCGGCAGTGTTTGCTGTGGTGGAGGCAATTTCTATTTCTTCACGTTTCCTTTGGTGCTGTGTTTAATGTCACCGTTAACCAGCCAACAACCATTTGCATGGACTATATCGTTTCACTCAATTTTTGTCAAATTCTGATTTGTATGGTCACTATTACTGTACATGGACTCACTTTCATGAACTTGTTCAATGCGTGTGGTTTATTGTTTATTTATGTCATCGGCCATTTGGTTTGTTGACAGTTTATGTGTATAATTTTATGTGCACTAATTTTTGTCACCTTATTACATTATTGTTTCTTTAGATTATTTCACTGGCACTTCTGTGCACATTTATTGTAGCAGCCAAATTTAAGTATTGTACTGTGTTATTTCACATGTCTGTTCACATTCAACACTTTATGTGAGTGCTTAATTTAATAGTTGGTAGCCTCACAGGTCAATTTATTCAGCACAGCTTCCCCTTTTATACATACAGCTACCACCAACACGAGAAAGAGCCATCACCCCCCCGCAGCATCCCTCAGCCACAGACTGACCTTTATATCCACCCCCTGTCCCATCCCATTCTTTCCACGCCCTTCCTCCTGATCATCAGTGTCACAAACAGTAAGGACAGCTCAGTCCCAGTGATTGGCAGCCCTCCACCCCTCCCTCCACCCTGTTCTGCCATCATCCAGGTCCTGCAGAAGGAGTATATGAAGGTAAGATTTTTATCCTTTAATATCACATTTTATTGTATTGAATGTTTGCTAATATATTGTATTTCTTTCCTCATTCCCTAATTACCATGATTGGAATATGCTGTGAATGTCCCCTTTGTCCTCATGCATGCTGGATTTTTATGTAATTATTATTTTATGTCCTTCATACATATTTGCCCTTCACTAACCTCCCCAGCATGGTGTCTCCTGCCCTATATTCACCTCATTATGGTCACTTAACAATGTATTTTATCAGCTCCATAGTAGTGCTTTACCCCAAACACCCCCTAAAATGTTTGGAAATGTTATTTTTGATTTAAATTCAGGAAGAGTGGCAGAGGCTTTTTTTTGTCGTGTCCCCAAATAATTTTTAGTAACCCTCCCTCCCCCCAACTGCTAAGTCAGCTGATTCCAATTCTCTATCCTCAATCATCTATCTGCTGACTTTGCCAAACCCATACACACTATACCCACCTCTTTAGTGCTCTGATTTATGGATGAATTACCCAAAGCATGTAGTGCAAGGGCCTGCCTGTATACTTTCAAATGGTACTGTTTAAAGTTTTTGTATCCTATTATTATCTTGATAGGTAATAGCAGAATATCCAAATGTCCTCAAATGTGTACAGTGTGTATTTATATCTTTGTATTATGACACTTCTTACCTGTCCAGTGGGCTGCCAATAGTGTAACTAAGGAGGGTCCGTTCAAAGGTCTGTTCAAAGTAATACCCATTATTTAGGCATTCATCTCTCAATGAAGTGAAGAGGGTTACCTGTCCAAGATTTCCACACACCCCATAATGTTAGAAAGGGCCCATGAGGGGGGGGGAGGGGGAATATGATAGGTGTACCTTATACTTTGGCCTTGTTAAATTCCCCTTACTAAATGCTATCTGGAGGTTGCCCCATAATGTTTGTGTATAATCTGCTTGCCATGTTTCTGTGAAAAAATAGTAATGTTTATTGTTTTTTCCTCAACAGTTTCCTTCCACGCCACAGGAATGGCAGACTGTAGCCTCCCACTTTGCCCAGCGGTGGGACTTTCCTAACTGCGGAGGGGCAATTGATGGGAAACACGTCCACATCGTCCCACCACCCAACTCGGGGTCGTACTATTATAATTACAAGGGGTTTATTAGTATAGTGATGTTGGCGGTGGTGTCGGATAATTACGACTTCTTGTATGTGGACGTGGGGAAGAATGGCCGGATGTCCGATGGTGGAGTCATCGCCCAGGCGGAGTTCTACAGGCGTCTCCAGAATGGCAGCTTGGACTTGCCAGCTCCAGAGGACAATGTGGAAGGACTCCCATTCGTGTTCGTTGCTGATGAAGCGTTTGCCCTGGGGGACCACCTGATGCAGCCATTCCCGATGAGGACCCTCACCCCGGAACAGAGGGTTTTTAATTACTGGCTGGCCAGAGCCCGAAGAGTGGTGGAGAACACATTTGGAATCCTGGCCAGCCGGTTCCGACTATTTCTGACACCCATCCATATGGCGGAGTATAAACTGAACCATATTATACTGGCGTGCTGTGTTCTCCATAATTTTTTAAGGAAACATTCGGCCAACTATGCTGGCTCAGTTGGGCCTGAGGCTGGAATCCTACATCAAACCACACTGACAGCGCTTGAAAGTGGCCGTCCTGGCTTGCCCTCCCTGAGTGCCCGTGATGTCCGGTTACGCTACCTGGAGTTCCTTGCGGCTATGCCAGACAATATGTGAAACCTTTTTGTAATAAAAAAAAAAAAAGAAATTCTTTGTGGACATTTACTGCTTGTGTTTGTTTTAGCTGACCCTGACAGAAATGTGTTGAGTCCAGAAAATGTCGTGATTGTGTAACCTTATTATACAAAGCACTGTTGGCTGTTATTTCCTAAATGCAAAAACACATTTCACTACAAGTGCACTTGCAACTGCACTGAAACTGCACTTGTAGTGCAAAGAGGATTTGCCCTTAGGAAATAACCCCCATTTTTGCATAAAACAGCTATTACATCACCCCAAAAGTGTTGTAGTGTTGAGACAATAATCCACACATTCTTGAGTAAGCCACTTTTTTTATACCTGCACAATCACATGTGCATTTACCAAAGGTTTTTAAAACAAACCAACATGTTTGTTGTATAACAATTTTTGCAGTAGCATTATCAAAAATCGAAATGTCCATTTCAGATAAAACAGGCCTGTGTAAAACCAACAAGAAAGCCAAAAAACTTGAACTTACAAAGTTCACATTAGGTAAAACCTAAAGGCTATATCAGACATCAGTATTTAGGAACTGGGTTTGATATAGCGTTCAGATGGGGGGAAATCACCCCTGGAAAAGCCAAATTTGGAAGATGCACACCAATTTACGAATGTCAACATGTGCTATCTGCCATCGGGGGGGATCAAGGGACATGTTTTGGGGGAGCAAGCCCTTCCTCAACGCTACTTTATAATTGAGGAAGGGGTTGCACCCCCAAAACGCGTCCATTGATCTCCCGTGATGGCAGATAGCACATGTTGACACACTGTGTGCATCCTCCAAATTTGGCTTTTCAAAACATTGCAAAAAGATTTAAAAAATTGGAACACAATCCCAAAAATATATTTTGTGGGGTTTTAAATTCGCCCCAAAACATCAATGATGTTATTATTTTTTTTAATAACATCATTGATTTTTTGCTGTATGTTGTGCAATTCGAGATTACACCCCATGATCTCCCCAATCAGGATCTGGGCACTTTCTGAAGTAAAGCGTTCTGGATCCACAACTTCACAATCACCTAAAAAGAGAGAAACAAAACAAAAACAGGTATCAAAAATCTGCCACCATCCATCTCTTTTACCTGAGCCTGTGGTTGCAGACACTCACCTGTTGTGGTGCCAATCTCCACCACATCTTCTTCTTCCTCCTGCTCTTCTTCGTTTGGGGGTATTTCACCTTCTTCCATAGGTGGGGGGTCTCTGGTCTCCTCGGATGAGGGGTGTCCTCCGAGTCTTTTCTCCCCTATGTAAAACAAAAATGGTATCATTAGCACACAGATATTTGATGGCAGAACTAGAAATAGGAAACATTGCTTGGAAGTGGGGTACAATTGTCTATTTTAGCCAAGTTCCAAGATGTATATTTTTTATTGGCCTTTGTCAAGCTGCAATACTTTACCTGTTTAGTACAAGCTTCACAGATGGAGACCCCCCTATAGTATACACTGGAGCACCCGTGTGGCCCCCCTAATAAAAATGGTGTTCTTGTGTCCCACACTAGTGCTCCAGTGTCCAGATGTGAAAACAGCTGCTCAGTGTCCTCTCCTTACACACAATCTAGTTGGCATTTAATTCTAGTAACAAACCCATCTACACAAACAAATATTTGGCATCCAAGTAGGCCCAAAAAAAATTTGGGAAAATGCATATGGCCTAAACAATGATGTTTTAGAGGCCGAAAGAAAAATGTTTGATACGAATGAATAATGGGCCCATGAACATTAAAGTTGCCCTTTTAAACGTTACAATTAATAAAAGCATATGGAGCAGCACGAACGGAATGAAGACAGAAAGAATAGGAACACAGCACAACTACTTACTTTTTTGCAGCACTCTCCGGATCTTTTGGTACTGCTCTGGCTCTCTCAATTTCAGGTCCGACCACCGCTTCCGGAGCTGATCTTTCGATCTTCGGACCCCGAAATTCCTCAGAAGACTCCTGACCACTTTCGCCATGATCTTGGCCTTTCTGATGTTGGGGTTGGGGTAAGGCCCATACTTCCCGTCATAGTCGGACTTCTTCATGATGTCGACCATCTCCAACATCTCCCCAAAGGACATATTTGTGGCCTTAAAACGTCTCCTTCTGGATCGGGACGTGTCCGGATCCGGGCTTTCCTCCTCCTCCTCCTTGTTCCTGCAATTAGCACGCACCTGCTGTGACTCCGCCATGTGCTCTTCCCCCACTGCGCCGAACGAAAAGGGGCGGGGAATAGAATAGAAAGAACGTCAGCGGCGGGCGGAGTTACACGCATGCGCAGTGTGTATAAAGCGTAACACGCGTGCGTATTACGTACGATCTGTGAGCGGAGGAAGGAGCATTGGATGTGCCGATCGTAAGAACGAAGGTAAGAGACAAACTTGTGCCTATACTGCTTCTAGATTGAGGCCTATATTGTAACAAGATTAGGAGAGTTTTGTCTATTAGGCTTTGTCTTGTGTTGTATCTTGCAGTGAACATGGATATGCTACTCAAAGATAATGACTTCATGTCAGTATTCGTAGAGATGCTAAGGGAGCTGCCATGTCTGTGGGAGATTAACCACCTCCATTTCAAGAACCAAACAAAGAGGAAGGCAGCACTGGAGCAATTGTGTGAAATTGTGAAGCAGGTGATCCCCACGGCAGACATCACCTATTTGAAGATCTTAATTGGTGGCCTGAGGAGCACATATCTAAGGGAGCGCAAGAAGGTCCTGGATTCACAGAGATCCGGAGCAGCAGATGACATCTATGTTCCCAGGATGTTGTACTATGACAGGCTGCACTTTCTGGCAGGCCAGACTGAACCCAGGCCATCCCTCTCCAGTCTTCCTTCCACGCTTCCTTCCCCCCCGGCTGAGGCTTCTGACGCCCAACCTGGGCCTTCCAGGCAACAACACAAGGAGGAGCCCAGATTGAGCCAGGTATAGCATTCCTCTAAATATTTCTGCTTGTCCAATCAATGATGTTAACTAGATGTTAGTTTGGAGTAATAATTTAGGATTGTGATTGATGATGCAAAACATTACAACCATGTCCCTTTTTCATACACAGGGAAGTCTCAGCCAGGAGGTGGCCGGGCCGAGCCGGCTGGCTGATCTGCAGGTCCCTCCACCCCCCCTGAAAAGAGAAAGTGGCAGTAGGAGGAGTGCCCTAGAGGAGGCTACCGGAGGACTCATTTGGAGGGCTACAGAGGTCCTGGGAGCACGACAGACTGTGGAGGAGGACATTGCTGCCGTCATTGCATATAAAATGCAGAGGATGGAGGAGGGCCAACAAGCCATGTGTGAGGCGCTCATATTGGAGGCTCTTGAGAAAGGTATGAAGGGCCAAATGACACCTCAGACACACCTTTGTAATGGTCTTCCTCCTCCAGGTCCCCCCAGTCCTCCTCCAGGTCCTCCCAGTCCTCCTCCTCCTCCAGGTCCTACTCCTCCTCCTGCCACATCTCCAACTGCACAGCCACAGCCTGGAAGGAAGCGTGGAAGGAAGACCAGACAGTGATTGCCCTGGGTTCAGTCTGGTCGGCCAAAAAATGCAGCCTCTTGTGGTACCACAGCCTGGGGACACACATGTCATCTGCTGCTATCCGGATCTCTGCGAATTCTGGACCAGACTGCCCTCCCTTACATATGGACTCCTCAGGCCACCAATTTTGATGTTCAAGAATTGATATCTGCCGTGGGGGTCCCAGGCTTTGCTAATTTCTCCTGTTGATCCAGTGTTGCCTTCCTCTTTGTTTGGTTCTGATCCCTTAATAAAGGATTTTTGTTTTGAATTATACTCTCCTATGTGTTTTACTTCAAAAAGGACAGTTTGTTTGTGAGGATTCAGGTACATTTCAAATATACAATGTGAAATGAACAAGGGACACCAACACCAAACAATCTCCTGGAGATTAAATAATAAAAGATATCAATGGTGTTGGGGTAACTTGACACACAAAACACACACAAAAATATTCTGGAGTAAAAATAAAAATAACATTGAACAAAGATCAGCCTTGGAAAAAATCCAAACATTAAAGAAAAAAAAAGGCTTAAAATCCAAAAAAAAAAAATTAATATAAAACTGTCAGATGTGACAACTAATAACAATATATTCAGGGAATTCCACTAAAAAAACACAAATAAAACTTTGTGAGAAGTGTGTGTGAATATGAGCAGCAAAACCTCTTAATTCTTGTCACATTATAAAGAAGAAGAGAGTGCGCTGTATTAAACTATTTTTAACATTGCAGCGTGACGAAAGTGCTGTATCCATTGCGAACGCTAAGTTTACCAGAATGAGCTGTCCCGTCTCGGAATTTCTTCTGAGCATGCGTGGCACTTTGTGCGTCGGAACAGGCCACACACGGTCGGAATTGACGCGATCGGATTTTGTTGTCGGAAAATTTTATCTCCTGCTGTCCAACTTTGTGTGTCGGAAAATCCGATGGAAAATGTCCGATGGAGCCCACACACGGTCGGAATTTCCGACAACACGCTCCGATCGGACATTTTCCATCGGAAAATCCGACCGTGTGTACAGGGCATTACACTCCCTGAGACTAAATCATTTTTTGCTATGCTGGGATCACCATTAAGGTATTTGTAAATCGCTATCACAACCCCTTCTCAAGCGTCTCTTCTCCAGCGAGAATAAATTTAGTGCTTATAGTCGTTCCTTGTAATTGAGGTCCTCCAATCCCCGTATTAATTTAGTTGAACTTATTTGGACTCTCTCCAGTTCCATCACATCCCTTCTGAGGACTGGTGACCAGAACTGGACGGAGTACTCCAGATGTGACCTAACCAGAGTTTTATAAAGTGGCAGGATTATAGTTTGA
Organism: Aquarana catesbeiana; assembly: GCF_042186555.1. NCBI lineage: Eukaryota > Metazoa > Chordata > Amphibia > Anura > Ranidae > Aquarana > Aquarana catesbeiana. The sequence continues at coordinate 140,397,338 of NC_133325.1, read as the reverse complement.
TCTCTGGAGTATATCCCCTTTTTTATGCATGCTAATATTCTGCCGGCTTTTGCATGCTATTGCTCAGTCTATCTTCTACTAGGACCCCCAGATCTTTCTCCATCTTTGATTCCCCCAGAGGTTCTCCTCCTAGTGAGTAGTTCGCGTTTGTGTTTTTTGCCCCAAGTGCATTACATTTCTCCACATTTAACCTCATTTGCCATGTAGTTGCCCACTCCATTATTTTGTTCGGGTCTTTCTGTAAAATTTCTATATCCTGATGTGAAGTTATTGCCCTGCTTATTTTTGTGTCATCCGCAAAAACTGTGATTTTATTTATCCCATCTCTATATCATTTATGAATATATTAAACAGAATTGGTCCCAAGACAGAGCCTTGGGGTACCCTACTTACCACTCCAGATCCAATATTTATCTCTACCTTTTGGACACCCCCCTGTAAACAGTTTTCTATCCAAGAACAAACCTTATGGTCCATGCTGTCAGGAACCATGAATCAGACTGAGACAGAAGTGCTGAAAAAATCACACTTTAAGACCCCTTTCACACCCCTTTCACACTGAGCCGTTTTTCAGATGCTGTATCCACTGTAAAGCGCTTGAAAAACGCCTCCCCTGCCACCCCAATGTGAAAGCCTGAGTACTTTCACACTGGGGTGCTGCGCTGGCAGGACGTTAAAAAAAGTCCTGCAAATAGCATCTTTGGGGTGGTGCAGGAGCAATGTATACACCGCTCCTCCACCGCCCCTGCCCATTGAAATGAATGGGCACCGCTGCCGAATGGCCTACAAAGCGCTTTGGCAGCGGCGATACAATGGCGCATTTAACCCTTTCTTCGGCTGCTAGCTGGGGTTAAAAGCGCCTGCTAGCTGCCGAATAACGCCGCTAAAACAGCAGTAAAGTGCCACTAAAACTAGTGGCGCTTTACCGCTAACATTGCCCATGGCTCAGTGTGAAAGGGCGCTAATAAAATGGTAAAATGGTACAAACGTAGTCAAAACAAAGCCAGGGTTCGGTAACCAGAGCAGGTAGTCAGAACAAGCCAGTAAAACAGGAGTCCACTGTCAGGACTGCGTTCACCTGCTGGTGGCACTTTGGTTCTCTGGGCCAATGGCTGCAGTTCCAGTGTCCACCAGCAGCTGTCTCCCAGAAACCAGCAGATTCTGATCAGCCACACCTGGCTCCAGCTGCCAGGTGGATATTTAAGGCTACTCCTCCCTTCCCCCAGCACGTCACTATCCTGTTGATTGCCCCCTTGCTACCAGATCCTTGTGCCTCCCTTATCTCGAGCCATCCTGCACCCCTCTGCCTTGCTCTTGCACCCAGTCATGTTTCCCTTTCTTGCATCCCTGTTACCTTTATTGTAGATATTTCAAATAGATAGTAGTTAGGTTCATTTGTTATTTTGTCTTTTGGGGTTTGTTTTTGCTGTGTTCACTGGTTGCTGTGTATTTCACTGTAAATAAATATCACTGTAATGATATATACTTTGTTTGGTCTCAGTTTCCTTGTGTAGCTATGTGTCTGGTCTCCTTAGCCGCTGATCCCTGACATAATAGTGACGCCAACTACGATCAGATCTGCTACACTTGAGAGCTGGGAGCCAGTTACTTGAGTTTTTGCCTTTTTCAGAATGCGGAGAGTGAAGGTTATTTGCCGTGTGCAACTGGCACTAGAGGATAAGGATTTTTGTCATTCACTTTGGCAGGATCTCACTGAGGAGGAGCTGCTGGGAAGCATTCTGACTGCACATACCTTAGCTGTTGAGGGCAGATTTTCCCTTAGTGAAGTACAACCTTTGATTCAGGTCTGTTCTGAGCTGCTATTTCAGTGTATCTCTCAGGGCCATGATGTTTTCACCCCCCCCCATTTACTATGTGTTAGGCTGGATTTTTGGGATGGTTGCTGAAACATTGTGCAGGTTCTTTTTTCCAGCAGTATTCAGCTTATTCACAACAGGTCTTGTTAGATTGTATTGTTTCTGTGCACTGTTTAATTGAACAATGTGAGCAAGGGAGAGACAAACTGACTTTAGTTCACCCTCTGCTACAAGCTTGGTCAGAGATCATATCTCCAGTGCAAGATGAAGCACATAAAATCAGATCTGCTGCTAAAAATCAAGAATCTGTTCCTATATTACCGTAAGCAACCTCTGCTGCTACTGAGTGTTCCTTACCTTCTGTAGATCGGTACCCTGCCACCAGTAATCACACTTCCTCTGTATGCAATCCTTTGGAAGCTCCCCCTGCAGTACCGTTGTCCATAGCAACCTCTCAGGCCTCTTCCTGTACTTCTGCTACTCTTCCCTCTATTCTACCCAGTACTGTTACTATCTTTCAATCAGCAGTACACTCTGTTCAGCACAATGCAACAACGTGCAGGACTCCAGTATCCAAGCCCAAAAAGAAACAAAACTTTTCTCCTGCTCTTACAACTCTGCCACTATCCATGTTGCCTGCTGATGGTGCCCAGTCCTCCTCCATGCTGATGACTGCTGTTGATGTGATCCAGTCCCCCTCTATGCTGATGACTGCTGCCGATGTGATCCAGTCCTTCTGCATGCTGATGACTGCTGCCAATGCTATCCAGTCCTCCTCCATGCTAATGACTGCTGCCAATGCGATCCAGTCCTCCTCCATGCTGATGACTGCTGCTGATGAGATCCAGTCCCCCTCCATGCTGATGACTGCTGCCGATGGGGTCCATGCCTCCTCCATGCTGATGCGGCCTGCTGATGGGGCCCATGCCTCCTCCTTGCTGCCGCCTGCTGATGGAGTCCATGCCTCCTCCAAGCTGCCACCTGCCAATGGGGTCTATGCCTCCTCCATGCTGCCGCCTGCTGATGGGGTCCATGCCTCCTCCAAGCTGTCGCCTGCCGATGGGGTCCATGCCTCCTCCATGCTGCCGCCTACTGATGGTGTCCATGCCTACTCCATGCTGCCACTTGCCGATGGTGTCCATTCCTCCTCCATGCAGCCGCTTGCCGATGGTGTCCATTCCTCCTCCATGCTGCCGCTTGCTGATGGTGTTCATTCCTCATCCATGCTGCCGCCTGCCGATAGGGTCCATTCCTCAACCATACTGATGACTGCCGTGGGTGACCTACCATCTGCTGCCAAGTCTGCCACCCAGCTGGACTATGCTGGTTCCGAGGCTGCTGCCCAGCCACACTATGCTGATTCTGGGGCTGCTGCCCAGCTGGACTATGCCGATACCTGTACCGCTGCCCATGTGCCTCTGCCTGTTGCCCAGTCTGCTGATCCAGTGCCTGCTTCCCAGCCTGCCTCTGGATGTCCTGTGCCCAACAACCTGCCTGCCTCTGAGGATCTGACCAGCAGAAAACCCAGCCAGTTTTGGGACCCCAGTGGCGGGGTTCTTACTAAGCCTTCGGACATTGACGGTGGGGTACTCAGTCGGCTTGCAAACTCCGGTGGTAGGGCCCTATGAAGCATCCAGAGGCCACTCCTTAAGGGGGGGGATCTGTCAGTACTGAGTTCACCTGCTGGTGGCACTGTGGCTCTCTGGGTCGATGGCTTCAGTTCCAGTGTCCACCAGCAGGTGTCTCCCAGAAGCCAGCAGGTTCTGATCAGCCACACCTGTGTTCACTGGTTGCTGTGTATGTTTATTGGTGTGTGTTTCACTGTAAATAAATTTCACTGAAAATAAATATCACTGTTGCACTTTGTTTGGTCTCAATTCCCTTGTGTAGCTGTCTGGAAAGAAGTCTGCATTGTACAGCTGCCGTTCCCCGACACACACATGTGCACAGACGCCATGAAGGAATGAGCAGAACAGAAGTAGATGCTTCTGAGAGTGCTATCGAGGTGGGGGGGGTTAGGTGCTGTCCCAGCGTCAAGGTCTCAGGAATTTTATTCACCCGGTAGCTTTCTTCTCAAGGAAACTTGCCCCTGCTGAGAGGAAATATGATGTTGGAAATCATGAGCTTCTTGCCATAAAAACCACCCTTGAAGAATGGAGGTATCTGCTAGAAGGGGCAGCTCATCCAATATTGATCTATACAGATCACAAGAACCTTAAATATTTAAGGACTGCTAAATGACTGAAACCTCACCAGGCCCGATGGGCACTTTTCTTTTCAATATTACCTACAGACCCGGGTCAAAGAATGTCCAGCCTGATGCGTTGTCACGCATGTTTGAGGATCCTAAGGACTTGCCGGTATCAGATACTATTCTGCCAGCAAGGAACTTCCTGTTGCTACAGACTGATCTTGTGTCAGGCAGCAGTTACCCCTGCCTGAAGCAGGCATCTGCAGTTACCCCTGGTCCTATCAAGGATACCTTACAGGCAAGAGAGGGACTTCTTTTGAGAGGGGGGATCGAGTTTTTGTCATAGAAAAGGTTAGAATATCAGTTCTGAGGTTCGGTCATGACCACCCCTTAGCAGGACACTTCAGAATACGCACGTTTTGGTGGTCTGATCTGGAAAAAGACGGTAAGAGCTATATAAATGCATGTATTACCTGTACCCGAAGTAAGAGCACCCGAAACGAGGCCTGGGGCTTGCTCAGACCTCTGCCTGTGCCCGACAGGCCATGGACCATGATCTCCACTGACTTTATAGTGGAACTACAACCCTCTGAGGACTGTACAGCCATCTTTGTCATAGTAGATCAGCTGTCTAAAATGGCCCACTTACTACCCCTGAAAGGTACACCATCTGCTGTGGAGACTGCTCGAGTATTTATAAAGGAGGTCGTTAGACTCCATGGGGTGCCAATTGACATTGTCTCAGATCGAGGGGTTCAATTTACATCAAGATTCTGGAGAGCACTATGTGAAACCCTGAGGATCCAACTTTCTATGTCTTCTGAATACCACCCGCAGTCTAACAGGCAAATCGAATGGCCTAATCAGACGTGGGAAAAATACATCCGTTGCTTCACGTCATTTGTCCAGGACGACTGGGTATCACTCTTAACGTTAGCACTTATAATAACTCCTGTCATGCAGCCACCAAGCAGTCTCCATTTTTTGCAAATTATGGCTTCCACCCCACCTTTCTGCCTGACCTTATCCCTATCCCTAAGTCTTCGGTGCCAGCCGTCCAAAGTATCTTGGATTTCTTCAGTTGTAACAACAAACTGTTACAAGAAGCCGTGACCAAAGCACAGGAAGATAACAAAAGGGCTTTTGACAGAAGAAGACGGGGGGAGCTTATCCTGCAGCCAGGGGACCAGGTTTGGTTGGCCACAACCAATCTGAGACTGGCGTGTCCTTCAAAAAAGCTAGCTCCTAATTTTGTGGGGCCATTTCCAGTTAGAAGAAAAATTAATGATGTTTCCTATGAACTGTCATTACTGGAATCTTTTAGGATACACCCAGTGTTCCATGTGTCATTATTGAAGCCCACGCTGCCAGATCCTTTTCCAAATCGGAAGACTGGACCAACTGAACCTGTGATCATCAATGGGGACGAGGAGTTTGAGGTTGACACAATTGTGGACTGTAGAAGGAGAAGAGGTCAAGTACAATACCTGTTTAAATGGAAGAGTTATGGGCCAGAGAAAAACACCTGGAAGCTAGTGCAGAATGTACATGCTATGGACTTGGTTCATGCCTTCTTCCGCAGTCACCCCCAGAAGAAGAACCAATTGGGAGGTTGTACGTAAGGAGGGAGCAATGTCGGGAAAGATGTCTGCATTGTACAGCTGCCATTCCCAGACACACACATGTGCGCAGGCGCCGACAAGAAACAAGTAGAACAGCCACATATGTGAATGCGAATGCGTGGCCGCGGCTGTGTGTTCGCGTGCCTGTCACCAGGACTGGTGCCAAACAGCCTAATTTAAACGGAGCTTTAGCGCTGTCTAATTGCTGCTTGGTCTACAGTGTTTATGTGAATCCTGATTCCTGTGTTTGACTTCTGATACTGATCTGGCTTGCTCCCAACTGCCCTTGTCTGCTTCCTGCTCTGACCCCTGGCTTAACTACGGACTCTGTCTCTGCCTGCTGCTCATGTTTACCCTTCACCTGTTGCCAACCCTGCCTGTGACCCGACTACGCTTCTGCTTGCCGTTTATGTCTGATCTGCCAATCTGTTACTGACCTGGCTCACCTGACCCTGCTTCCAGCTCCTCCAGCCTGCTACAGTTCCTTCAGTCCCACTCAGCACCTCCAGGTTCCTGCTTCCTGCTGTGCATCCACAGTCTATCAGATAAGTCTGCCAGCCTGTCTGCTGCCTAATCTGCCTGCTACCAGCCAAGTCCGGTTTCCTGCCTGTGAGTTCCCGGCTACTATTTGCTCAGACTTCTGGACTGATCCTAGGCACTCTTACCCCGCCGTGCTCCAGTGGTTGCTGTCTCACTATTAGTGGTCCTCGAGCCGGAGCTGTACGAGAGGCCTTCCTCTACACATCAGGCTCACGATCAGGTACGTGATAGTAGCTACGTGTCTGGTCTCCTTAGCTGCTGATCCCTGACATCCAGAGATCAGCGTTGTCAGAGACAGCAAACAGGAATCAGGAACCAGAAGGGAAGTCGGCCAAGCAAAAGTCTTGAACAGGAAAACACAGCAGAGAGTATCTGAATATGTTGACCAGTGAAGGCACATGAGATCTAATCCAGAGAGTTTGAGTAGGCAGCAGAGCTGGCTGACAAGCAGGAAATGATCATCAGGTGAGTCAATGTGGAATGATGAGTGCTGACAATTAACCGATAGCTGGGCAGCCTGAGCTCTGAGTAGGGAGGGCTGAGCCCAGCCCTGACAGTCCCCCCTCCTCAACGACCCCTCCCCCTCGGAGGGCAACCAGGTTTGAGGGGAAAATTTATATGGAAAGCACAGAGGAGGACAGGGGCATGTACGTCCGAGTATGAGACCCAAGAGAGCTCCTGCGGACCGTACCCTTTCCAATGAACCAGTTACTGTATATGCCCACAGAACCTACGGGAGTCAATGATGGATTGTACTTCATACTCCTCATGGTTCTCAGCCTTTACTGGGTGGAGATGTGGTGAAGTGGTTGCACACCAAAAGTTTTATTAAGGAGACATGGAATACATTAGAGATACTCATATTAGAAGGAAGGTCTAAAGCGTAAGCCACTGGGTTAATTCTGTGGAGAATACAGAAAGGCCCAATATACCATGGTGCCAATTTCAGTGAGGAAACCCGGAGTCGGAGGTTGCGAGAGGACAGGCAGACCCTCTCTCCAACTTGGCAGGAGGGCAAAGGTAGGTGTCTGCGGTCAGCATGAAGTCTGTACCTATCATTGGCACGTTGCAAGAACTCTTGGACCTGTATCCAAGTGGAATGAAGACCACAGAGATGCTCTTCTAATGCAGGAATGCTCTGAGGATCAAATGAGTCAGGCAACATAAATGGTTGGAAACCATAATTCGCCATAAACGGAGACAATCGGGAAGCGGTATTAACGGCACTATTGTGAGTAAATTCTGACCAAGGTAAGAGGTCTGACCAGTAGTTATGATGGTCGGAAATATAGCAATGTAGAAAATGCTCCAAGGACTGGTTGGCTCATTCTGCAGCCCTATTAGACTGCGGGTGATACACAGAAGACAAGGAAAAGCTGAATTCCCAACTGTGCACAAAAGGCTCGCCAAAACCTGGATACAAACTGGCTACCCCTGTCCGAGACGATAACCTTGGGTAATCAAAAGATCTCCTGAGCAAAAAATGGATGCCAGTTCTTTGGATGTGGGCAACTTCTTAAGTGGAATGCAATGTGACATTTTCAAGAACCGGTCAACCACTATAAAGGATAAGTGTGTTGCTCTGGGAGTTGGGTAACTCCACAATAAAATCCATAGACAGGTGGGTCCAAGGCCTCTCTCTATTGGCTATAGGTTATAGTAGGCCCACTGGAAGGTGTCGTTGTGTCATTTATAGCACACACGGAACAGGAAGCTACGAAGGCGGCTACATCAGCATGGAGACTAGGCCACCAGAATTGTTGGGAAATAGCCCAAATTAGTTTATTCTTCCCTGGGTGGTCAGCAGCCTAGGGAGAATGGTAAGTCTGGAGCACAGCGGTTGAAGACTCTCAGGGACAAAACAGCGATCACACGGTTTTTCAGGAGGAGAATAGATCTGAGCGGCAAGAATTTTGTCCCCCAAAGTTGAAGTGAGACTGGTACGAACCGTAGCCAGTATACGATCGGGAAGTATCACAGGAACAGAAACTGACTCCAACTTGGAAGCGGAGGAAAACTGTTGGGACAATGCATCAGCCCTTACATTCTTAGTACCGGGAAGGAATGAGACTATATAATTGAAGCTTGACAAGAAAAGAGCCCATCACGCCCTTCTGGGAGAGAGGCGTTTAGCCTCAGACAAGAATGTGAGATTCTAATGGTCAGTCAGAATGAGAACCAGCACAGTGGTACTTTCAAGGAGATGCCTCCATTCTTTAAGGGCTAAAATGATCGCTAACGACATTCTGTCCCCAATCTCATAATTGCATTCTGCAGAAGACAATTTGTTGGAAAAGTAACCACAAGGATGCATAGCGCTCTCAAGGTAGGACGCTGAGACAAAAGGACACCAACTCCAGTCTCAGATGAATCAACTTCAAGGTTGCATGGTAACGTGGGATCAGGATGTGTCAACACAGGAGTAGAAACAAAGGCAGCCTTGAGAGACTCAAAGGCTTTAATGGAATCTGGAGACCAATTCTGTGAGTTACCGTCCTTTCTGGTCATATCAGTCAGGGGTTTGACCAGAGACGAGAAGTTATGAATAAACTTCCGATAATAATTGGCAAAGCAAAGAAAACTTTGTAGTGGACTTAAACCCACGGGTCAAGGCTAGAACTGCCAATAATTTCTCTGGATCCATTGAAAAACCAGTAGTGGAAATTACATAACCCAGTAATTTAACCTGTTCATGATGGAACTCGCACTTCTCCAATTTACAGTACAGGTTATTATCTCTCAGCGGCTGAAGCACACGTCAGACATCTGTGTGATGGCTCTCTGGGACTTGGAATATATGAGGATATCATCGAGATAAACCACCACACATTGCAACAAACCTCGAAGGACATCGTTAATGAATTCCTGAAAAATTGCCGGAGCGTTGCAAATACCAAATGGCATTTTGAGGTATTCGCAATGGCCTGTCCTGGTATTAATCGCAGTTTTCCATTCATCGCCCTCCTTGATCCTCATGAGATTATATGCCCCTGTCAGATCAAGCTTTGTGAAAACCACTGCTCCGTGGAGGTGGTCAAATAATTCCGTAATCAACAGAATCGGATAGGCATTCATAATCGTGAAGCGATTGAGACCCCTATAATCAATACAAGGTCTCAGTTTGCCACTTTTCTTTTTCACAAAGAAGAAACCAGCACCAGCAGGAGACGAGAATTTGTGGATGAATCCTCAAGAAAGTGCATCGGCAACATACTCCTCCATGGCTTTGTCCTCCGAAACAGACAAAGGGTAAACCCAGCCACGAGGGGGTATGGCACCAGGTTGAAGACCAATTGCGCAATCATACGACCGGTGTGGAAGCAAACTACCGGCTTGACCTTTGTCAAAGACATCAGTAAAATTGCGGTACTCCTCCAGCAGGGAGGAGAGTGAAGAGGTGCACAAGACCTTAGCCACTTTCTGAAAACATGTATTACTGCATTGTGGAGACCAGGAAAGAACCTCAGCATGAAGCCAATCAAAAGAGGAGTTGTGCCTCTGTAACCAAGGATAACCAAAAACAACCAGAAATGAGGTGAGGAAATGACTTGGAATTGGATTATCTCATGGTAAAGAGCCCCTATGGCCATGGTCAACGGAACAGTCTCATGAGTCACATGGGCAGGCTGTAGAGGTCTCCCATCAATAGCCTCAATGGCAATGTTGAGTGGCACAAAGCTGCCGCGGAATCGAGTGCTTTGACACAAAGGCACCATCTATGAACAGGCCTGCAGCCCCAGAGTCGATTAGAGCCTGTATCTCGATGGACGACTCAGACAAAGAAAGGGTAACCGGAACCAGGGGCTTATCCTTCTGAATAACTGGGGACGAAACTGGGGACAAAACAATGCCACCTAAGGACCTCAAGGACCTAACCCCAGGCGTTTCCTGGACGGGTAGGACAAGACTTCAGGAAGTGACCTTGCCACAAAAAAGGCACAATCTCTCCCTCCTCTTTAAGGCCCTCTCATCCACAGAGATATGTGTGAAGCCCAACTGCATGGGTTCTACCTCACTGGAAGACTCGGTACCAGGAGATATGGGAGGGGAGGGAGGCAAGGGTGGGACTCCAAAGCTCAGAGCCAAACGTATAGGAGGCTTCCGCAAGTGCTCCTTAAAGGAAGGTCTCTCTTGGAGTCTGGAGTCAATGAGAATGGCAAAAGTGATTAATTTCTCTTAGTGGAAATGTCTCAGGCTGCTCTCTCATCTTTGAGGTTATCAGAGAGACCATGAGAAAAATCAGCCACGAGTGCCTCATTGTTCCAAGCAACCTCTGCTGCCAGAGTACGGAATTCAATGGCATAATCGGCAACAGTTCTCGTACCCTGACGGACATGAGGCCTTTGGCAGTAGAAGTGGAGCATGCGGGAACGTCAAATACCCTTTTAAAGGAAGCCACAAACTCTGGGTAACTCAGGACAACGAGTTTTTGTGTCTCCCATAGAGGGTTTGCCCAGGCCAAGGCTCTTTCAGAAAGCAAAGATATCATGAAGCCTACTTTGCTTCTATGAGTGGGAAACGCCTGGGGCAGCATCTCAAAATATATCCCAACCTGGTTGAGAAACCCTCTACATTGAACTGGATCGCCCCCAAATCGCTGGGGAATATTCAAGGCAGGTGCGTGCACAGAGACTAGAGCAGAGACGGCCTGCAACATAGGTTGAACCGGAACAGCCACAGTGAAAGGATCCAGGTGAGCAGTGCGAATCAGGAGCATCTGTAAAGCTATGGCAAACTGATCCATGCGGTGATCCTGTTCATTCAATCTGGAAAAGATATCACCAGCAAGTGGATTACCTGTATCTTCTGAATTCATGGCTTTCGACTACTGTCAGGAACCATGAATCAGACTGAGACAGAAATGCAGTTAAAATCACACTTTAATAAAATGGTAAAATGGTACAAATAATGTAGTCAAAACATAGCCAGAGTTTGGTAACCAGAGCAGGTAGTCAGAAGAAGCCAGTAAAACAGGAGTCCGGGGGGCGTGGCCTGGAGAGCAATGGAATAGGTCGCAGGCTGTGTGAGCTCCGCTGACCCATACTCCGATTTTATTATCCTGCAGCCATCCTACCCATCGGACACCCTAAAATATACCTGGGGACAAATCCTGTCTTCTCCAATACTGTTGGAGCCTGCTGAGTCGCCAAAACACCGCCCGAGACCTCTGGACCGGTACTAGCCCTAGGAAAGGCTGTGGCTTCATCCTAGTCTCCGGAGCGGCGGCTATCTTGCTCCACAAGCCGGCAGCCTGGGCAAGTTTTTCGGGTCCCCCTGACTGCCAGAAGCTGCCCCCTCTCCTGGAACCACATCCGGACTGCCCGAGGCCGCTGGCACAGTACACCCACGGCCGAAATCTGCTTTAGGACAGACCGTGGCGCCGGCCTGCTCTCTGGAGCAGCGGCCATCTTTCTCCACCTGGCTGCTCCCTGGTGAGTTTTCCTGGCCTTACTGGTTATCCCATGACCTTCCGGAGGGATCTTCGGGCTGCCTCCTCTCGCTGACGAGGGACACCTACAGCCCGCACCCGCCGTGAAAATGGAACTTGGCTCCGACCTAATCTGCACAGCAGCGACCATCTTGCTGCACCTGAAGAAGACCTGGTGATAGGTATATCGGAGCAGCGTTCCGCCATCAGGATCAAGACCCGTAAGCCAAAGATGGAGATGGCACATGCATCAGAGCGCGGACACAGCCAAGGTCTTGGATGTCATTGCAACGCTGCAGGGAACACTCACTGCCAAAATAGATGAGGTCAAGATTGACATCTCCCTGATATGACAAGACTTATCCAAGGTAAAAGACAGGGTAACCGAAGCCAAGACACGCATTGGAGCGGCAGAGGACATTCTGCACCCCCTGAGCCACACTACAGAGGAACTGCCACGCCAGATCCATCAATTACATGCTCACCAGGATGATATGGAGAATCGTTTGAGGTGATGTAACCTCCGGATCATTGGTTTACCTGAAAAGGTGGAAGGTACCAACCCTGCAGAATACTTGGAATCCCTTTTGATTCAACATTTTGGAAGAGAAGCCTTTTCCGTCATGTTCGCAGTGGAACGGGCGCACCGCATCCCAGCTAAACCTCCACCTGTGGGACCCCCCCAGGACCTTTATTGCCACGTTTCTTAACTTTAAAGACAGAGATAAAATCCTGCGGCTGACCAGAGAGAAAGGCAACATCACCCTGGGCAATGATCTTGTTGCAGTGTTCCCTGATTTCTCTAATGAAGTCCAAAGAAAGCGTGCACAGTTCCAAGTTGTTAAGAGACGGCTCAGAATGGTACACCTTAAATGTGCCATGTTGTTTTCGGCCAGACTGAGAGTGGAGGAAGATGGCAAAGTCCTATTTTTTGAGGACCCAAGGGCGGCAGCACAGTGGTTGGATCAACGCGGACGTCCGGACGGTTAATCGAACACATGGCCAGTTACCGTGAGTACTGTTGACATTGGCAGAGGATGGCGGGCCCCACCATTTCTCAATCTGAAACTTCCGCTGTGGGGAGGTAGTCTCAACTCACCATTCATTTTTTCGCACAAAGGCCTTACCCCCCCCCCCTTTTTTTCTCTGCTATTGTTTTTTGCCTCCCCCCTCATTTATACAACCCATGCATTACTAAATATGAGACCGGACTCCCCTATTTTGAGGACAAGGGGCCCATTTCCTAGGTTGTACCCCTTGGGAGGGAGGGGGACCAGAGCTTGTTGATACCCCTGGTTACGTGGCTTTGAGCCTGAGGCTGCTTGATCCACAGAGTTTACAACCCTGAGTAGTATACTACCCCCACAGCACAGTTGAGGAGACCTTTATAGGGCTGAGGCCCCATAACACTAATACACCAGGATGACTGTGTATCCTTGCAGCGAGAGTCTCACCTAGACAGAGAAAGAGACACATCAGACTTGCCTCGTGTCCTTTCCATGCTTCACACAGTGGAAAATCGTCCCCGACATGTTTGCAACCCTTATTTTTTCCTCCTTTTTTCCATATTATTCTGAACCTTACAGCTCAACAAATTCATAGCTCTGTACCTCCAGCTAACGTTGATGGCTGGAAGCTGATTTATATACAGGTTGCAAGGGAATGTATGCTTCCAGGCAAAACAGCATGTCTTTTTCTGTAGGCAGAGGGTGTACGAACATGGAGAAAGGGCTAGGAGACTGTTGGCGTATTTGGCCCACATGGACGATAAGCCCCCAGTTGTGGTGTTGCTTGCTGACCCAGACGGGTGAAATATAACAGACCCAGGACAGGTGGCGACTCAATTTAGAAAATTTTAGGAAAACCTATACAAGTCTCAGAGCACATACACACAAAGGGAGATTCGTTCATACTTATCCTCCATACAGTTCCCCCAGCTGAACCGAGAGCAAGTTGAGCTTCTGGATGCACCTATTACAGAACATGACATCACAGAAGCAATCACACAGCTAGCCAAATCTAAAGCTCCGGGGATGGATGGCCTACCGCTGGAATTTTATGTAACATACTCAGATATCTCAGAATTTTATGTAACATACTCAGATAAAGCCTTATACCAGTCCATTTTTGATCAGAACTCACTCCCCGAATCTATGCAGGAAACTCAAATCATAGTTCTCCCCAAACTGGGAAAAGACCCGCATTTCCCTGAGTCCTACAGGCCCATATCACTCCTGCAGGTAGATATCAAAATCTTAGCTAAAATCCTGGCCTCTAGGTTAAACACTGCTATCTTAACTTTAATTCATACGGACCAAACAGGCTTCATGCCGGGGAAAAACACAGCTATGAATATCAGGCGACTCTATATGAATATTCAAGCCCGACACAATAACTCAGGAATGAGGGTGGTGGTGGCGTTAGACACCGCTAAAGCCTTTGATTCCATAGAATGGCCATATCTGTGGGAATGTTTACACAATTACAGTTTTGGGTCACGCTTCATTAAATGGGTACAGCTCCTATATCAGTCACCCAGGGCAAGAATCTTTGTGAATGGATGGCTCTCGGAGCAGTTTCCACTAGAGAGGGGTACTAAACAGGGGTGTCCCCTCTCTCCTTTACTATATGCGCTAGCAGCTGAACCGCTGGCCATTGCCATCAGAGCACACCCTGATATTCAGGGTCTGCGCCGGGGGCCCCACAGTCGATAAAATAGGAATGTATACCGACGAGACCATATTATACCTTGCGGACCAGGGACAATCAATCCAAGCTGCGTTAAAACTCATTGAACAAATGGGGGGATACTTGGGTCTGCGAATAAATTGGGACAAGTCTCAGATTCTTCGTATAGATGTGTTCCCTCCTCCCTTCATGTCCCCTCCATTATCACTAGCTAGGGTATCCAAGATTAAATACTTGAGTGTGGAGGTGACTAGGGATCTGGTGGACTATACTCCTCTAAATGTAGCTCCCTTGTCTACTGAATCTACTGAAAATTAAAACGCAGACATGGTGCAGATTGCCATTGGGGGGTGATGGGGCGTGTAAATTTAATTAAAATGATTATGCTGCCTAAGATCTTATATCTGGTGTGGCATGCCCCCCTATACATCCCCTTAAAACTATTTAAGCAGATGGAAGTTATTTTAAATTCATTTGTCTGGGGGAATAGTAGACACAAACTAGCTTGGCAAACCTTAAAAAAACCCCACAGATATGGGGGGTGTATCCCTCCCGGATCTACAGGATTATTACCTAGCCTCACAACTATTCTATATTTACCATTTTCACATGTCGGAAATACAGCAATACAGATCACTGGTTTGTGACAAACCGGGACACCCAACGTATACATCCTGTTCAGGCCATTCTACGTGGGAAAAAAGCACCAGGTCCCACTGCGCGGTACAATTTGGGCATGTTGATACATCACCAAAGAATATGGGAAATTGCTCTCAAAAAGCAAAATGCGGGGAAATCTAATTCACATACCCCATTGTGGCTCAATAGTCAGATGCCAGAACTGGAAACAATTCCAGATTCAATAGTCTGGGCTAGACATGGAATATTATATCTCCATCAGGTCCTATCCACTTTTGGGCTTAAGCAGTTTCAGACCCTTAAAGAGGAGTTCTCCCTTCCACACCAACTAGCATTCAAATACTTGCAGCTCCGTCATGCACTTAGAACTCAGATACCGAATTTGGATCTAGGGATGGAGCCTCCCACTGTGCTGGGTATAGTTTTGGGAGACGACCCCTCCAAGCTGATATCACACCTGTACTACGCAATTAGACAATTGTTATAAGGAGTAGCAGCTGTGTCACACAAAGCTAAGACAGTATGGGAACAGGAAATGGGGCCCATAGAAGACGCTGACTGGAACGAGTTTTTAAAGGGAACCAAGACAGTATCTCCCAAGATGTCGGATAGACTGACACAAACATATATAGTTCATAAAGCCTATCTGACACCGATGAGATTGGCGAAGTTCCAGCACACGCCGGATCCGACGTGTCGCTTGTGCAGGGCTGACCCAGGCTCGTTTTACCATCTTATATGGAGCTGCCCTCATGTCCAGACATATTGGGCACAGGTTGTTTGTTTCCTCCATGACAATATGGGGTCCCCTGTGGTGCTAGACCCTAAGTTATGTATTTTGGGGATTCTGCCAGACGTAGAGGTGGATAAGTATCACACAATATTCATTTCTGAAACATTATATTTAGCACGTAAAGTGGTAGCACAGAGATGTATGCAGAATGTACCCCCTACAATACAGATATGGAAAAAAGCAGTAAATGATACCCTACCATTCAAGAAACTGATTTACGCACACGGGATCTTCACAGAAATATTCTAAGATCTGGGACAGATGGTTGGAGGACGGGGAGACCTGTGTATAGTTGTGTCATTCCCAGTGCGGCACTCACCTGCACCCGTGACACACATTGTTTATAGGATAGATTAATGTACCATTCGATTCACTACACCTATGAATATATTTATATACTCTGCAACACTTTTTTATACTTAATTTCGTTGTCATAATATGTAATTGACCTCCTATGAATATATGTACTCGAATGACTTGTAAAATGTGTTTTTATAGCAATAAAGCTGTTTTCTTCCAAGTAAAAAAAAAAACAGGAGTCCAGAGATCAGCGTAGTCAGAGGCAGCAAACAGGAATCAGGAAACAGAAGGGAAGTCAGCCAAGCAAAAGTCTTGAACAGGAAAACACAGCAGAGAGTATCTGGATATGTTGACCAGCGAAGGCACAGGAGATTTAATCAAGGGAGTTTAAGTAGCCAGCATAGCTGGCTGATGAGCAGGATATGATCATCACTGTGGAGTGATGAGTCCTGGCAATTAACCGACAGCTGAGCAGTCTGAGCTCTGAGAAGGGAGAGCTGAGCCCAGCCCTGACACATACAAACAGACTTCAGCTTCTAGATTAAATGTCTATGGGGAACTGTATCGAATGCTTTTACAAAATGCAGATACACCACATCCACAGGCCTCCCCCTATCTAGATGGCAGCTCACTTCCTCCTAGAATGTTAACAGATTGGTCTGGCAAGAATGACTCTTCGTTAACCCATGCTGGTTACTAATAATGATACTGTTATCTTCAGCAAATTCTTGGATATAGTCACTTATCATCCCCTTCATTAGGTTACCTACTATTGATATTAGGCTGACTGGCCTGTAGTTTCCACGAATATGTCTCTGCCCTTTTTTGAATATTGGTACCACATTGGCTGTTCTCTAATCAGCTGGTACCAATCCTGTCAGTATGCTGTCCAGAAAGATTAGGTATAATGGTCTGGCTATAACCTGACTAAGTTCTTTGAGGACTCTCGGGCGTAAGCCATCTGGTCCCGGTGATTTATTTGCGTTAAGCTTATCTAGTCTTTCCTTGACTCTGGCCTCTATTAGCCTTATATTTCATTTTCATGACACATTCAGACATTGGAGAGTGAAAATTCGCAGTTAAGATATGAATGATGTTTTCTGGCATGTCATAAAAAACACAGAACTAATACTGAAATACACCTTTAAAAATGTTTGCAACAATTATTCTATATTGATTGATATAGCCTAGTTCAAACCGATGCATGATTCTTCCTATGTACCTTCTCCCTGTTATTGTCTATTAATGTTTGTGCTTGGATCTCATCTTGGTATAAACATACGCAGTAAGATTTTCAGAATTATCAGTATTGCATGTATTGTATGGAGATTTGCACTCATGTGTACACTATAAATTGTGCCACCTGTGTAAAATATTTCTTCCACATACCAGACAAAGTAGCTTGTGTCTAGTGTTGCACAAATGCCAGTCAACATATTAAAATAATATAGCTTGGTGGAACAGGATGATTGTCTGCAGTAATGATGGAAGTCTAACATTTATTACAATAGGAATAAGGAAATGCCAAAAATTCATTATACACTAAAATCTTCCCTACAGGGTAGATTTTGTGTAGGGAATGGTGCAAGCTACACCCTCTTATAATTACAACCTCTGCTTAATAGTTTCATAATTAAAATTTTTATACCAGCTTTAATTTCTGTCACAAGAAATCTAATGATTTGTGAGGCAACCCTTATTTGAAAACTTATGAGCTTGCGAGTCAATTTTCCTATATTTTACTTTGTGAGACAAATATTAATAAAATTGTCTTAAAAACATTCTCGTTTAAATTAAGGCATCGTTTATAACTTCATAAAAATAGACAAAGTGTTTGTTTGAAATTCGTTTGGAACTTTTATTCAGAAACTTTAGTGGTTAAATTTAAAGATAACAGCCTAAATTACATTAAAGATAACAATCTAAATTACATTAAAGTGGATCATATATAAACAAAGCAATTTATGTGTTCACAATCTCATTAAGAGATTTTAATTTATACATATATTTATTCTAAAAATATAGACTGCCCGGTGTCAGATGTGACAAGCCCAAAACCAAGCCCATGACTGTGGCTAAGTTATAAAGATTTTCTCAAGAACCAAGCCCTTATTAAAAAATATAAAAAGCTGGTTTTTGCCCTTCACAGGACTTAAGTTTAGCCTTCTCTTCCACCTGCTTCTGATCTTACATGCTGTCATCTGCAAGAACCACAATGAGCCAAAGCCAACAGTCATGTGCGACCAAGCCTGGAAAGGCTCCTTGTGGAGCTCGGAGCTTTAGTAGTTGCTCAACTGGTGGTGGGTATGGCAGAGTCAACTTCTCTTCATCTTCTCTGATACGATCTGGAGGGCCTCAGAGTTACTCTGTGCACCTTGGTGGTAGAAGTGGTAAATATGGCACCAACAGTCTTTACTGCTTAGGAGGAAGCAAACGGATGTCCATAGCTACTGGCACCAATAAGGGAATAAGCACAGTGGGCAAAGGATTAAGCTTCAGTGATGAAAGTTATCCTATTTGTCCACCTGGAGGTATCCAAAATGTTACTGTCAACCAAATTCTCCTTCATCCACTAAAAGTTGATATTGATCCAAACATCCAGAGAGTCAAAACAGAAGAAAGGGAGAACATGAAATCTCTAAACAACAAATTTGCATGCTTCATAGACAAGGTAAGTTAAATGCGCTCAAATGTTCTGTAAAATTATTGCCTAAAAATATTATACTTTTCTTAACCTTACTGACTGTTTAGTCCTTACAACTGTTTTAGGTCAGATTCCTTGAGCAACAGAATAAAATTCTGGAAACAAAATGGAAGTTTTTGCAAGAACGAAGTAAAAAACTGGCCAACATGAAAGACAAGATCAAACCATTGTTTGAGGTGTACATTAGCAGCCTTCAAAGACAACTGGATACCACTAAGAATGAAAAATGTCGTCTTGAAGGAGATCTGAAAAACATGCAGGATGTTGTCGAAGATTTTAAGGCTAAGTAGGTGAAACTAAATTCATGTTTCCTATCCCGCATCAGTAAATAATAGTATTTACCTTCTATTCTGAATAGAATCAACTACAATATTAATACAAATTGACATAATTATTGGGGTTTTAAAAAAATTTGCTCTGAAATATCTTGAGTCCTGTATGTGTCAGAAAGTTCAAAATGGTAATTACTAAGAACTTATGTTTACCTTTGTTTACAGATATGAAGAAGAGATTAACAAACGTGCCTGTGCTGAAAATGAATTTGTATCTTTGAAAAAGGTATATTTCATAACAGTGGCTGAATTTGAATGTAACGTATCCCTTATTATTGTATCTTAAATATTGGGTTTTAATTTATTTAATTTTTCTAATTTTACTAACCTAAAAGAAATCCTGCTATTTTGTACTCAATTATTTTGGGTTGATTCTAAAAGTACATGAACTGTTTGTATTTTATTGAGAAGTACAACAACATGGTAATCAAATTCTCTCTGAAGAAGATCAATTTGTCTAAGTAGAAATGTACCTGACAGCAAAAATACATTTATTTTATCAATCTAGCTAAATTAAGTTTTTTTTTTTCCTCCCATTAATTTAATGTGTGAAAAATCCTTCTTAATGCTGTGTTCAGTTGGATTATTTTACATGAAAGTGTAATATTTAAGTATACAGCACCAAAACTGTTTGCAGTCTCCCTCCTGATGTACTGCTAGTTTAGTTTAATTTTAAACATTAAAGTCAAACTCTTGGTGAATGACTAGACATAGACACACAGATTAAATACTCATATGGGAGATATGTTTTCTGCCATAGGACTTGTGTTTCTGTCAATCCAATAGAGGCCTGATTTTTCTGTGCTACATTTAAAGTGTATGTTACCCCTAACATTTCATATTCCTGATATGTGCCTGTTGTACCATGTAATTGCATGAAATAGTTCCTGCTTATTTTGCATCGCCTCCTTTGTGAATCACCTATTGATCCTGTCAGTCCCCCCTGCTTTCCTATTTCAAACTGACCAGGGAGCACATCCATCACAACATGGTCAGTTTTCTTCTTTGCATTCTACTTGGGAGCCCAGTCTGCCTGCACTCCAATGGTCAGACTTCTATGGTTTGCATACACTTTAAGTTACACTTACAGATCTTGTCCCTCCATCAACCAGTTATTGGACAATGAAAGTAGAAGCAGCAGACTAATGTGCTTGTTTCTCTGCCACTTTGCTATCTCATCCTATCAACATGTCTATTGTTAGGAAATAAGCATTACGGAACACTTGTTTGGCTCCATGTGCTACTTCTTCCTGCCCCAGTCTGAGCTCTGTTGTTCAGAGGATTGCAAGAAAGAGAGCATTCAGATGTTTCCACTGCTTAGAATAATATAGGAAGGATAGCTAAACCCAATAACAAAAAATGTAAATATATTGCAATGTATGATCCTTAGATGTAGTGGCTTCTTTAAAAGGTAAGTTCACCTTTACATAAAATCTGTAAGGTGAACTTACAAAGGACCCCCTCCCCATCCCCCCTGGTCCCGCTGTACCTGAAGCCGGCGATCACCCGCTAGGAGACATCGGATCGCCACTTCACCGGTCCGGGGATTTGAAATTCCCCACGGCTTAATCTCCTAAACGTACCTCGTAAAGGTACGCATAGGAGGCATCTTAATTGGTCCATGTGACATTTTAATGAATAAAGTGCTGCAATAATATATGTCATTTATATCTTCCTGGGATTCAGTTTCAATGTTTCCTTGAAATATACCATAAAGTGTAGGAATGGATTCCGTTCAATTCAATATTTAGTGCATTTGAAGCTTTTTCCAAATCATTGTCATTCACAAACTGAATCTAGATGATTGGTTTGTAGGTGTTCTAAACAGCATTCTAAACACAACTGCAGCTCAAGTTTGTTTTATAGTTCTGGATATAGTAGTGAAGAGTTAAAATTGCTGGCAAGTCTCTATTTTTGTGATCCCTTTGGGGAGATTTTCCCTCACTTCCTGCCCCTGTAATACCTATGCGATAGTTAGTTGAGGTTGTCACCAGGACAAGAAGTCAAAAACAGCAATTACAACAATGTCAGATTTCCAAACCCTTTGTAACTCTACTAAAAATGTGGTTAGATTTCTGTTTGAGCTCTCGGTGGAAAAATTTCCCTTCACTCTGTTCTATTTTAATGCCAGCCCCACCAACTAAGCCCTTGACTTTGCTCCCCCTATACTACATTGTTGACTTACAGCTTACATAGGGTTGAAGAGTCTCTCTCCACCCTCATGTGATAGTACTGAGAACATGAGCTCAAAACACCAGTGCTGCCATGTGAAATGGGATTATGGACAGTTTGCTTGAATACCATTATCTGCATAGAGTGGCAAAGTGCTAAAATTAAGGGGAGTATGTGCTGCTAATAGGGTTGCATTTAAAGGAAGCTGTTACTTTGCCCTGCAAAACCAAACACAGAGTTGCTCTAAAGTAAACCTACCCTGAGAGATCTATAGAGACTGTCAATGTTGACCTCTTCGTTTGAATGCTAGCAGCCCAGACATCTGTGACTTTTTAAGCAAACCAACCTGGAACAAGCATGTAGGTCAGAAAGTCAGAGTGAACTGAGAACTACTGACTTGCATGACAGTGGACTATGACATTGTTACAAATTCCATGTTGTCTCTGTATTCCTTTCATAAACCATGACAATTTTTTTTCATATAGTTTTATGGAATTTTCCCATTATGCCTGCATATGTGCTTTTCTGTTATATAAAAAAAACAGTTAGGTGCTTTAGTATAGGACTATTCGTTTTAAATGCATTTAACATGCTTTCATGCTTTTTTTAAGGATGTTGATGTCCTGTACATGCAAAAGACTGATCTGGATTGCAAGCAAGATGCCTTGGTGGATGAGCTAAATTTCCTGAAGACTTTGTTTGATGCGGTATTAAACCCATTATTTAAATTATTAACTGCTGTTAAAGTGCTGATTTATCAATGGGTGGGCTGGATTGGCTACGAGAATAGATAAAACCCTTTTTCAGTGCTTACACAACAATTGCATTGTGTTTGCTTGTCAAATTTTACGATAACAATTAATTGCAGGGTGTATGATATGTTTGTGTAATCCCTTAAACCATTTGCATGTAAGCCCATGAAAAATAAAAACTTTAGGCAAATAGAAAATGATGCAATAGAAAATGCTGTCATTGTAGCATATAGGTCAAAATAGCATTGTGGGAAGCTAATAATAAATGTTTAGAACGTAATTTTATATTCCACAAATTTCCCAATGCAAACTACAGACTGCCCATATAGGACAATGTATACACATTGTTATAAAAGGTGAACAGATTTTTGGGTCATTTTCATTTATGGCATCTATATTATTGCCCCTGCCCTTTTGGAGCTTGCTAGAAAGTTTGTAGAAAGGATCCTCTATTGGTAGGCAAATTCTTGTCTTCCTCTTTAAATCCTCTGGTCCAGTTTGCTGGGTTTTATGTATTAACGAGTCTCTTTGCCAGGTTGGCACACAATATTGCTCTCCCTGGCAGATTGTTAATCTTTAATTTCAGTTCACCTTCTGAAGCCTGTAGCTGGTCATATGTTTTTTTCTGTCATGTCACAATAGAGAGCATCTTGAATCATCTGCATAGTTGGAGAGAAAGATGCTTGTTGTCTGCCTTCACGTTGTAAAGCGATGCGCAAATTGTTGGCGCTATATAAATCCTGCATAATAATAAATAATAATAATAATATTACAGCAAATTGTTTGCCCAAAACTGTTGCATATTGGAAGAGTCTGTCCTTTTAGAGAGCTAAAAAAAGAGAAAGAAGACATACAGATAATCTAAAGAGAGAATGTTATTAAGCAAGAAATTGCAGTGTTAAAGCAGTCTTAAATTATATCTAAAATCAGCATTGGCGTGTGCAGCCTATTGCATTAGGATGTGCACCCCAAAGCACACATGCGTGGACAGTATAACAGCAGAGCAGTGGATGGTGTCAGTAGAGCAGAGATTGGTGTCAGTAGTTTTTATTTTTATAGTTTTTTTACAATTTTGTTGTTTTAATTATTTTTTACAATATTATTTTTTTTCAATTTCTCTTTAGGAGCCCAGTTGGGGGTTCTTGGTGAAATATCAAGGGTCTAAACAGACCCCTTATTTCTGGACAGTGAACTAACGAGAAGTGCTCTGTGCTGAGAGGCATCCTGTTCATTCAATAACTGTGTTAGTTCAGAAAAGGATGAGGCTGGTAAATGAAATATTTACCATCCCCTTCCCTGTTCTCCATCCTGAAACATCCCACGCAGCAGCTGGCAGGAGAGGAAGGAAGCTGGTAGCACCGAAGGGGGGGGGGTCAGGAAGCAGGGGAAATCAGCACTGTACAGGGTGATTAGGGTGTGCCCAGACACACCTGGCATACCCTGTGCACACGCCTATGAAAACCAGAAAAAATGATATAGTACAGCTTATGAGTCCCTATATGTGATAGCTGCTTCAATTTTTTTACAGCTATGTACATTTTTTTCAAGTACAGACAAATACCTGTTGATTCTGTCAGAAATCCAGTATTCTTGTCACTTTTTGTACACT
The DNA here is from genome assembly GCF_042186555.1 of Aquarana catesbeiana. Taxonomy (NCBI): domain Eukaryota; kingdom Metazoa; phylum Chordata; class Amphibia; order Anura; family Ranidae; genus Aquarana; species Aquarana catesbeiana. The sequence goes on along the minus strand of NC_133325.1, from coordinate 140,373,751 downwards.
GAACTGATATGCCAAACATTATCAGCTTTCCCAGCTATATTCTGTGAGCTACAAATCAAAATTCATCTACATATAATGTAGATTTAATATGTAGAAGAGTGGGAGTGGTTTATTATTGGCCTTATCAGCAGAGTAGCCTAGGGTGACAATGCTGAATGTCCATACACACAGTGAGCGTTGTTGCCCTAAGAAAGGAAAGTGTGTCTATGGTGGAATTGCCAGGTGAACATAAAGGAAAAACAGCCTGAAAAAAGCAAACTAATGCAGCCACCACACCTAGGTGGTAAGTTGCAATCTATATCCTTTTTCTTTTTGGATTTATGTATGCTTTAAGAGGCCTCTAACACTTTACGAGTGCTTGTATCAGTTATCAGTTCAAGTACCTCTATTATGTGTGCCCATTGCAGTTAGTAGGTCCGGTTTCTCTATCATGTGTCTAGTACTAATGGATATTTTGAGAAATGATAGACTGTTGGGGGACATTGTTACCCAGAGCATTAAGCAAGGTCTTTTTTTACATGTTGTTACACTTGCTCATTACAGGAATTGGCTGATATGGAAGAACGAATTTCCAACACCAATGTTATCTTGACTATGGACAACAACCGAGACCTGGATTTGGATGGAGTCATTGCTGAGGCTAAAGCTCAGTATGAGGAAATTGCAGCCAAGAGCAGAGCGGAGGCCGAAGCCAACTATGCTAGACAAGTAAGTGATAAGCAACGAATATGCCCATGCCTATGTTGGGAAACAACAACTTTGCTACACTTATTCAATATCACAATACATGCCAGAGTGATAGCAATAATTCTAGGGCCATCGTTCATGGTTAGCATATAAATATATGAACTAAAAATAAGTAAAGAACCGCGCTATGTGCATGAATGTGAAAAAAATAAGTAAGTAAATCGTGAGTAACCAAATTTGAAAAAAATCCTGATGCTGAACACTATAACCTCGATATAAAGGCAAAGATCAAATGCATAACAATCAGTGTAGCACTGGACATAAATAATGTGACTAGTGACTAAAGATTTGTGCACACTCTCTATTGTTACCAAGATGTGGTGCCCAGATAAGCAATATAAATGCACATAAGCTATTTTACCAAAGCCTATATCCAAATATAATACATAGTGAAATTCTCATATGTGATATTTCTAAAAATGTGGGTCCATGCCCAAAATGACATATGTGAAAAAACTTAGTAAATAAACACAAAAAAAATGGTAAAATAAAAAGTTCAAAAAAGTGTCCCAAATAACAAAGTGTTAATTCCAGAACAAGATGTATTGCAGGGTTCGGGAATACTTGATCCACCTCTTGTGCGGCCCGCCACCAAATGGTAAAATTGAAGGCTTACCGCAAAGCCTGCGACCGCCCTTACTCAGGGGGGTCAAAACAGGCTTAGTTGTGATGAAATCCAAAGATGATGGACCCTCCGAGCCCCCATTGATGTTGCTTCCCCATTGATAGGCCCGCTGGTTGCCAGTCACTCTACTCACGTGTGAGGAGCTTGTGGTGGAAGCTGTGGTTTATCTTTCCTGAGAAGAAACACTAAAGAATTTCCTGGGAGCATACTTCCACATTGGGGTCCCCGGTGCTGTGAGCTGCCTGTTTGATGGAGTGAAAGAGGGCTCGGAGGGTCCATCATCTTTGGATTTCATCACAACTAAGCCTGTTTTGACCCCCCTGAGTAAGGGTGGTCGCAGGCTTTGCGGTAAGCCTTCAATTTTACCATTTGGTGGCGGGCCGCACGAGAGGTGGATCAAGTATTCCCAAACCCTGCAATACATCTTGTTCTGGAATTAACACTTTGTTATTTGGGACACTTTTTTGAACTTTTTATTTTACCATTTTTTTTGTGTTTATTTATTATTATTTTAAGTTTTTTCACATATGTCATTTTGGGCATGGACCCACATTTTTAGAAATATCACATTTTTAGAAATATCACATATGAGAATTTCACTATGTATTATATTTGGATATAGGCTTTGGTAAAATAGCTTATGTGCATTTATATTGCTTATCTGGGCACCACATCTTGGTAACAATAGAGAGTGTGCACAAATCTTTAGTCACTAGTCACATTATTTATGTCCAGCGCTACACTGATTGTTATGCATATAAATATATGACCTGTAAATGCTTTTAAAAGTCGCCTTTTGACAATTTTGGGTACCAAAGTTTGTCGCTGTTTCTTGGTTTCTATTTACTTGACACAACGCCATATTTTATATTTTACCGAAAAGATACAGAAGTTAATTTACAAAAAGCCAATAGACTGTGCACTTTGAAAAGTGCAATTGCACTCTGCAGGGCAGTTACAAAGTAGGCGAGGTTGAAAAAAGACACAAGTCCATTAAGTCCAACCTATGTGTGTGATTAAATGTCAGTATTAAATTGTATATCCCTGTATGTTGTGGTCGTTCAGGTGCCTATCTAATAGAAATTATCGATGCCCGCGGCTGAGACCACTGCCTGTGGAAGAGAATTCCATATCCTAACGGCTCTTACAGTAAAGAACCCTCTACGAAGGTTAAACCTCTTTTCTTCTAATTTTAGTGAATGGCCGCGTGTCTTATTAAATTCCCTTTCATGGAAAAGCTTTATCCCTATTGTGGGGTCACCAGTACGGTATTTGTACATTTAAATCATATCCCCTCTCAAGCGTCTCTTCTCCAGAGAGAATAATTCCCGTGCTCGTAACCTTTCCTCATAACTAAGGCGCTCCAGTCCCTTTATTCATTTTGTTGCCCTTCTCTGGACTCTCTCCAGTTCCAGCACATCTTTCCTGCGGACTGGTGCCCAGAACTGGACAGCATATTCCAGGTGCTGCCGCACCAGAGTCTTGTAGAGTGGGAGAATTATTGTTTTACCTCTGGAGTTAATTCCCTTTTTAATGCATGCCAATATTCTGTTTGCTTTGCTTGCAGCAGCTTGGCATTGCATGCCATTGCTGAGCCTGTCATCTACTAGGACCCCCAGGTCCTTTTCCATCCTATTCCCCCAGATGATCTCCCCCTAGTGAGTAGATTGCATTCATATTTTTGCCACCCAAATGCATTATTTTACATTTTTATACATTTAACCTCATTTCCCATGTAATTGCCCACCCCATTCATTTGTTCAGTTCTTCTTGCAAAGTTTCCACACCCTGCGGAGAAGTTTTTCCCCTGTTGAGCTTAGTATCGTCCACAAATAGAGATTGAGCTGTTTATTCCATCCTCCAGGTCGTTTATGAATCAATTAAATAGGATTGCTCCCAGGACAGAACCCTGGGGGACACCACTTTCCACCTCAGACCATTCTAAGTACTCCCCATTTATCACTACCCTCTAAACTCAACCCTGTAGCCAGTTTTCAATCCATGTACTCACCCTTTGGTCCATGCCAATGGACCTTACTTTATACAGTAAACGTTTATGGGGAACTGTATCAAATGCTTTTGCAAAATCCAGATACACCACGTCTAAGGGCCTTCTTTTATCTAGATGGCAGTTCACCTCCTCATAAAAGGTTAATAGATTGGTTTGACAAGAACGATTCTTCATGAATCCATGCTGATTATTGCTAATGATACCTTTGTCATTACTAAAATCTTGTATATAGACCCCTATCATTCCCTCCAAGAGCTTGCATAGAATTGATGTTAGGCTAACTGGTCTGTAATTCCCAGGGATGCATCTTGGCCCTTTTTTAAATATTGGTGCTACATTGGCTTTTCTCCAATCAGCTGGTATCATTCCAATAAGGAGACTGTTCGAAAAAATAAGGAACAATGGTCTGGCAATTACTTGACTGCATTCCTTAAGGACCCTCTGGTGCAAGCTGGTCCTGGTGACTTATTAATGTTAAGTTTTTCAAGTCTGTTAAGTTTTTCAAGTCTATTTCTAGTTCTCTCCTCTGTTAGCCATGAGGGTGCTTCCTGTGACATGTCATGAGGATAAACATTGCAGTTTTGGTTACTGAAGCCCCCCAATTCCCTCGTGAAGACTGAGGAGAAGAATACATTCAATACCTTCACCATCTCTCCATCCTTAGTAACCAGATTCCCTTCATCATTCTTTATGGAACCAATATGATCTGCCCTCCCTTTCTTACTATTTATGTACTTAAAGAGCTTCTTGGGATTTTTTTTACGCTCCTCCACCATGTGCCTTTCGTGTTCTATCTTAGCTGCCCTGATTGCACTCTTACATTTCTTGTTCAATTTTTTGTAAAGTTGGAATGCTGATGATGATCCCTCAGCCTTGTATTTTTTGAAGGCCTTCTCCTTTTTATATGCATTTTTACTTTGGAGTTAAGCCACCCAGGACTTGTATTAGCTCTTTTAAATGTATTTCCCATTGGGATGCACTGGCTAATGCCCTTATTTAATATGCTCTTAAAGCATACTCATTTTTCCTCCGTGTTGCTCCAGAGCTTAGTAAGTGAGATAAAGCTTCACTTTGCAAAGAATACCCAATCACATACAAGGCAATAAAAAAACTGCATCTTTGCATGCACATGATTGGATGATGGAAGTTAGCAGAGCGTCTGCTCATTTACTAAGCTCTGGAGCAACTGCTCTTGCAGAGTGCAACTGCACTTTGCAAAGTGAACAGTCTTTTTGTCTTTAGTAAATCAACCCCACTGTGTTTGCATGCACTAAAAGTAATTTTAGTGTATTTTTTACTCAAAAATAAGTGTTTGATAAATGTGTGCTAATATCATGGGATCTAAAATATTGCAACTACCAACATTTCATTGCCCAGGGTCTCTGCTTTCAGAAAATATTATATTTGGCAGTCTTAATTAATCTTCAGCCCTAAAATGTGCAATTTAAAAGCGCTGTTTTTTTTGTTTTTCTTTTAACCTGCAAGGCAATGTCATAATGTGCTCGTATGCATTGCATACGAGCACATTATGTGAAACTTACCTTAGAACAAAGCCCTCCAGCAGTGCGCTGTAACCACTGAAGGTGCTTCCATCTTCACCCAGTCTTCCTTCTGGGTTTGCAGACTCCGGTTGTGTTGAGCCCATGCATGCGTGCAGGAGCCGCCGTTTACGGCACAGGACTCTGAATGAACAGCATGGGTATGCCATTTCTTCCGAGCATAGGTGCTGGTGATGTCACCGGCTGCATGTACAGTACACATCTCCTAAACAGTGCACATTTAGGAGATATTTAAAGTACCTATAGGTAAAAATCATGCATGGGAGTTTGCTCCCACTTTAACATGTGTGCAAAAATGCTGTTTTACTGTATAATAGGAGTATGTAAAAAACTTTATTGTCTATAGTCTGGGCACAGTTGCTTTTTAATATCTGTTCAGTCACTGGAAACACAGCATTACATTATTTCTAGTATTTTCTCAGATTAAAATAATCATTCTATTTGTTGGCTTGATCATTGACTGACTTCTCTATAGATCATACTTTTAGCGACCAGTATTGTTTTATTACTTTCCATATTACAGTTTTAATACTTATTGTTTACATACCTCATCAGCTTTCAAAACTTTTAAAGGAAACAAAACTAACATTTTTAATTTTTTTTTCATTTTGGTAGTTTTTTTTCCCCATGTTCAGATGTTTTCAGTGCACCCATATGGATGATTACCCATGACATTCTGCCCCAATGACTATACAGGTAGAATACACAGAAGAAATATGCCCCAAAGAAAAAATAAAAAACTTACAGAGGCCTTAACCCTCCCCTACTCTACTAAGAAAGATCTTTTTTTCCTGTCCATGCACCCTCACTTCCTGTCTCAGTGTGCGCCGTCACCGGAGCAGGAAGTTAGGAGGTGGTCTGGGTAATCAAACACACAACAATAAAGTCCTGACAAACATTATAAACTTTTTCCACTCTATCCCAAACAAACAAAAAAGTTTAGGCTGCAGTTCCATTTTACATTTAATTGATGCAGTAGAATAATTTGTGTTGTGACTGTTAATTGTATGATCTGTAATACAACATTTGAATTTTTGCTGGGTTAATGATAAATATTACACAAATACCAAATAATCTGCACATCCCTGACAGTACCAGCTGCTCAAAGACACAGCGGGGCTACATGGGGACAATCTGCGTAATCAGAGGAATGAGATCCAGGATCTGAACAGCATGGTAAAAAGACTGCATGGAGAAATCGACTGTGTAAAGAAACAGGTAAGACCTTTCCTACTGTACACAGTATGTTCTCATCTTGGTTCCTGTTACTGATGATAGGGCCCTTACAGGGGAGGGGGTCAGTCTTGGGTATGCATCTATTGTTAGATCAGCCATGTCTGTATCATTTAATTAGGTAATAATTACCATAGTTTAATTTCACATCCCAGGCTGTTTAACTAAACTTCAAGCGGATATAAAATATAGTTTAATTTGATGTGTATTGGTTAAAAATTGCAAATGAAAACTAGCATAGGAACCTGAATCTGCCTTTGCATCAATCTCCAACAATTCCCCCTCAAAGCAGCATTCACATCCCTCTGAGCCATCTGTGGCTTAAAGGCTAAGTTCACTTTTGTTCACCTTTTTTTTTTCTTATTTCAGCTCCCCTATGTACCAATAAAACATTAACGTACTTCTTTTGCAAAAATAAAACAGCTTTCCATTTATTCTACCCATGGTTAACTCACTCTGTTCATGGCTGTTTAAAAACCTGCTGCATTACTTCTGCCTTACTTCCTGAATAGACTTTAGGTCATGTTACAGGAAGGAGTTGCAAAACAGAAGAAAACAAATAGCGTAGTGCTAAAAATTGACATGGCACATAGGCCAAAATAAAGGCAGTGAACCCAAATAACACTCAAAATGAAATGAAGCAAAAAATAATATATAAGTGTTAAGAAAAAAAAATTACATGAACTATGTGTTGAACATTGCTAGCTTTTGCTTCTTTTTTGGATATCCATTTCACATTTTTTTTCTTAACACTTATATATTATTTTTTTGCTTCATTTCATTTTGAGTGTTATTTGCTTTCACTGCCTTTATTTTGGCCTATGTGCCACGTCAATTTTTAGCGCTACACTATTTGTTTTCTTCTATTTTGCTATTTATCCAATTTGCTGTGTTAGCTGCTATCTTTAAGGGCAGCACTGAATTATTTGCTACACTTTTTACAGGAAGGAGTTGACCAGCTGATCTCATTAGCACACACCCTGCATCATCTATCCTCCGCTGGTCAACTCCTTCCTGTGTCATGACCTAAAGTCTATTCAAGCATGCTTACCCTAGATTTGGAGAATTTTTAAACTTAGCATGTTTTTTTTTCTAACAGCTTTAAAGTATCATTTTATTCCTGCAGATTTGTGCACTAGAGACAGCAATTACTGATGCTGAACAGCGTGGGGATGTTGCTTTGAAAGATGCCAAAAATAAATTATGTGAACTGGAAGCTGCTCTGCAGAAAGCCAAAGAAGATCTTGCAGTTCAGCTACGTGACTACCAGGAACTGCTTAATGTAAAAATGGCTCTGGATCTTGAGATTGCCACCTACAGGACTCTTCTGGAGGGTGAAGAAAGCAGGTAAGTGTTATAAAATAAGTGGCCAAAGAAAAGCATCATATATCTAAAAGCAAATGTATCCTGTACTACTTATGCAAGCTTTATTAGTGTAATATTTTCAATATGAGTCTAATTTACTAGTGTCTTTAAAGCAGACCTTCCATTAAAGTATATGTAAACCCTCACCTTGTAAAACAACCCAATCAGTTTAAAATAGAAATAAAAAGGCAAAACATTTGTTTTTATAAGTGACCACATAACCTCTGTTCTCAACTCCATAAGAATCTTAGAGAGCTGAGGAGGGAGAAGCAGCAGCACACTGATCTTCCCTCTGAATGGGTGCGCAGGGGGAAGATATGTCAGCACCAGTCTGCTCATTGGAGGAGAGCAGGCTGAGTTTCCAGCACAACCAGCAGACTGACAACATGGTGCTCTCAAGACTAGTGTGATCAGTTTTTAATAAGTAAGCAGAGGGACTGGCAAGCTCACCAGGTATTTCACACAAAAGAATCAATACAATGAGAACATGATACTTTCAGACAAGTACATGGTACAGCAGGCACATATCAGAAATATGAAATTCTGGGTTGAAATATTCTTTAAGGAAATCTCCCTAAGATTAATTTCAAATTATATTATGAAGCCATGGATGGTATTTTGCTATGTATTCTTATTTTAAATGGGTAAAAGAAGTGGGAGGTGTCACTTTTTTTACCTTAAATTCAGTTGAAAGTAAGGGATTGCAGATCTGTTTCCCCTATTCATATGGTCTTCCTATAGCATGCCACCCTTAAGTGTGCCTTCACCATTTTTCTATCTTCAGTACTTCATCCCTGTACTGTGCCTCACCTCCACATGCAGTGCCCACTTGTTTCATCTCCCAGTAATGTGATCGTTTATGTTCTATACCTCACCTCCAGCACCCCTATGCTACTGTTTTTCTCCACCTCCGGCATCCCCCTCCCCCTCATACTTTGGTTTGGGCATTATAGTCTTTGCTCTGATTAAACATTTCTCTGAGCTGCAGTTATAGCTAATGCCAGGGTACTAGGTATAATTCTAGATCCTGTCCTTTCAGCCTCAAATCCAATCGCTGTCTAAGTTTTGCAAAATTCACCCCCATAATATTTCCAAAATATGCTGCTACTTAACCAATGAAACCACTAAGTTACCACCTTGTCACTTTTGCCTTGACTATTGCAACTCCCTCCTCATTGGCCTACATCTATGGGCTATCCCCATCTTTATTTTATCATGAAAGCCCAATAAACACAAATCAAAACACAAGCAAAAACATACAAAGCTATTTACAACTCTTCCCCGAGCCAGTCACCAATCTTCACTAACCACTCTCAAAATATCATCCAAATCCTCTCTGCTCCTTGTTTATAGTTGCCATGTTTGCATCCAGGACTTATTCAGTCCCTCTTCCATCCATCGGAACTCTTTACCCCAATCTACTTAGCTATCTCCTACTCTGTCCAACTTTAGGCGATCCCTGAAAACTCATCTCTTCCTCTCCTCCCCTAAAAATATAATTGTTCGTTTTGCCATCAGTTCATCTCTATCAGTTAATACCTTTTTGTATCCCTTGTCCATTCCTATTAGATAGTAAGTTTTTATGAGCAGGGCCTTCTCAACCCTCTTGTATTAAATTGTATTATTTCCCTTTATTTTGTAAACAGCTGCACAAACTGTTGGTGCTATATAAATGCTGAATAATAATAACAGTAATAATAGTAATAATAAATGAGGGCTTTTTCCTATTTTATTTCAGTATGCACGGGGCTGGGTAGGGTGGGATCATTTTATAATTTTCACTCTTAGAGCTGTATTTCCAAAATAGCCCTGCATCCACTGTTATCTTTTATTGCACAAGAGTTGCAATAATGATAATTTGCAAAACCTTGTTAACAAAAAAACATTTTATTCATGAATTATCTCTAGTGCAGACTTTATTGTAATCTATAACACTGTTTTTTTTTTTTTTTTTGCAGGATTCATGGCGAAGTTGACAACAACGTTACAATCTGTAAGTTTCACTTTAAAACAAATATATAATTTACAATCCTAAAGCCAAACTCCAAGCACAAACATTTTAATTTATATATATTTATCAATAGCCACATTGGATATAAATCCACTATGTGTGCTCCAAACCCCTTTGTATACCCAGAGGTTATAATTTAAAGGTAGGAGTGACATCATCATTGTGCTGCATTTAACCCGTGCAGAGAGCAGAGCTGTGGGAGGGATCCAGCAAGCCTTACCCACTACAGGCTGCCTCCAGAGAATTATAAGAGGGGGGTGGTTACAAGACCAGTCACCTTGCAGTAGTAGAGAGAACAGCAGTGATTGGTCTTTTTGAGGGAAGCTCCAGCACAAAGCCAAAGTTTTATGCTTGATTACTGCACTGATCTCAAATAAATACATAAAGCATGTCAAGATCCAAGTAGAAAATACTCAGTCCTCTTGTATTTAGACAATATTTGCTTATCCCGGAGATTAGCCTAATCACTTGCCGCCCGCCATATAGCAAAATAACTGCGGCAAAGTGGTTGCAATATCCTAACCGGACGTCATATGATGGCACCAGGATATCACGGCGATTGTTGTTGCAGTTTGTCAGTCTGACACACCGCAACACCAATCTAGGTAGAGTCTCTGATGGAGACTCTTTACCACGTGATCAGCCATGTCCAATCACGGCTGATCACAGTGTAAACAGGAAGAGCCATTGATCAGCTTTTCCTCACTTGACGTCTGTCAGACGCAAGTAGAGGAGAGCCGATTGGCTGCTCCTCTGACAGGGGGGTCTGTGCTGATTGATTATCAGCGAAGTCCCCCCACGGATGCCCACACTGGACCACCAGGGATGCCACCAGGACCACCAGGGATGCCCACCACTAGTCACCACCAGGTATGCCACCAATGGCCACCAGGAATAACAATTAGTGCCCACAATGGATGCCAATAAGTGCCCACAATGCCTGCCAATCAGTGCCCACAATTGATGCCTGCCAATCAGTGATGCCATCAGTATCATCCATTAGTGTACATCAGTGCCACCTATTAGTACCCATCCATGCCGCCTATCAGTGCCCATCCGTGCTATCTATCAATGCCCATCTGTGCCGCCTACGTGTACCCATCAGTGCTGCATGTCAGTGCCACCTATCAGTGCCGCGTTTCAGTGCTGCATATTAGTGCCCATCATCAGTGCCCATCAGTGCCACCTCATCGGTGCCCATCAGTGCCCGTTAGTGCAGCTCCATCAGTGCCCACCAGTGAAGGAGAAAACTTACTTATTTACTTATTTACACTTATTTACACTGTATCCAAATGAAATTTTTATCATGTTGTTCCCACAAATAGTGCTTTCTTTTGGTGGTATTTGATCACCTCTGGGATTTTTATTTTCTGCTAAACAAATACAAAAAAGACGGAAACTTTTGAAGAAAACTTCTTCAAAAGTTTCCGTCTTTTTTGTATTTGTTTAGCAGAAAATAAAAATCCCAGAGGTGATCAAATACCACCAAAAGAAAGCACTATTTGTGGGAACAAAATGATAAAAATTTCATTTGGATACAGTGTAGCATGACCACGCAATTGTCATTCAAAGTGCAACAGCGCTGAAAGCTGAAAATTGGTCTGGGCAGGAAGGTGTATAAGTGCCCTGTATTGAAGTGGTTAAAGCTTAAACTTTTAAAAATGTATTTTTGGATTGAATGTAAGTGGTTAAAACCTCTTTCTGGTCTATATTGTTGTGTGTTTCACTGATGGGAAGTTCCAGTCTCTCTATGTGCCCTGGTGTCCACTGTCACTGGTACAGAAAGTAGGATAATCCAAAATGTTACATTACTACAAAAACAAGAGGGGAAATCTTCCAATGTACACACTTGCTCCCATGATAACTGCTCAGAAGGGGATTACCCTTACTTTGAAGAGCTTTCCTTTTACTTCCCATTATTTCTACAAGACCTTTTTTCAGATAGTCTTTTTGTCACAAAATAAGTGAAACTCCATTATAGCGAGGACAAACCAAGGATCTCCAGTGGGAAGTACCCGTCAGCAGAATCTATATGATAATCTAGGAAGAAATTCCATTCTCCTTGATTTGCTTGCATTTGTTTATTTTATCTCAACTACAAATATTGAATCAGGAAACTTTTTTTGATTACCATATTTCCAGTTAAAAATGCCTTTAGGCCCCTTCCACACATGGAGGATCGGCTCAGTGGGAAATTTCTCCCTTGATCTCCGCTGAGCCGGCAGATGACAGCATGTCCGTTTTCATCAGATCTCATCCGATCCGACCTGCCAGGATGGATGGTGAACGTATGGCCATACGTCTGATTTTATCAGATCGGATGTCAGCGGACAAGTCACTGCTGACATCCCTTGCTCCATAGACCTGCATGGAGCATCCGCTCAGGTCTGCCTAAAACATTCAATTGAACAGTTCGCCCACGTGAAAGGGTGCCTTAAACTTCATTATCTTAAGATTGCTGTGAAATATGAACTTTTCATTAACATTGGGTCTGATTTTGCTTTGCAGCTGTCTTTAACAGTGCTGGAAAGGTGGCCAGTTCTGGTTTGAGCTGTGGAACAGGATCCTGCAGTTTCCCGAGGAGCAATGCAGCAGGAGGTAGGAATTCAGCGTGATCTGCTGTAACCTTTTTTACCACTTTAATTTCTGCCACTTTTATCTGTCTGTATTTTTCACTATTTGTATCATAACAGCTGTATATAACAACATCGTGAAGGTGCGCAATTCTGATGCTTCTGGGTGTGGAACAGGAAAATGCAACACCAACAGCAAAGCAGCTAGTGCCACCGGAGGGATTGCAGTACTTGCTTCAACTGCTTTCAGCAAGAAGAACTATTAAGGAAATATAAAAACCTTTAGTGGCAGTGCCAATATTTTACACTGAAAGCTATTTTCTTACTGAAAACAACTTTGCATAAAGCTTTGTTAATAACTAAGGGGGATATTTGTATTTGGAATTGTTTTCTGTTCTTTAGCCTTGGCAAACTAAAACAACATAATAATCACTTAGAGGATTAGCATGTCCTTCGTCTTGCACTATTTAAACATCCTGTACTGGTATGTACTGTATCTTGTAACTGTGTATCTATAATTCAATAAACTGCATGTTAAATTCATTATGTTATTTTCTTTTAAATGTAAATACAACTACAGTATGTTGGGTTGTTAACAGTATTCTGGAGATTTTATAGATAGGCAACTCCTATCCTCATATTGATTAGTGGTTCCCAATTAATAATAACTACTGAAGTAGGAAACAGACACAAAAAACATACAAAAAATGTTTATGAATAGAACGTAGGGTGGGACTTTGAGTGAGGCACACGGAAGCGGTAGATATGGGGCAAAAAAAAAATTTAATTGTAAAAAGGTAGTGTTAGTGTATTTCCACATGGCATTACACAAGGTCAATAACAAAAATACTTAGTACTATATCACAATAAGCGGTCTAACATGGACTCGTTTGCAAGTAAGTAATATACGAAAAAGCACAATAGCATATAACATATAATGTACAGAGATACCAATGTTTACAAAGTATAAAAGAATCAAGAGAGCACGAATGGGTTGGAATGTCCATACATAGTTATTGATTAGGTACACCTTTAGGTAGTTGTAAGCTCTATGCGTTTCGGGACCTTTATGTCACTCTTCAGGAGCAAGACCTCAAGGGTCACCTATGAATATGAAAAGACCACATTTGAAAAAAGTTCAAAAGAAAAGGTGGGCAAATGTAAAACATATCCCATCACATATATACATCTGACCCACCAACTTACATACATGTATGTGCAATGGCGACACCGCCAAGAAAGCCAGGTCGGCCAGTAATACCACCCCCGGAGCCGAGGAGGCCCTTTCTGGCGACACACAACCAGCCCAAAGCAACGCCCCAGGTGGGTCACAGGTGGGGGTGATGGTGGTGAACAGGAGAGAAGGATGCAGATGGGACAGGCTGCCCCAATTGTAAGGGAGGGCCTGTGAAAAACAAAGTGAAATAAAGGTGATAGATGACAAAAGTGTTTGTTAGTGAACCAGGAAAGGGAAAGAAAAGGATGTGTAGAAAGGTGAACAAGGAAATTTACCTGCTAAAAGGGTGAATGAGGCAAGGACGGCAAAGGTGAGTGTCAACCAGGAAAGGGAAGATGAGAAAAGGCAAATTGTGAAGCCCAAAATCAAGGGGAGGCCAAGGCAGGGAGTATCACCGTTCAAGAGCCCCCAACGTCATGTACCAGCAAGCAAAGGGGGGGGCAAGGGAGGCGCTGTGGGGAGACCGCCGGTACAACCAAGCAGCTCACCCAGATGCGTCATGTCAAGCCCCTCGAGCGCTGGAGATGGAAAGCAGGCATGCAGGGTAGGAGCGCGCCACGAGGACGACAGATATCCAGCATGGAGGCATGACGTCGACGCACAACCCCCTGCGTCAGATCAAGGGGGAAGGGGCCATCCACCAGTGCTCGTCGTGGCTCTGGGATAGGGATGAGCCGAACACCCCCCTGTTCGGTTCGCACCAGAACATGCGAACAGGAAAAAAGTTCGTTCGAACATGCGAACACCGTTAAAGTCTATGGGACACGAACATGAATAATCAAAAGTGCTAATTTTCAAGGCTTATATGCAAGTTATTGTCATAAAAAGTGTTTGGGGACCTGGGTCCTGCCCCAGGGGACATGGATCAATGCAAAAAAAAGTTTTAAAAACGGCCGTTTTTTCAGGAGCAGTGATTTTAATAATGCTTAAAGTCAAACAATAAAAGTGTAATATCCCTTTAAATTTCGTACCTGGGGGGTGTCTATAGTGTGCCTGTAAAGGGGCGCATGTTTCCCGTGTTTAGAACAGTCTGACAGCAAAATGACATTTTGAAGGAAAAAACTCATTTAAAACTACCCGCGGCTATTGCATTGCCGACAATACACATAGAAGTTCATTGATAAAAACGGCATGGGAATTCCCCAAAGGGGAACCCCGAACCAAAATTAAAAAAAAAAATGACGTGGGGGTCCCCCTAAATTCCATACCAGGCCCTTCAGGTCTGGTATGGATATTAAGGGGAACCCCGGCCAAAATTTAAAAAAAAAAATGACGTGGGGTTCCCCCTAAATTCCATACCAGACCCTTCAGGTCTGGTATGGATTTTAAGGGGAACCCCGCGCCAAAAAAAAAAAAAAAAACGGCGTGGGGTCCCCCCAAAAATCCATACCAGACCCTTATCCGAGCACGCAACCTGGCAGGCCGCAGGAAAAGAGGGGGGGACGAGAGTGCGGCCCCCCCTCCCTCCTGAACCGTACCAGGCCACATGCCCTCAACATTGGGAGGGTGCTTTGGGGTAGCCCCCCAAAACACCTTGTCCCCATGTTGATGAGGACAAGGGCCTCATCCCCACAACCCTGGCCGGTGGTTGTGGGGGTCTGCGGGCGGGGGGCTTATCGGAATCTGGAAGCCCCCTTTAACAAGGTGACCCCCAGATCCCGGCCCCCCCCCTGTGTGAAATGGTAAGGGGGTACATAAGTACCCCTACCATTTCACGAAAAAAGTGTCAAAAATGTTAAAAATGACAAGAGACAGTTTTTGACAATTCCTTTATTTAAATGCTTCTTCTTTCTTCTATCGTGCTTCATCTTCTGGTTCTTCTGGCTCTTCTGGTTCTTCTGGTTCTTCTGGTTCTTCCTCCGGCGTTCTCGTCCAGCATCTCCTCCGCGGCGTCTTCTGTCTTCTTCTCCTCGGGCCGCTCCGCACCCATGGCATGGGGGGGAGGCTCCCGCTCTTCTCTTCTTCTTTTCTTCTTTTCTTCTTTTCTTCTCTTCTTCTCTTCTTCTTCATTTTCTTCTCCGGGCCGCTCCGCAATCCATGCTGGCATGGAGGGAGGCTCCCGCTGTGTGACGGCGCTCCTCGTCTGACAGTTCTTAAATAATGGGGGGGGCGGGGCCACCCGGTGACCCCGCCCCCCTCTGACGCACGGTGACTTGACGGGACTTCCCTGTGACGTCACGGGGAATGCCACAGGGAAGTCCCGTCAAGTCACCGTGCGTCAGAGGGGGGCGGGGTCACCGGGTGGCCCCGCCCCCCCCCAGTTATTTAAGAACTGTCAGACGAGGAGCGCCGTCACACAGCGGGAGCCTCCCTCCATGTCAGCATGGATTGCGGAGCGGCCCGGAGAAGAAAATGAAGAAGAAGAGAAGAAGAGAAGAAAAGAAGAAAAGAAGAAAAGAAGAAGAGAAGAAGAGAAGAGCGGGAGCCTCCCCCCCATGCCATGGGTGCGGAGCGGCCCGAGGAGAAGAAGACAGAAGACGCCGCGGAGGAGATGCTGGACGAGAACGCCGGAGGAAGAACCAGAAGAACCAGAAGAGCCAGAAGAACCAGAAGATGAAGCAAGATAGAAGAAAGAAGAAGCATTTAAATAAAGGAATTGTCAAAAACTGTCTCTTGTCATTTTTAACATTTTTGACACTTTTTTCGTGAAATGGTAGGGGTACTTATGTACCCCCTTACCATTTCACACAGGGGGGGGGCCGGGATCTGGGGGTCACCTTGTTAAAGGGGGCTTCCAGATTCCGATAAGCCCCCCGCCCGCAGACCCCCACAACCACCGGCCAGGGTTGTGGGGATGAGGCCCTTGTCCTCATCAACATGGGGACAAGGTGTTTTGGGGGGCTACCCCAAAGCACCCTCCCAATGTTGAGGGCATGTGGCCTGGTACGGTTCAGGAGGGAGGGGGGGCCGCACTCTTGTCCCCCCCTCTTTTCCTGCGGCCTGCCAGGTTGCGTGCTCGGATAAGGGTCTGGTATGGATTTTTGGGGGGACCCCACGCCGTTTTTTTTTTTTTTTTTTGGCGCGGGGTTCCCCTTAAAATCCATACCAGACCTGAAGGGTCTGGTATGGAATTTAGGGGGAACCCCACGTCATTTTTTTTTTTTAATTTTGGCCGGGGTTCCCCTTAATATCCATACCAGACCTGAAGGGCCTGGTATGGAATTTAGGGGGACCCCCACGTCATTTTTTTTTTTTAATTTTGGTTCGGGGTTCCCCTTTGGGGAATTCCCATGCCGTTTTTATCAATGAACTTCTATGTGTATTGTCGGCAATGCAATAGCCGCGGGTAGTTTTAAATGAGTTTTTTCCTTCAAAATGTCATTTTGCTGTCAGACTGTTCTAAACACAGGAAACATGCGCCCCTTTACAGGCACACTGTAGACACCCCCCAGGTACGAAATTTAAAGGGATATTACACTTTTATTGATTGACTTTAAGTATTATTAAAATCACTGCTCCTGAAAAAACGGCCGATTTTAAAACTTTTTTTTGCATTGATCCATGTCCCCTGGGGCAGGACCCAGGTCCCCAAACACTTTTTATGACAATAACTTGCATATTAGCCTTTAAAATTAGCACTTTTGATTTCTCCCATAGACTTTTAAAGGGTGTTCCGCGGCATTCGAATTTGCCGCGAACACCCCAAATTGTTCGCTGTTCGGTGAACTTGCGAACAGCCAATGTTCGAGTCGAACATGAGTTCGACTCGAACTCGAAGCTCATCCCTACTCTGGGATGTAGCAGAACGACACGACCACAGCAAATCACAGCCAATGGCCCCAAAGTGCACACAGGCACACATGGTCTAGTAAAGAGATGTTGACAAAAAGCATAAATGATAAACATGTATGTCAGGAAATAAATCAAAACATGGGCGGATATCAAAGAAAGAGAAAAAGAGGGAAAGAATAAAATTACATAATTTCGAGAGTTACCAATACATTAAAGTATAGGAGTAAAAATTATTAATGCAACAGTGTGCCTCCATCCCTAATTGGTTAATAAGATACAAGGAGAAATGTTTGTTGGGGACTTTAAATGAGGATTTATGGGGTCGTTCAACTCCCCTCCTCCATCCCGATTTTGGTACAAAAAATGTTTGTCAATAGAAGCCCAAAGCAACGCCCCAGGTGGGTCACAGGTGGGGTTGATGGTGGTTGTTAGGGTCAACTCTTAAACAAGTTGCTTTAAGTTTATATTGCTTTGTCAAATTATTGCTTCTATAAGAATAAAGACACAGAGGGGCGTGGCTACCGCGCAGCTGAATGGACGCTTAAACCCACAGCTCCGCTCCAGCTTCAGGAACCGAAGCCTTGGGGACGAAACAACGACCCTGCTCAACCTCCAAAACGAGCCTAAAAGCCCTGCTACTGTCGCAAGATGACCCGCAGGAAAAAGGACAACGATCAGCTGAAGAAATTACCGGATTTCTTCCAGATGAAAGACCGCGGCCTTCTCCAAGATGGCGCGGGTGCCATGCGAGATCCTCCTTCCCCCACAGGCAGCGCGCGGTCTGCGATCTCCAGCCCGGGTTCACAAGCAGGCTCCAAGCACAGCTCTCCTGGTGCCTCCACACCCATGTCCCGCAGCCCAGCAAAGTCCAAACCTCGGTTGGCAGAGAACACTCAGCAAGGCAACATGACTCCGGATACCATGGAGGACACAAGGGAGCTGGTGGACCCGTTCACAGCCTTCCCAACAATGGGTAAGCCTGTATCAGACACCACCTTAAAAGATATGCTTGTCTCCCTACGCAGCTCTATGCATACAGATATGATGCAGTGTGTACACAACTTTAAATCTGAACTAGGAGCTATAGGGGGAAGAGTTGATCACATAGAGGATAAAATGGGGGATTTTGCAGCATCTCACAATACTCTGATCGATGCCCATAACGACCAGTCTGATGAGATTACATGGCTTAGGTCAAAGGTCGCCGACCTTGAAGACAGGTCAAGAAGAAACAACATTAAGATTAGAGGGGTCCCTGAAAATGTTCTTCCCCCACAACTCCAGCAATATGCACAGGATCTAATCCAAACCTTCTTACCTAACATTCCAGATAACGAAATCTATATAGACCGCATTCACAGACTCCCAAAGCCAGCACACCTCCCTGACAACATACCCAGGGATGTGCTGATGCGAGTGCACTTTTACCAGACCAAGGAACAACTCATGTCTGCGTTCCGTAAAAACCAACAACCCCCAGAAAGGTTTGCACATCTCCAACTGTTCGCAGACCTCTCACAATTCACCATGCAAAAACAAAAAGCCTTATTGCCGGTGACCAAAGCTCTCCGCAACCACGGTATACCATATCGGTGGGGATACCCCGTGAAAATAACAGTTACCCATGATGGTAACACCACGGTAATCACAGACGTGGAGGAGGGACTCAAATTGCTCCGATCACTTGACATACTACCTGATCGCCCCTCAGAGGGCCCTTCACCCCCTGCAAAACTCGACACTCAGTACGAATGGCAAACAGTGTCCAGAAAGAGCAGTACCAAACGAAACAACTCAAAAACACCCAAATATAAAACCTAATGCTACTTCACTACATCAAGGTTCCTACTAAAGCCTTGAGATATGGGCATTAGCTGTGCCCTCAGATGCAAGTTCAACCTCACAGTTATTTTGCAATACTTGTTTTTTTTACAATTACCTTTTATTTTTTCCCCTACTCTGATCTCTCTCTCCCTCTACTGGTCTGAACTCCAAGTGGACATCCTCATCATAGTGGACCCAAGAAGCAACATCCAGCCCAACCAACGCCGACTCATCAAAACAAGATGGACTACTCCGAAGAGACCAAGGTACTACACGCACCACTCCCCATACTACTCTAAATGGCGCTTAAAATAGTTACATTTAATGTAAATGGCCTCAACCACCCGGCCAAGAGAGCTTCTGTATGGAAAGAAGCAATAAAGCTCCAAGCAGATGTCCTATGCCTTCAAGAGACACACTTTGCCACTGGTAATACCCCACATTTTCAACACCAGCGATTTCCTCATGTTTTTCTTGCCTCAGCTCCTTCGAAACAAAAAGGGGTCCTTATCGCTATCAGAGACTCTGTGGCCTTTCATCGTTTGGAAACACACGTAGACCCAGCTGGAAGATACATAATACTCATAGGAAAGCTTAATAACAAACCCTTTACCATCGCTAATCTATATGCTCCTAACTCTCACCAACTCCGTTTCCTGAGGAGACTCTACCGTAAAATTTCTACCGTCCAACAGGGATCTCTGATTGTCTGTGGAGACCACAACATATCACCTGACCACTTTTTGGACACTACCTCCAAGGCCAAGCGTCCTCCTCCTTCACTTCAGCCTCTGCTACACTTAGAAAATATATTCGATGTATGGCGCTGCCAACATGCAAATGAGAAAGACTACACCTTTCATTCTGCTAGACATAATTCATATTCCAGAATAGATTTGATTATGGTTGATAAAATGTTATTGCAGGCAGTGTCCTCCTCCACCATACATGACATAACATGGTCTGACCATGCTCCTGTATCGAGCACGGTGGTGGAGGGGCACACTCCAAGCCCGGCATATATATGGAGAGCCAACACACGTATTCTTCAAATGCCACAGCATGTTAAAAATTTAAGTAAAAATCTAACTGAATTTTTTGAAGCCAATACTGGTTCGGTGTCCGATCCGGCAGTATTGTGGTGCGCCCATAAAGCGTTTGTTAGAGGGTTGATGCGTCAGATAAGTGCAGGGGAGAAGAGGCAGAGGACGCAAAAGCTAAACTCACTAATCAATGATATCAAAGACCTGGAGACAGCAAACAAACAAAACCCCACCTCTCATAATGCCCAAAAATTATCCCAGCTCCGTTTGGAGCTCAGACTCCTATTGATCGAAAGATATGACAAACACATACAATACACATACCTTAGAATGTCTCACTACTCATCGGGCAACCGTGCAGGCAAATTCTTAGCCCAGAGGCTCAAGATAGCTAGAACCAAGTCCAAAATTCCTTTCTTGACACACCCCATCACTAAACACAACATTTACAATCCCAAAGACATAGCAAACTCCTTTGCTGAATACTACTCTACACTATGCAATCTGAAAACAGACCCTGACACTCCACAGCCAACTGAGGAGAAAGTTCAGGCTTTTCTAGCGCAACTCAATCTTCCTTTTCTATCTCATACACAACTTGAGACCCTTAACGCCCCCATAACTGAGTCTGAGATCCAAAAGGGGATACGATCACTCCCCCTGGGTAAGTCTCCAGGCCCAGATGGCCTCCCTAATGGGTATTATAAGGCATTCCAATCCATACTAGCCCCAACCCTACAGACAGTTTACTCTGCTGTGGTGTCCTCTGCCTCGTTTCCCCCAGAAATGCTTAAAGCATATGTGGTAGCTATCCCAAAACCTGGTAAGGAGCCTACCTCCCCGGCCAACTTCAGGCCAATATCATTACTTAACACTGATGTAAAGCTTTATGCAAAAATATTGGCCCACAGACTGCTTCCAATCCTCCCGCTTCTTATAAAACCCGACCAATCTGGCTTCACGGCAGGTAGACAACCGGCCGATGCCACCAGAAGGGTCATCAACATAATACAACATGCCGGGTCGTGTCGGACGCCTTCTCTGCTCCTCTCTTTGGATGCGGAGAAGGCGTTCGACAGGATACATTGGGGTTACATGAACCAAACCCTGCAAAAATACGGGTTCGCTGGCCCCATCCTATCTGCTATACAGGCATTGTATTCTTCTCCCTGTGCACAAGTCTTTACATCTAATTTACTATCTGATACCTTCAACATATCAAATGGGACTAGACAGGGCTGTCCCCTCTCCCCCTCAATTTTTAACCTACTGATCGAACCCCTTGCTGAAAGAATCAGAACACATCCGAAAATCTTAGGCTACTCCATACAAGGGAAATCACACAACATAAATCTATTTGCAGATGACATCATCTTATTCCTCTCTCAACCCAAAATATCATTAAGCCATGCACACAATACCCTAAATGAGTTTAGCAACATCTCATATTATAAAGTCAATTTTACAAAATCAATCATACTAGATTTAGGAATACCCCCCTCCTTAAAATCCGAACTTCAGACATCCTTCCCCTATACATGGAGCAAGTCGAGCATCACCTACCTAGGTCTTATTTTGACCAAAAACCCAAATGACCTAGCAGAAACCAACTACTCCTCTTTAATTACTAAACTCACCAAAGAAACAAATAGACTAGCCAAAATAGAACTAACTTGGTCGGGCCGTCTTGCCTCATTCAAAATGTTAATCTTACCCCAAATACTATACATATTCCGAACATTAGCTGTCCCAATACACAACACACATATCAAAGCCTTAAATACTCTACTTTCCAGATATATCTGGCAATCCAAGAGACCAAGATGCTCTAAAATCCTCCTGGTCAAACATAGAGGGGCGGGAGGGATGGGACTGGTGGACATTAGGGACTATTATCGTGCTGCAGTTCTTACACAACTTAAAGAATGGTTTGACCCAACATCTGACAACCTATGGTGTGGAATTGAAAGAACTATGATTCCTTCTAACAACCTACAATGCTTCCTACTTTTAGATTGTATGGAAACCCCATCCACTACACACCCTCCCACTCACCCTCCAAGCATCATTATCTGCATGGAGAGACTTATGTAAAAATCCAACCACGCCACCCCAACTCCAGGAAATCCCTATACCCATAGCAATTATCTCTCAAGCCATCCCCAATCTTAACATGGGAGAATGGCACAACAAAGGTATAAAATTTATCACGGATTTATATTCCAACAACTCCCTTATCCCCTTCACCACACTGCAAGACCAATATAATCTATGCCCTGCAGATCAATATAAATATAATCAAATAGCTCATCTCCTACGCTCTATTAAATCATACCATATATACCTACCTAAAGAGGCGTGGAAATATCTCACCTCAAAACCCACTCCTCCAAAAGGTATCTCTCTGTTCTACAATATTTTTCAAAGTAAACTAGATTTTATCAAATCACAACCTTTCCAGAAATGGGAAACAGATCTAAACGTGCACATTGCGAACTCACAGTGGCAGTGTGCATTTAGATCACTCTATAAAGCTTCAAAATGTGTCAACCACTGGGAACTTTCCCAGAAAATTGCATTACGCTGGTATCTTACACCTTACAGGATTTCAAAATTTGGAAACAATGGCTCCCCGCTATGCTGGAGAAAATGTGGCTCCATAGGTAACCTATTACATATGTTCTGGTCCTGTAGGCACCTAACTAGCTTTTGGAACTCTGTCTTCCGGTTTATTTCTGGCATCACGGGAATTCTGACCCGCCCTAAACCAAGCTTGGCAATTTTAAATGTGGGTATTGAAAATTTCCCTCCTGAATTCAAAACTGTAATCACACATATTCTCCTAGCTGCTAGAACGCTAATAGCCAAACATTGGAAGGCAGACAGAGCTCCAAATGTATCCGAAGTCCTCACAAACACCCAGACACACTATGTATATGAATCTCTAATAGCCATTAAGAATGGCCAGAAAGAAAAGTTTGATAAAAATTGGAAAATTTGGACAACATGGTTTAAAGGTAACTGACTTTAACAAATATTAGATAAACTATCCAAAATCTAGATGCTTCCACTATGTCCACATGAGATCAGACCATGGATGAACCTCCTTCAACCTTTCCCCCTCCCTCCCCTACTCCCTTCCCTCCCTCCCTCCTACCTTCCCTCCCTTTATGTTATTAATTTCTTTATACGTTAAACTTCTAGCAATATTATATCCGCATATGGATAACATGTTATTCAGCTATAACTATAATAATGATATTAATACGCCTCACGAGACCATTACCTTAATATCATCTTGGAGATTAGATTGTCTAAATAAAATAGATATACCTATGTTAATGTAATATGGTACAACATAACGGTGTAACACTGTACTCTATGTATAACATGCAAAACTCAATAAAAATCATTTAAAAAAAAAAAAGAATAAAGACACAGAGTCAGATTAGTCTGTGTCACAGTCCGGAGCAAGAGAGAACTGCACCCTTTTACTTCTTTCAAAGGCCTTTTATAGGCAGCTCTACAAGCAGTAATCTTATTGGCATTACCAAATGAGGTTAAGGTACAAAGAGTTTCTTATCAGCGAACATGTAATGATTATTCAGCAGTTCCAAATTCCATCTAGATACAGATTGATACGTACACAGAAGAGCAAAAGCACAAACAATTTAAATAGAACAATTGATACGTACACAGGTAAGAAAGGAGCACAAACAATTTAAATAGAACAATTGATACGTACACAATTTAAGTGCAACTCTAAGTCATTATTTCAACCCTATCAATTTCCCCCTTTGACATCATCCTCTCCCTCCCCCTGGGTCCTCATGAATAAGTTCTAGTCAGTTTTTCCCCAGAGTCCTTTCCCTGACCGCGAGTTGTCAGAGGGGTAGAACCCATCCCCCTAGGTATTACCAACATCTTAAAATTCAAGAAGAGGAGTTTTATAGGAGTAGGGTGATGTCAATACACATTTATTGGTATGCCCTGTCTATTCTCCTAATTTTCCTATTTATTTTCCTGTATACACATATATTTGTGATTGTAAGTGATATTAATATTAGAATAATAATTACCATTGGACTTAACAACCAGTGAAAGGTATTGGTTGTTGTAGAAGACATTCCACTGAATATATCCCACCAATGTGGTGCAGTATCCTGTTGTACCTGTGAGGAAAGATGTACTAGTCTACCTTTGTCAATAATTGCGGATACAAGGTTATTCTGTAGGGTATGTTCTAGTGTTAATTACCTACATTATAATCCTTATTCATCTCATATCCTGAATCATTTGCTACTTTAGGATCATCTATAGCCCATTCGAAAGTTGTTGTTTCCTCTACTTCAAGTACATTAATACCAGGAGTCCATGCATATATTTGTAAAACAACAATCTTCAACAAAAAAATATGTAAGTAGATATTTCATCATGTTGTTTTCTCGGGTTGTTTCTTGCAATGTGATGCGTGTATCCAGGTAGGTTTTCCTTCCAGCTTTACTGAGGTGGCTGTGGTCAAGAGTCCTTGGTAAGGACCTTCAAACCTGGGTTCCAATGTCTTTCTGGTGTGTTTCTTTACATATACATAATCCCCTGGTAGCAGCGTATGTGTACCTGTTATTGAATTAGGGTCTGGAAGAGAAGAATACACACTTTTGTGGATCTTAGTTAGACGTTGTAATTGTATCACATATGCAGTCAAACTATCACAATTGCATACTCTGGAAAGTATAAACCTAATCTAGGTGCATTCCCAAAAAGTATTTCGTATGGGGATAATCCTGTTTTTCCTGATGGAGTGTACCTTATAGAGAATAAAGCCAGAGGCAGGCATTCTGGCCAAGGCTTGTTTAACTCTTGCATGGCTTTTTGTATTTTTAGCTTTATTGTCCCATTTACTCTCTCCACTGATCCTGAACTCTGTGGGTGGTAAGGGGTGTGAAAACTTTGTTGAACCCCTAACATGGTCATCACGTTCTGCATGATTTCTCCTGTAAAGTGTGTCCCCCTATCTGATTCTATGGTTTCAGGAAGACCAAACCTAGGTATTAACTCAGTGATCAGTTTCTTAGCTGTGGCTTTAGCTGTAGCCGATTTTACTGGATAACTTTCGGGCCAACCTGAGAATAAATCGATACACACGAGGACAAATTCAAAGGGGCCGCTCTTAGGCATTTGTATGTAATCAATTTGCAGTCTCTGGAAGGGGTATTGGGCCCGGACCTGGTGTTTTCGTGGGGTTTTCACTTTCTGTCCTGGGTTATTCAGGAGACAGATTTGGCAGGCTGCACAGTAGTTTCTTGCAGTGCTACTGAATCCAGGGGCGAGCCATCCTTGGTTCACAATCCTATACATGGAATTGGAACTGACGTGTGTGGGTAGGTGAACTGCCACTGCCACTGCCATTGCTGGGTACAGAGAGGCAGGTAGGCATATTTTGCCTCCTTCCCTCCATACATTGTCAAGGTCTGGTGCTGCTCCCATCCTGGCCCACTTATCTTTCTCGCTCTCCCCTGCTTGCTCCTGTAATTTACTCAACTGCTGCCATGTTGGTTCTGGGATACTCACCTCTACCGCTGCTAAGGTCTCAGGGCTTCCTTCCCCTAGAGCTGCCTGTTTTGCAGTCAAATCTGCAAATGCATTTCCTTTTGCCTCAATTGTTTTTGCGCTCGTGTGTGCCGCTATCTTCATGATGGCCACTCGTTTAACCTTTTGAAGATTGTTCAGGACTCTCTTAATCCCTTCTCCATGTTTTACAGGTGTACCTGCTGCTGTCAGATAACCTCTAGCCCTCCATATGTGGCCATAATCGTGCGCTACACCATAAGCGTAGGCAGAGTCAGTGTAAATATTCCCTTCTCATCCTTTTAAGTATTCTAGGGCTTGTTCTAAAGCTTTTAATTCTGCTTCCTGTGCTGACATGTGGGCTGGTAAGGCCTGTGCTTCAATCACTCGGGTATCAGTCACTACAGCATACCCTGTGTGATATTTACCTTTGTCATCAGCAAACCTGCTACCATCTATATACAAGGTGTACTCAGCGTTTAAAATTGGTGTATCTGTAACGTGTGGGAATCCCATTGTCTCCTGTTCCATGAGCTGAAAACAATCATGTTCATCTACTTCTTTAAACAAAAGAGTGTCAGTGTCCTCATTTCTTTTCTCACTAGTACTATTAGTACTATCATTCCCCCTTGCCAAATCTGGTGACTGAAGAGGCAAAAAGGTGGCCAAATTCAAGGTTGTACAGCGCTGAAAAGTGACATTTGGAGGTAAGAGT
The DNA here is from genome assembly GCF_042186555.1 of Aquarana catesbeiana. Taxonomy (NCBI): domain Eukaryota; kingdom Metazoa; phylum Chordata; class Amphibia; order Anura; family Ranidae; genus Aquarana; species Aquarana catesbeiana. The sequence goes on along the minus strand of NC_133325.1, from coordinate 140,347,508 downwards.
AAAGTACACTGTAACCTTAACTGCCTAGCCATTGAAATGTGTTTGGGCTGTACCTGAGACAAGATTGCATGTATGTCATGTGTGGTATGCACTACGACTGGATTGTCTAGAACAATCTCTGATGACTTATCTATGATAATTGACACTGCAGCTACCGCCCGTACACAAGACGGTGAACCTCTAGATACTGGATCTAATGCTGCTGAAAAGTAAGCGACTGGTCTTTGTTTTACATGTGCCTGTGTCAGAACACCTGTGGCGTGTCCAGTGATCTCAGCAATGTACAGATTAAATATCTTGGTGTAATCTGGTATACCAATAGCCGGGGCAGAAATCAACAACTTTTTCAAAGTGACAAATGACTCATAAGCTACTTCTGTAAGCATATACGGTACAATTTTCAAACAATCGTATAATGGCTTCATCAAAGCGCTAGCATGTGGTATCCACTGTCTACAATATGACACGATACCTAAAAACATACGCAATTGTTTGAAATTCCGTGGGGGTAACATTCCCTTTATCACTTGAACCCTCTCCTCAGTGAGATGTCTCGTACCCTGTGATATACAATATCCCAAAAAGATAACTTTTTCCTGACACACCTGCAACTTTTTCTTATTAACCTTACAACCCTTTCCTGCCAAAAATCGCAACAAATTAAGGGTGGTGTGCAGGCTTTCAGTCTTTCACTTATCTGTGGAATTAATCCTTCCATAAACTGTCTATTGAAGGCTCGGATCGTGACTGGCAGAGCCAAATCCAATCCCTCATCTGCCATCATACCTTCCATAGATAAGTAAAATTCCGATACAGTCTGTCCTGGCATTTGTTTCATGGGTGATATTGACCCCCTCTCCTGTTGTTTTGCCTGACAGAAAGCTTCTAATCTAGCAATAAAAGGGGCCCTTGAGTCTATGTGTCTGACGTGTCCTGTCTCCAGATTGCCATCCCCCTCAGCTCGGTCTGCAGGTCAGTCATAAACTGGTTAAACAGGGTCAGAGTCATTTTATGTCTGCATAAATCCTCCCCATCCTGCCAGGTTGCTTCATGTGTATTTATTAACTGTGTCGCAAATCTACAGAAAGCAGCTGGCTTTGCTATAATGCGTGTATCAGTGCGTACAAGAGCTACAGTTTCTGGATGAGGTTTTTGTGCCCCACAATGCTGACAAACCCATCCTCTCCCCTCAAGTACAGGATATATCTTGTGTGGTTTACGTTCTATGTCAGTATATGGGGGTGGGATGGTTGAACTAAGATTATTTAAAATTTCAAGAGAATAAGAAAACACTGCGCTCTAATAGCAAAATTAAAATATATGTGAGCCAGCAGCTGCATACATTGTGACAAACAATAACTGGTAAATGGGAAAAAAAATGCAGCGCTAAGAAGTAATAGGAAGTTAGGGTGTAGTGAAACAATTAAGAGATGCTGTACTGAACAGTAAAGCATATGTGCAAAAACCATAAGTGAAATGAAATGAACAAACACAGTATAAAGTGTCCACATATGGTAAATGGATGATTCCAAACTCAAATTATTAAGAGGAACTGGTATGGACCAAAAAATGATGTGAAACTAGAAAATAAAGTCAATGGTGCACGGTGTGGATCTGTGACTGAGTCAACAACGGGGTACAGAACTTCTGTAGCTGTAAACCAACATCTCGATATGGGGCATCAGAATGAAAACATCAGGAAGTAAGATAAGATGGGTACTCTTACCAGATGACGTGGACTCCACTGTCATATGACATGGAGTCAATGGTGCATGGAGCCAAACCTAGGCTGGAAAACGATATCCGGAACGGTGGAACCTCTGTCTCCCTTCTTGACTTCTCTGGTGGGGTGAAGAAACATCAGGAAGGGCCGCCAACTGGATATCAGCCAATAGACCTCAAGGATGTGTTCCAAGGAGAAGCCGGGGACAGATTTGATCCAGACCCCGTGATGGAAGTAGGGCTACTGGAAGGCAGTTTCTTGCATCGGGATAATATGCAAATAAAAGATAAAAAGCTTCTGCATAGTGCAGGTAAACCAGGGATTTTTATTTCTAAAAATACCATACAAAAAATGGATAAAAGTGATCACAATTAAAATAAAATCTAAGCAGCGTAAGGAAGGGGAGATCGCCCATGGTTTACCTGCACTATGCAGAAGCTTTTTATTTTTTATTTGCATATTATCCCGATGCAAGAAACTGCCTTCCAGTAGCCCTACTTCCATCACGGGGTCTGGATCAAATCTGTCCCCGGCTTCTCCTTGGAACACATCCTTGAGGTCTATTGGCTGATATCCAGTTGGCGGCCCTTCCTGATGTTTCTTCACCCCACCAGAGAAGTCAAGAAGGGAGACAGAGGTTCCACCGTTCCGGATATCGTTTTCCAGCCTAGGTTTGGCTCCATGCACCATTGACTCCATGTCATATGACAGTGGAGTCCACGTCATCTGGTAAGAGTACCCATCTTATCTTACTTCCTGATGTTTTCATTCTGATGCCCCATATCGAGATGTTGGTTTACAGCTACGGAAGTTCTGTACCCCGTTGTTGACTCAGTCACAGATCCACACCGTGCACCATTGACTTTATTTTCTAGTTTCACATCATTTTTTGGTCCATACCAGTTCCTCTTAATAATTTGAGTTTGGAATCATCCATTTACCATATGTGGACACTTTATACTGTGTTTGTTCATTTCATTTCACTTATGGTTTTTGCACATATGCTTTACTGTTCAGTACAGCATCTCTTACTTAATTGTTTCACTACACCCTAACTTCCTATTACTTCTTAGCGCTGCATTTTTTTTTCTTATTTAAAATTTCAACATTTTTTGTTCTTCTGTCTTTCATATCCCAACCATCACAATCTGGATTATATTTCCACCCCTCTTCTTTTGCTCTATTTGAAACCTTAATTAAGCATTGAACCTGACTCATCCATTGCTTCTCTAACACCTCTCCTTGTCTGTCCCTTTTTATTTCACTTTTTTTCACTATTTTTTTTTTCACTATTTCACTCCATACATCCGGGTCTAAACCCGCTGCTCCTTTCACCTTAAATTTACGAAAGACATCCTTTAAGTCCTATGCTTCATCTTTCCCACAGATGTTTTTAATTATCTGTGGCACCGTATAGTGCGCCACAATTCCCTGACGGGGTTTTGTGTTCCTCTGGCCCATTCTAACAGTCCTGCCTAGGTAGCGTGTGGGACACTTAGTGTACAATATAATGCGGCTACAACATATACAAGAATGAATAATTACTTTATATGCTAGCCCAATAACAAACCAGCTAAGTTACACTAGTTCCTTGTTGCCTTCCTCCTAGGGTGCTAGAATACTAAAAACCTCTCCGGAATGAGATTTCTGAAATAACAAACCAGAATGCGGCTACAACATATACAAAAATGCGGCTACAACATATACAAGCATTCCTTTAAGTGGCCAGGTATCCGACTAGATCTCCGGACTTTATGGAGACCTTATTCCCTCCCCGTATCTGGGATCCCTCTCATGCACTCTTATCCCTGCTTTATGGAGCAGACAGGGCTTATACTCTCAACCCGTCTATGGTTTATGAACTAAATTGAATATCAAACTTAAAGGGGTTGTAAAGGTAAAAAATTTTTCACCTTAATGCATTCTATGCATTAAGGTGAAAAAACTTTTTACAATACCGCCGCCCCCAGCCCCCCCGTTTTACTTACCTGACGCCTCGAATCTTCGCTGCTCGTTCTCGTCATCTTCATTGCAGCTCAGCCTGGTCGCCGATTGGCTGCAGTGGATGGATTGAAAGCAGCGCAGCCATTGGCTCGCGCTGCTGTCAATCACATCCGATGACGCGGCGCGCCGGGGGGCGGGGCTGAGTGATACAGCGAGCGGCTATAGCCGCCGGCTGTATCACGGGAGCGCGCCCGCAAGCACTCACCACCATGCGAGGGAGCTCGCATTAAGGTGGTAAATGCTTGCGGGGAGGAGCTGAAACAGCCGCCGAGGGACCCCAGAAGACCAGGTTCGGGGCCACTCTGTGCAGAACGAGCTGCACAGTGAAGGTAAGTATAACATGTTTGTTATTTTAAAAAAAAAAAAAAATACCTTTACAACCCCTTTAAGCGTCAGACCCCCCAAAAGGCGCATTCCGTTGCTCATTGGGATGATATTCTTTCAATTCATACCAACCTTGGCAAGGCTCATTCACTTTCTCAACAAGACAGACAGACAGACAGACACAGACAACAAACAAACAAATAATTCCAGCAATATAAACTAAAATATGCAGTAATTCTAGACTCACCACTACAGAGGCTGGTGTTTTAAAACCAGGAGAACCGTAACTGACAGAACGGATAGGCACAAATCAGGGAGCACAGAATATAAGAAAAATAAAGCTTTTTCTTACCTGCGCAGGTTTTCGATCTGTGGTTCCCGGAATGCCTGTCCTTTCGTTCCATCAGCGTAGCTCAGCCACCTCTTGTAGCAACTTGGTGAGTCCCTCGTTCGGGCGCCAAAATGTTAGGGTCAACTCTTAAACAAGTTGCTTTAAGTTTATATTGCTTTGTCAAATTATTGCTTCTATAAGAATAATGACACGGAGTCAGATTAGTCTGTGTCACAGTCCGGAGCAAGAGAGAACTGCACCCTTTTACTTCTTTCAAAGGCCTTTTATAGGCAGCTCTACAAGCAGTAATCTTATCGGCATTACCAAATGAGGTTAAGGTACAAAGAATTTCTTATCAGCGAACATGTAATGATTATTCAGCAGTTCCAAATTCCATCTAGATACAGATTGATACGTACACAGAAGAGAAAAAGCACAAACAATTTAAATAGAACAATTGATACGTAGACAGGTAAGAAAGGAGCACAAACAATTTAAATAGAACAATTGATACGTACACAATTTAAGTGCAACTCTAAGTCATTATTTCAACCCTATCATGGTGAACAGGAGAGAAGAATGCAGATGGGACAGGCTGCCCCAATTGTAAGGGAGGGCCTGTGAAAAACAAAGTGAAACAAAGGTGATAGATGACAAAAGTGTTTGTTAGTGAACCAGGAAAGGGAAAGAAAAGGCTGTGTAGAAAAGTGAACAAGGAAATTTACCTGCTAAAAGGGTGAATGAGGCAAGGACGCCAAAGGTGAGTGTCAATCAGGAAAGGGAAGATAAGAAAAGGCAAATTGTGAAGCCCAAAATCAAGGGGAGGCCAAGGCAGGGAGTATCACCATTCAAGAGCTCCCAACATCATGTACCAGCAAGCAAAGGGGGGGCAAGGGAGGCGCTGTGTGGAGATGGCCGGTACAACCAAGCAGCTCACCCAGATGCGTCATGTCATGCCCCTCGAGCGCTGGAGATGGAAAGCAGGCATGCCGGGTAGGAGCGCGCCACGAGGACACCAGATATCCAGCACGGAGGCATGACGTCAAGGAAAGCCCAACCCCCCGCGTCAGATCAAGGGGGAGGGGCCACCACCAGTGCGCGTCGTGGCTCTGGGATGTAGCAGAGCGACACGGCCACAGCAAATCACAGCCAATGGCCCCAAAGCGCACACAGGCACGCATGGTCTAGTAAAAAGATGTTGACAAAAAGCATAAATTATAAACATGTATGTCAGGAAATAAATCAAAACATGGGTGGATATCAAAGAAAGAGAAAAAGGGGGAAAGAATAAAATTACATAATTTCGAGAGTTACCAATACATTAAAGTATAGGAGTAAAATTATTAATACGACAGTGTGCCTCCATCCCTAATTGGTTAATAAGATACAAGGAGAAATGTTTGTTGGGACTTTAAATGAGGATTTATCTCCAGCGCTCGAGGGGCTTGACATGATGCATCCGGGTGAGCCGCTTGGTTGTACCGGTGGTCTCCCCACAGTGCCTCCCTTGCCCCCCCCCCCTTTGCTTGCTGGTACATGACATTGGGGGCTCTTGAACGGTGATACTCCCTGCCTTGGCCTCCCCTTAATTTTGGGCTTCCCAATTTGCCTTTTCTCATCTTCCCTTTCCTGTTTGACACTCACCTTTGGCGTCCTTGCCTCATTCACCCTTTTAGCAGGTAAATTTCCTTGTTCACCTTTCTACACAGCCTTTTCTTTCCCTTTCCTGGTTCACTAACAAACACTTTTGTCATCTATCACCTTTGTTTCACTTTGTTTTTCACAGGCCCTCCCTTACAATTGGGGCAGCCTGTCCCATCTGCATCCTTCTCTCCTGTTCACCACCATCACCCCCACCTGTGACCCACCTGGGGCGTTGCTTTGGGCTGGTTGTGTTTCGCCAGAAAGGGCCCCCTCGGCTCCGGGGGTGATATTACTGGCTGACCTGGCTTTCTTGGCGGTATATGTGATGGGACATGTTTTACATTTGCCCACCTTTTCTTTTGAACTTTTTTCAAATGTGGTCTTTTCATATTCATAGGTGACCCTTGAGGTCTTGCTCCTGAAGAGTGACATAAAGGTCCCGAAACGCGTAGAGCTTACAACTACCTAAAGGTGTACCTAACCAATAACTATGTATGGACGTTCCAACCCATTCGTGCTCTCTTGATTCTCTTCACTTATACTTTGTAAACATTGGTATCTCTGTACATTATATGTTATATGCTATTGTGCTTTTTCATATATTACTTACTTGCAAAGGACTCCATGTTGGACTGCTTATTGTGATATAATACTAAGTATTTCTTTTGACCTTGTGTAATGCCATGTGGAAATACACTACCTTTTTACAATTAAATTTGTTTTTTGCCCCATATCTATCACTTCCGTGTGCCTCACTCAAAGTCCCGCCCTATGTTCTATTCATAAACATTTTTTGTACCAAAATCGGGATGGAGGAGGGGAGTTGAACGACCCCATAAATCCTCATTTAAAGTCCCAACAAACATTTCTCCTTGTATGTTATTAACAAAAAAACATACATTCAGCATCTTTCCAAAACACCTGTTCTGTTTTATTTGATGCAATTGAAGGTTTTTATACACGTGATTATGTAGGTATCTCATTAAGCACTTCAATACCGGACATTTTCACCCCCTTCCTGCCCAGGCCAATTTTCAGTTTTCAGCGCCGTGACATTTTGAATGACAATTGAGCGATCATGCAACACTGAACCAATATGACATTTTTATAATTTTTTTACCCCAAAATAGAGCTTTCTTTTGGTGATATTTGATCACCTCTGCGGTTTTTATTTTTTGCGCTATAACCAAAAAAAAGAGTGACAAGTTTGAAAAAGACACAATATTTTTTACTTTTTGCTATAATAAATATCTAATTTTTAAAAAAACAAAAACAATTTTTTTTCTCAGTTTGGCCAATATGTATTCTTCTACGTATTTTTGATAAAAAAATTGCAATAAGCGTATATTGATTGGTTTGGGCAAAAGTTATAGTGCCTAAAAAATAGGGGATAGATTTATGGCATTTTTATTATTATTATTTTTTAACTAGTAATGGCGGTGACCTGCGATTTTTATTGTGACTTTGACATTGCGGCGGACATATCGGGAACTTTTGACACTATTTTGGGACCATTCACATTTACATAGCGATCAGTGCTATAAAAATGCACTGATTACTGTATAAATGTCACTGGCAGGGAAGGAGTTAACGCTAGGGGGCGATCAAGGGGTTAAATGTGTTCCCTAGGGAGTGATTCTAACTGTGGCGGGAAGGGACTGACTTGGGGAGGAGACCGATCGGTGTCCCTATATACATAAATCCTCATTTAAAGTCCCAGCAAACATTTCTGTTTGTATCTTATTAACAAAAAACATACATTCAGCATCTTTCCAAAACACCTGTTCTGTTATATTTGATGCAATTGAAGGTTTTTATGCACGTGATTATGTAGGTATCTCATTAACCACTTCAATACCGGTCATTTTCACCCCCTTCCTGCCCAGGCCAATTTTCAATTTTCAGCTCTGTGACATTTTGAATGACAATTGCGCGGTCATGCAACACTGCACCCATATGACATTACATTTTTATAATTTTTTTTACCCCAAAATAGAGCTTTCTTTTGGTGATATTTGATCACCTCTGCTGTTTTTATTTTTTGCGCTATAACCAAAAGAAGAGCGACAAGTTTGAAAAAGACACAATATTTTTTACTTTTTGCTATAATAAATATCTAATTTTTAAAAAAACATTTTTTTTTCTCAGTTTGGGCCAATATGTATTCTTCTATGTATTTTTGATTAAAAAAATTACAATAAGCGTATATTGATAAGGTTTGGGCAAAAGTTATAGTGCCTACAAAATAGGGGATAGATTTATGGCATTTTTATTATTATTATTTTTTAACTAGTAATGGCGGCGATCTGCGATTTTTATTGTGACTTTGACATTGCGGCAGACATATCGGGAACTTTTGACACTATTTTGGGACCATTCACGTTTACACAGCGATCAGTGCTATAAAAATGCACTGATTACTGTATAAATGTCACTGGCAGGGAAGGAGTTAACGCTAGGGGGCGATCAAGGGGTTAAATGTGTTCCCTAGGGAGTGATTCTAATTGTGGGGGGAAGGGACTGACTTGGGGAGGAGACCAATCGGTGTCCCTATATACAAGGAACACATGATCAGTCTCCTCTCCCCACACAGATCCATGGTCCTGCTCTGTAATGAGCGATTACGAGTGCCCGGCGGTGATTGCAGCTGCTGAGCACGCACAACGGCTCCTTGTGACGCGGCGCACGCCCCGAATACTGCCGGGAAGCCCAGACATCATATCACGCCCGCCCAGGATGGATGATCCCATCTGCGGACGTCATATGTCTATGGGCAGGTAGGGAAGTAGTTAATATTACAATTGTACTTTTAAGGTAACAAGGGGCGTAACGCAGTGGTGTATTTAGGTTTTGTGCTGCCCTAGGCCTGACTAAATGCATGCACCTCCCTAATTTCAATACGACCCACCCCATCCTGCCAAGGCCACACCCCTTCCTGTTTAAGACCCACCCTATCATCTGTAAACAACACCCCTTCCTCTTTAGGCTCATTTGGCACCTTTCAGGGGGGAACAGGTACCCGTTTCTGACAGGTACCCTTCCCCACTTCTGGGAGACTGTGCTGTCCCCTCTGAAGTTTGCCCCCCCTCCTCCTTCCTCCACTGGGCCATTCAGAAAGTGCAACGCGCTTCGCACATGTGCAGTAGGGAACCGGACGGTTTCCTTTACCATGAATGATAGTGGCAAAACCCGAGAGCCAATCCGAAAATCGGCTGAGGTGTCGACATCGCTGAATCCCTGGACAGGTAAGTGTCCTAATATTAAAAGTCAGCAACTACAGTATTTTTAGCTGCTGAGTTTTAATGCTATCACGGGGGGGGGTCTCACTGTGCCCATCAATTGCAGCCTCACTGTGCCCCATCAAACGCAGTCACTGTGCCCATCAAATGCAGCCACTGTGCCCATCAAATGCAGCCACTGTGCTATCAAATGCAGCCACTGTGCTATCAAATGCAGCCACTGTGCTATCAAATGCTGCCACTGTGCTATCAAACGCAGCCACTGTGCCCATCAAACGCAGCCACTGTGCCCATCAAACGCAGCCACTGTGCCCATCAAACGCAGCCACTGTGCCCATCAAACGCAGCCACTGTGCCCATCAAACGCAGCCACTGTGCCCATCAAACGCAGCCACTGTGCCCATCAAACGCAGCCACTGTGCCCCATCAAACGCAGCCACTGTGCCATCAAATGCAGCCATTGTGCCCTCAAACGCAGCCACTGTGCCCTCAAATGCTGCCACTGTGCCCATCAATTGCAGCAACTGTGCCCATCAAACGCAGCCACTGTGCCCCATCAAACGCAGCCACTGTGCCATCAAACGCAGCCATTGTGCCCTCAAACGCAGCCACTGTGCCCTCAAATGCTGCCACTGTGCCCATCAATTGCAGCCACTGTGCCCATCAAACGCAGCCACTGTGCCCATCAAATGCAGCCACCGTGCCCATCAAATGCAGCCACCGCGCCATCAAATGCAGCCACCGCGCCATCAAAAGCAGCCACTGTGCCATCAAATGCAGCCACTGTGCCATCAAATGCTGCCACTGTGCCCATCAAATTCTGCCAGTGCCCATCAAATGCTGCCAGTGCCCATAACACTGATATACTTTAATAAATCATTGTACCTGCTGTCCTGGGGGTTTCCCTCGTGCTCCTCTCTCTCCTGACGTCACAGCCCCAGGGCCGCGGAGAAGATTCACTGCAGGAAAGCAGTGCAGGGGAGGGTAGGCGGAGCTTAAGGCTCCACCTGTCACCTGTTGCTTATGGGGGCGCGAGTGACACACGCCACCCCCCCGCATGAGAGAAAGCCCCCCCACCCGTCTTGCTGATTCCTGGCTCCCGCTGCCGCCTCCCGCACACTTGCAGCCCACGGCGGCCGGCTTTCTGTAGCGGCGCCGTGGTGTATGGGCGTGCTTGTCAGAGTAGGGGGGCGTGAGATACACACCCCCACCCTCTGCCAAGCACGCCCATACACAGTGGCGCCGCTACAGAAAGCCGGCCGCCGTGGGCTGCATGTGTGCGGGAGGCGGCAGCGGGATCTGGAAATCAGCAAGACGGGAGCGGGGGGGCTTTCTCTCATGCGGGGGGCGGCCCTTTTTGCCGCCCCCCGCAAAGTGCCGCCCTAGGCCTAGGCCTTGTCGGCTTAGGCCAAAACACAGCCCTGGCGTAACGTAGGCAGGCTAATTCTAATCAGGACTCGAAAGAATACAAACATGTACTGAAAAAATGGATTAGTGCCCTGTGCGATACATACAAAATAGAATACAATATTATACAGAATATACAAATTTCCTTTACAATATCACCTCTTTTGGTCAATATTTTGATCATTAAAGCGGGGTTCCACCCAAAAGTGGAACTTCCACTCATCGGATTCCTCCCCCCCTCCGGTGCCACAGTTGGCACCTTTCAGGGGGGAGGGGGGTGCAGATACCTGTATAATACTGCACTTCTGGGAATAGATTCCCGCGGGAGTCACGCCCCCTCCCGCACTCCCCCGCTGTCTCCTGGGAAACACACAGGTCCCAGGAGATAGTAGGGACCATTGAGAACGCGCAGCGCGACTCGCGCATGTTCAGTAGGGAACCGGGAAGTGAAGCCGCAATGATTCACTTCCTGATTCCCTCACTGAGAATGGCGGCGGCAGCACCCGAGGACCGAGGGACGGTTCGGTCTCGGGTGCTGACATCGCTGGACCCCGGGGCAGGTTGAGTGTCCTTATTTTAAAAGTCAGTAGCTGCAGTATTTGCAGCTGCTGACTTAAAAAAAAAAATTTCGTGGGATTCCCGCTTTAACTATACCAGCTATCACCTTTAACCTGGAACCTCCACACCATAGGCGTGCACACAGGGTGTGCCAGGTGTGCCCAGGCACACCCTAATCACACTGTGCAGCACAAATTCCCCCTACTGCCCTGCCCCCCCCTTCTCCTCACAGTGCTTCTGGCTTCCCTCCTCTCCTGCTGACTGATGCTGCGGGGATGAGTGGGGGAAGCGGCCGGTAAACATGTAATTTACTGGCCCCTTCTCTTTCTGAGTGAACATCGTGAGTGATCAATAGTGTGTGTTTGAGCTTTGGGGTGCACACCCTAATGCAATAGGCTGCGCACACCTATGCTCCACACGTTTACGTGGAGGTAGTCCCGGCCAAAGAGGCAAACTCCATTGTGGAGAATATAATAGCTGAGAGCAGCTTTTTTATTGCAAAATTACTTTTCATTGTGAAAAACAAATGATTAAAAAAGATAAAGAAATAGATATTTACAGAGCAATTGGCTGTATACTCCTGTGACCAGAAGGGCATTGTAACTTAATTGTGGATATGCTGACTTATCAGCATAGTTAAACACAGACAGTTCTACATAAAATGGAAGATGTATAAAATACAATATGACTTCAACATGGCTGAACTACTTTTCAAATCACATACTATATATATATATATATATATATATATATATATATATATATATATATATATATATATATATTTATTACACACACACGCACAGTATCTCATAAAAGTGAGTACACAACTCACATTTTTATAAATACTTTATTATATCTTTTCATGTGACAACACTGAAGAAGTGACACTTTTCTACAATGTAAAGTAGTGAGTGTACAGCTTGTGTAACAGTGAAAATTTGCTGTCCCCTCAAAATAACTCAACACACAGCCATTAATGTCTAAACTGCTGGCAACAAAAATGAGGACACACCTAAGTGAAAAAGTCCAAATTGGGCCCAATTGGCCATTTTCCCTCCCCAGTGTCATGTGACTCGTTAGTGTTACAAGGTCTCAGGTGTGAATGAGGAGCAGGTGTGTTAAATTTGGTGTTATCGCTCTCACTCTCTCATACTGGTCACTGGAAGTTCAACATGGCACCTCATGGCAAAGAACTCTCTAAAG